>NW_028258317.1:34184891-34493043 GCF_053883595.1 Heterocephalus glaber
GGCTTTCCCATATATCTAACTAGGACTGGATGAAGAAAAACGTTCTTTGAAAAATCACGTAAAACAAGCCACCTGTAATGCTGACGCCAATGAGTACCACTATTAAGTAGGTGAAATCTTTTCCAGCTTCTTTCACTTTCTGAGTCTTTGAGATAGCAGTTTCCCCTCTCTGACCTCTGTGCACAGATACTTGCTTGCCGCTGTCCTCTGCTTTCTGGGGGCACGGTCCCTGCGTCCAGATAGTTTTCTGGGGCACTTCAAAGATAGATCCAGGTCACACCATTTTCTTCTGCTCTCGAAGCCCCCATCTCAAACTGGGCTCAGTCATAAAGCAAGCTTTGTTAGGCGCAAAGTGTGGCAACAACAATCGTCTCCCAGAGGATCTGTGTAGCTTTTCTCCATACTGTGTAGCTCGTAAAAAAGTACAGATCATGTTCAAAGAAAACTTCCGCATAGTGACGATGCTAACTACAGTCAGCAAAGATTTACCACCCAGCCAGACACATACTGAAATTCACACATTTGTATTACAGGAGCTTTACGTTTATATTGACAAAAAGTCTCCTGAGAGAATGTTCATCTTCCTTTTGTCCTCTTGTTATATGAATTAAAATGTCCGAATTCGTGAACAGCTTATATTTTAACTTTTGTCACTCATTTAGAATCTGATGCAGTTTTTCTTTTAGTACCGGGGATTGAACTCGGGAACTTATGCTTGCGAGGCAGGCGGCGGAACCACTGAGCTAAATCCCCAGCCCTGATGCAGTTTTTCACAGGACAACAATGCCTTCCATGGGAGTTATTTTGTTTCAGAGTCCCAGGGACAAAGATAAAGGTCATGCTTCTGCCATCTTCTCTGAGAAGACTCCACTGAGAGACCTAGTGAGACAATGACCTGCCTCCCTGCTTCCTGCGAACTCTGTATCGACAGAGAGGCCTCCGTCACACCCAGGCCAGAGCTGCTCCTCTCTCCAAATGTGAGTCACTCCTGGGAACTTCACATGACAGTCACTGATGAAAAGATAGCAAGGGGACCCAGGAGCACTTCTGTCATGAGAGAGTGATTTCTGCTTACAAGTAAGTAATATCCTTCTATTAAAACATTTCAGATTTAGATATGGAATTAGATTTGAAAGTCAGATTTGTGTTCCAGTTCCCCAATTCACCACTGTTGGGTCCTAGACAACTCTTTCCCTTAATAATCAATAATGTGTGTGTGTGCGTGCGTGTGTGTGTGTGTGTGTGTGTGTGTGTATTATGTTAACCAGGCTCTGCTGGCACAGCATGATGTGCACACCCCAGCACTACCAAGATCCAGGGATGAGACCCAGGGGAAATGCCTTATCAATGGTGAAATATACTCCTGAATTCAAACTGTGTAGAGATCCCTCTCAAACTCTTCATCTTAGAGATTTCCTAAACATGCTAGACAGGCTATTTTTTTTTTTTTTTAAATAAACGTCATTCAAAAATATATGTAGCAGCAAAATTTTCTTACAAAAGTGTTGTCAAAGGGGCTGAGGTGCAAATTCTACATTTATGGTGGAGGATCATATCTGTATTTGACATTTGGCAAATTTAAGTCTCAGACAGATAACATGGCTAAGAACTAGCTAGAACTAGATAGCAAGACTTCAAATTCTTGGACAAGGAAATTTTCAACACTTATTGACATGTCCTTTTTCTACTCCAAATGTCACAAGATTCAGAGACTACTGTGAAAAGCAAACCTCAAGCAGGGTTGTAGGAAGGTTGTATATGTATATATGTATATAATAAAAATGTTATATATACACATAAATATCAAGTTTTAGTCATTTCTAAAATAAGTACCAGATAATAGTTGTTTCCTTACTGTTTGTTAGACCAAAGGAATCCTCTCCTTCCCATATCCTACATTCCAAGTGAGAATCAGTCTGCAGTTCCCCTCCCTCACTAGCCATTCCTCATTGTTCCTAACCCTGGGAAACGTGCACTTGGAAACAGGCTCAGCTGCTCACAGGTGCACAGAAGTAAGCGGGACTTTTCAGCTCAAGCATTTATTTAGGACTTCGAATTCTAACTTCAAATTCTATAAGCATTTTGATATATCGCCTTGTGACAGGGCATATGTAATTCACCATAAATATTTACTTATTTTATGATCTCTTTGATTTAATCCAAGAATAAACATCAAATTCTCAAACCATTCCAAGTTTCAGGACCAAACATATCTACTGTCACATCAGTGATTATAAAACTTTTCTGCACAATTCCACTACCCAGACCAGTCCCTTCTCACACAGAATGCATTTTATACGCTTTTGGACTGGCAGTCATATTTTTGAACACATTTACTGTTCTACTATGCTTTTGGAAATTATACTAGAGTGAAAGGTTTAGTTTGCGTGGTAAATTAATCCAGTCATGTCCTTTCTTGAGCTCTTATTTTTTTGTGTGTATAACATGTGTAAGTCCTTCTGTGTCTCCTGTTATAGTCAACACCTGATTCAAGCATTCAAGTGTCTCTGTTTTACAGTCTAAGAAGCCAATTCCGTGAGTTTCTGTGTGGCACACATAATACTCTCCCACAACATTAGTGGCTAAAGACAACACATACATACAGCCTCCAGTTCCGTGGGTGTGGATTCTGGGCAGGAATGGGGCAGTGCTACCAAGAAGATTTAAGGGTGAGACACAGGAAAAAGTGCAACCCTAAGTTCAGACTCTGAGAAGAGGTCCGTCGCAGATCTTGGGGCCTGCAAAGCTAAAGTCTCAGTGTCAGCTAGGTCTGGGCTTTCATCTGGAATGGATCCACCTCTGAGATCTCAGGATGCTGGAAGAATTCGCTACTGTGTCTGTTGGACTTCGGGTAGCTTGCTTCTTCAAGGTAGAAAGAAGAGCACAGATTCTGAGCCCTCCAGGAAGATGGGGTCATGTACATCACTACGGGAACAGCGTACCATCTCCTTTGCCATGTTCTACTCATGAGAAGCCAGTTTCAAGTCCTGCCTAAATTCAGAGGGAAGGAATTATAAAGCCTGCTACAAAGTTCAGGAGCTGGGGATCCTGGGAGATACCTTAAAATGAATGAGCCACCGGAATCAATCAAACTACTTAGTGTCAAATGCAAAGTTAGAGGAACAGACCCACAACAAGAGACCAAGGAGCCTATCACCAGTCAACTATAACTACTTCTATGACTTGCATTTTAATTATTTCCTGAATTTTGGTCATGTCCCGAATTGTCCAGATACTCAATATCTGATTCTTACATATGTGGAGTTCTCAAGCCAAATGCCATAACTTTCAAAAAACATTTCTGCCTTCCATTTTCTTTCTTTCCTAGATAAATTGAGAAAATGCTGTCCAATTCATGGTTATTCCTACATTAAAATTGTTTGTTGTTAAGGGGGCGGAGTCTGTCTCTGTAATACCTAGTTACTAAAGAATGCTTCCCCAAGTCAGGGCACAGCGCTTGCCTATGGTGAAATTCCTAGTACAGAAAGCAAAGTAGAAGTCTCCCCTCCTCTCTTGCTCTGGAAAACTAAGTTTATCCTCTTAAACAATGGTCTATTTCCCTATGGAATATTTATTTTGGTGACTTAAAAAATTCCCTGTAAAGTTTCCATAACAAAATACTTGAACAATCCTAGATAAACTTGAACAATCTTTCTATTTTTTTTTTCACTACAAGCCTAAAACATGTTTTTATAGTTTCCTATTCGAGATATTAACAGATCAGCTGTCTCCTTTGGCACCATGAGGTAGAGATCAGAGACAAGGTATTTAGTGCATATAAGTACTTTAAACCAAAGTTGCTATTATACTTTAAAGTCTTTTGAGTAGTTGTTTGGACAACAAAAAATGTATGCAGCAAGTAGATGAACATTGGAAACCATTCAAAGAAAATCAGATGCTTGTCACTTCTGTCAGCAATTTTTACATTTACTGGGTGATTAAATAATCTCTTTTAGACAGCTCTGGGAAACAGGAGAGTTTATTCTGTGACCAAATTCTATCTAAAAAATAATGTCTGACATTTTAAAGTACAATTGAAACTTTTCACTCTAGTCATGGTATTTACTTTTTATTAATTTTATTGGTACATTTAAGCTATACAATATAATGACATTCATCACTGGAAATTTGAACCTTTACATAATTCACCTTGGTTCTTATTTTTTCCCTATTCCCCTGCCCTCCCTTCAACCCCTCCACCCTTCCCTATCTACAAAGAGTTTGTTTCCATTTTTTTCTCATATTAATTCCATCCCCTTCTTTCCTTTCCCCTACCTCTCCCACTTCCCCTTCCCCTTGGCCCCTTTTCTTCCTATTTCACATTACCTATTATACCTTTTGGTCCTTATTTACACTTTCAGTTTCTCACACTAGAGAAACTATTCAGTATTCACACATGTGTGTCCTATTTATTTCACTTAAAAGTATCGCCTCAATGTCTAGTCATGGTATTTAATTAGATGGGGTATCAAAACTAAGCAAAACATAACCCCATATTGAAAATTGAAAACAACAAACAGAAAATATAGCAGCACATGGATCTTCAAATTGCACTTGGAATAATGAGATTATGGCTAGTCACCTAATCTAGCTGGTTTATTCATGTTTACATAATTTGCAGAATGTTGTGCAGAAGTTGGTATAGAAAACAATTATTTCAGGTATTTTTTTAGAATTTCCATTTGGATCATAGGACAAGGAGGTGCCCATTAACCTGAGGAGAGTATCAGATTGGCCCATATAATGAAGATGTTGCCTTAACTTCTTAGTTCAATTGCTGAGGTTCCAGCAAAAGATGAAATATTTGGCAGCAGATGTGATAGAACATACCACTCCTTTCCAGGCACATTTCCCCAACTACTTCCACATTCTAAGCATCTTTTGTAGGAGTTGGGGAGGTAAAATATGGAAAGAATTCAGGATAGTTAGACATGTCTGAAAACTGTATTCCCTTCCATTCCCCAGGAAGACTTGGAGAAAATGGCTAAGGACTTAATTTCCTTTGAACTATATGTTTGGGGGTCTCAGGAGAGAAAAATCATTGCTTATTTTGTCTTAGTTCAAGGAGAAATTAGTTTTCAGAGAAGAGCTCTCCAGGCCACTGGTGGCCAGAGCAGAAATAGTGGTACACCATGTGTATCTCAGCACAACAGGGAAAGGAAGTCTACACTCACACACCACACCTTCAACTCTGCTTTCTCTTAGCTAAAGATATATGAGAGACATCCTTTGGATTGTAGACGGGCTCTGAGAATACATAGAAAGAGACAAAGGTCTGCAGGGGAATATTCAGTTTTGATCGTGCTTCATCAGATGGTGAAGAGGTGGACTGTTTCCAGCAGGAATCTGCTGGATGCAGCTGCCCCTCAGCATGAAGGTAGCAGCAAGGATATGGAACACCCCCAACACTGGTTAGAGGTCCATACTGCTTTTAAGTGACCATTAATGACATCTGCATTGAGGGCTGGTGGCATGAATTATCTCCTTGAGCATAAGGCCAGGTTACAACCTACTTTTCCCTTCTCTCCGCTGCAGCATTTACATAACATTCCCAGAGAATGGGGTCAACAGTCCCAACCCCAGTAGGAATACATTTATCTGAAGAAACTAAAGTAATTTTATGCATCAGGATGAATGGGGTGGAGTGGAGAAAGGGGCATAAAACAGAAGTGACAGTAGACTACAAAGAAGAAACAGAACCACTTGTTCTGTACACCCGGGAGTGTGACTGCACCATTTCTACCCACAAATCTGTACTTGGATGGGCAAAATCATAAGTCTTGGAATATAAATGTTTAAAAATACTTTTAAAAGTATACAATAACAGTTCTATTTCTTTAGAAACAATGACTACTGATCAAACTTTAAGAAGCCAGGTAAAGAGTTTTACTTTTTCCATTAGAATCATCCTTCTCTGTTAGATCTCTGTGGAAACCATCTGCTCCCTATGTGTACTTCTAGGTTTTGTGTTTAGATATGGATAATGTTTGTCCTTGTCCTGTGTTTGCCCTAACACATCTGAAGAGTGAGCAAAGTGACAGTGTACACTGAGAACTGCCATCAGCATCCCTCCAAAATATTCTGCTTTCACAAGTTTAAGGCAGCACCCAGCTGAAGAAAACTCAGTCGACTTTCTGCTTTTATGAATGTGTAAATTTTCTCATTTTGTGTGTATTATCTACACCGACACATGCACCGGCTTCACAGTGTGAACGAGAATGTTGGTGCTATAATGCAGGATTGCCTGAGCTTTGAACTGCCTTGAAATATAGACTGTTTAGATTCATATGTATCGTTCAATTATAGCAATAAGAGTAGAATAAACATCTCTACTCTAAATGGTCAGAAAACTGCAAATAACTTCAATACAATTTCTTTTTTAAAAAGATGCTATGCCTGACAAAAGTAAGGCTTACACTTACCAGAACCATATGGGATCATCTGGGAGAAAAAAATGAAAGAAATTTGTCTAATTGCATCACACAAGGGTTGAAAAAGGAAATGTGTACTTTAACTATCTAATTAAAAGCAAGCCAGCCTCATGTGGAAGATCACCATCTTCAGCTGTGTGCGTGTGTAAGGACGTGTGTGAATGTGTGAGCATGACTTCTTTCCTTTTTTCCAGTACTGGGGATTGAACCCAAGGCTTTCACATTGAGCTGCATTCCAAGTCCTTAAAAATATTTTCTTTTCATGGGCCGGGGATTTAGCTCAGTGGTACTGTGCCTGCTGCGCAAGGTCCTGAGTTTGATCCCCAGTACCAAATAGATAAATAAATAAATAAAAACTTTCTTTTGAGATAGGTTCTCACTAAATTACCCAGGTTGGGCTTGAACTTGTGATCCTCCTGCCTCAGCCTCCGAGAGTGTTGTGTGTCCATGTGTCTGGCTGATGTGGCTTCTTAGTTGACATCACGTCACCAATTAGCCTACAAGAGCATTTTTGTGTGGATGTGAAAATGAATGATGCAATTCTATGACAGAATATGTCAAGTTCTTCACAGAATCACTTTAATAATTATAATTGAATTTAATTAAAATATATATTGTAAAAATCACAAAATCCATGAAAGAAAATGACTTTTTTCTCCAAATAAGAAAGGATACTTTATTGTGGTTAGTTACGAGACTTTATTTCCATTGTTAAAAAAATAAAACCTGGGCCGGGGATTTAGCTTTGTGGTGCCGCCGCCTGCCCCGCAAGCACAAGGACCCGAGTTTGATCCTCAGTAACCACAATTACAAAATAAATAAAATCTGTGAGCCAAACATGTCTAGTGATTGGCAGCTTATGGCAAATTTTTAAAAAGTACTTGTAAATATGTTTCCAAAAAGCTTCATTTCTGTAGGGCAGTTTTAGGTTCATTGTCAAAATTAAGAGGAAAGTAGAAAGACTTTTTATTTGCCACCTGGCACTGAACATGCAAGGCTTCCCTGTTACCAACATTCTCACTAGAATGCCACATTTGTCACCACTGATGAGCTTACATTTTCACCCAGATCCTAGAGTTTACATTAGGGTTCAGTCTGGGCATTGTGTATTCTGTGGTTCTGAACAAATGTATAAGGACAGGTGTCAACCATTATGCTGTTTCATGGAGAAGTTTCACTGTCCTCAAAGTCCTTTGTGTCCTTCTCTCCAACTCCTAACAATTATTAATCTTTTTAATGTCTCCCTATTATCTCTTTTTCCAGAATAGGATATAATTGAAATCATACAGTTTGTGGACTTTTCAGACTAGCTTCTTTCACTTAGTGATATATATTTATGATTTCTCCAAGCCTTTTTTATGGTCTGAAAGTATGGCAATTATGAGTAAAACTGCAATAAACATCCAAGAGCACATTTCTGTGCACACAAGTTTTCAACTACTTTGGTTAAACTTCAAGGAGTAGCATTGCTGGGTTGCATGGTAAGAGTATGTTTAGTTTTGTGAGAAAGGACTGTCTTCCAAAGTGGTTTTACCGTTTTGCATTCCCACCGGCAGTGAATGAGAATCCCTAGGATTGCTTTACCTCCTTGTCAGCATTGGCTGCTATCTGCATTCTGGACACTGGGCATTTTAACAGGTATGCAGTGGCATCTCATTGCTGTTAATTTGATTTCTCTGGTGACATATGATGTGGAACATCTTTTCATGTGCTTATTTCACACCTGTATTTCTTCTTTGATGAGATCCCTATTAAAAGGCTGGGGCCTGTTTAATCTGGTTTATTTTCTCATGAGAGAATTTTAGGAGTTCTTTTATTTATTTATTTATTTATTTATTTAATTGAAAAATTGTGTATATTTACTGTGTACATATTTAAGTTCTTTATATATTTTGAGTTCTTAATTCTTTACCAGAGACATGGTTTGCAAATATTTTCTCCTATTGCATAAGTTATCTCTTCACTCTGTTGTTTACCTGGCTGTGTAGAAACTTTTTAGCTTGAGATAATCCTGTTGTTCTGCTTTTGCTTTTGTTGTCTATGTTTTTGGAGTCATATCCAAAAAAATCACTGGCAGACCAATATCATGAAGATTTTACTCCATGTCTTCTAGTAGCTTCATAGATTCAGATCTAACATTTAAATTTTTAATACATTTTCAATTAATTTGTATATGTTGTGAAATAATGTTTAATTTCATTCCTTTACATATGATTATCGGGTTTTCTCAGAACTATTTATTAAAGACTTCTCTTTTTCCATTGTATGTTCTTGTCAACTTTGTCAAAGATCAATTATCATAAATGCATGAACTTATTTCTGGGCCTCTGCTCTGTCACATTGGTCTATGTGTCTATGTCGTGCTCTTTTGACTGCTTTAGTTTTGTACTCTTTTAAAGTTGGGTAGTTTAATGCCTACGTTTTGTTCTTTTTGCTCAAGATTATTTTGGCTATTTGGAGTCTGATTTGATTTCTTATGAATTTTAAGATTGTGTTTTTTATTTCTATGAAAAATGTCACTGGAATTTTAATAGATACTGAATTGAATCTATACATTACTTGAGGTAGAACACACATTTAACAATATTAATTCTTCCAATCCATGACTAGCATGGACTATCTTTTCAAACGTGTGTTTTTTGATTTCTTTCAATCTTCCTTCATAGTTTTTGTTGTCTTTCACCTCCCTACTTAAATTTACATCTACATATTTCACTTTGTTTCTGTAGGTATTATAAATGTTATTCCTTTCTTGATTTCTGTTTTGGATAGTTCATTTTAGCATGTAGAAGTTCTACTAATTTTGTGTGATTTTGTGTCCTAAACTTTACTGAATTTATTTATTAGTCCTAATAGTTTTATGGCAGAGTCACTAGGGTTTTCTAAATATAAGATCATGTCATCTGTCAGCAGGGGCAGTGCAACTTCTTCCTTTTGAGTTTAGATACCAGTTATTTCTTTTTCTTGCAAAATTGTTCTTCCTGTGACTTCCAGTAACATGTAGCAGGAGTTGCATTCTTGTTGCGTTCTTGATTTCAGAAGAGGTTTTCAACTTTTCATCATTGAGTACGATGTTAGCTATGAGTTTGTCATTTCTTTGTCATTCTTGCTGTATCTAACTTGTTAAGAGTTTTCATCATGAAAGGATATTGAATTATGTCAAATGCCTTTCTGCATCTATTGAAATGACCATAGGATTTTTGTATTTTATCGTGTTAGAGTGGTAAATCACATTTAGAGAACAAGTGTATGTTGAACTATCCTCACAACCATGGGATAAATCCCACTTGATCATTAAAATGTGCCTTTTATAAAAAGTTCTTTGTATATTGTGGATAATTGTCTTTTTTCTGATATGTTATTTGCAAATATTTTCTCTAAGTCTATGGCTTGTCTTCTCATTCTCTTGAAATTGTCTTCTGCAGAATAGAAATTATTTATTTTAATAATGCCTAGTTTATCAATTTTTTTGTTTAAATGGATCATAGTTTTTTGTTACATCTAGAGAGGCATCATCATACTGAAGGTCATCAAGACTTTTTCCTATGATAAAAAAATGTGGTATATGTACACAATTCAGCCATAAAGAAAATGAAATTGTCATATCCATAAAGTAGATGGATCTGGAGAACATCATGTTTCATGAATAAGCCAGATTTAGAAAGACAAGTATTGTACGTTCTCCCTAATATATGGAATCTAAAAACAATGCCATGAAAGTACAAAGGAGAGTGTTACTGTACAAGAGGAAAAGAGTGGGGCGATGTAAGGGTGCAAGAGGGGATAATGGATACAATCAAAATATATTATACACATTCAAACTCAATATTTTGTAACATTACTAGGCACTAATAATAAAAAGAGAAATATTTTCTCTTATGGTATCCACTAGGAATTTCATAGTTTTATGCTTACATTTAGTTCTGTGGTCTTTTGTGAGTTCGTTTCCAGAAAGGGGTAAGGACTTGGCTAAATTCATGTTTCTGCACATTGATGTCCAGTTGTTCAAGGGTCATTTCCTGACAAGACCGTCTATTCCATTGCACTATCTTTGCTCCTTTAAAAGACCACTTGCATAGGGCTCATTCCAAGATAAAGAAAGACTATGACTACTTGGCAGGCAAGAATGTAGCAGAATCAAAAGCTTTCTTCTCCCAAGGCAAAGTATATTGCAGAGCAAGAGTTAGGACTATGGACTGTGGAGTCAATCTATAACCTTTACTAGTTGCTTAATCAATCTCTACCTCAGGTTTCCCTTAGGATTAGTTTTAATGTAAAAATGTCCAGCATTATAATTATTACACATGCAAAAGACTTAGCTAGTATCTGATCAGCAATAAACACTGCAGCTATATTCATCACCATCACCATCTTCATCGCCACCAGCTGCTCCCTGGTTCAGTTGTGTGTCTTGTCCTCTCCCCAGCATCAAGCAGTCCTGCTTGGGACAGCCTCCCTGATAGAAAGCAGGACCCCTGGGGAGTGTTAGGACAGCCTGCACTCTCTCTTGTTGAGAAATGCTCCTTAGATTCCAGGAATGAGGTAACACATTTTTGGGTTTTGTCCTCCCCTCTCATTTTTAAACTTTATAGACTACAGCATTGTTCTTAAAAATTAAGATGCATTTCACTAACTTCACCTTTAAAGTGCACAACGGAGTGGCTGTCAGTATTTTGTGCAATTATCATCGCTATCTAATTCTAGAACATTGTTATTGCCTCCCCCAAATATTGAAGCCACTGGGATATAAACTGTATAGTCAGCGCACCCATTTGGAGGACTGAATTCAGTTACTGTTTTACTAGTCAGTCACCCTTGGGGTGGAGAAGGAAAGGGCGAGGGGCTCCAGTACGCACACTCTCTTTGGCCGTAGTCTGTGCACATAGGCCTGGCTGTGGGACCACACCCTTACCAACAGTCTGAAGAGAAAGGTGGGTAGCAGCTTCTGGAAAGGCCCTGAGAGCATGGGTGTGCACACTTTATCTGTTGGAACTTTCTCCCTTCTCAGTGCTCGGAGTGCAGTGCAGGTGTGACAGCTGGAGCTCCGAGCTGTGTGGCACCACAGTGTCTTCAAGGGTGGGAGTCAGAGGCCTCGAAGATTGAAGGTAATGAGCCTGCTCTTCCCACTCTGATCACACTGCAAATATTTTATCTCTGAAAATCTTTAAAAAAATTTTATATCTAAAATTTGTTTTTACCTTGGAGAAAAACAAATGTCTGTTTATTCCACTATTTGTGATACACAATGGACTTAATATGTAACAGCACAAGCTTTTAGTCAGATTCCCATCAATGTTGTGAATTGCCAAAAAGAGTATTAAAAAAGATAAATGCCAATTTCTTCTGCTCTTATTAAGAATAATTATTCCAAATTGGTGTTCAGCACAGACAGCACTGTTTTCAGCCACTTATTTAATTTAGCTTCCTACATATTAATCTCCGTACACTCATTCATACTTTGGAACATGTATAGCACATAAAGCTCATCAACCCATAGAAACTTGGAATGCCAACTGGCAATGGTAATGGCCATACTTTCAAACTAATCTATGAAGCTTTTAAACCAGCAGAAAGAAGCCATCTGAACACTTACACATCAATACTAAAACCCATGAAAAGCCAGTAAGGTTTGCAAAAAGTAACTCTGTAAGAATATAATTGCTAACTGAAATAAGGGTCACCTGGAATTTTGGGTTCATTAGCTTTTTAGAAACTGTTTATAATCCAAGGCAACTCCTTACAAAACCAAAATAAATAAAGTGCTATTTCTTAACGCTTCCCTGTTAAAAGAACAAAATTAACAAAACGTCAAATCTAAGCATGGTGCCATTACTCTGGTTAATTGACCTAAAAGTAAGAACATCCTCATAGAATTAAAATGTTAGTATTTAAGATCCTGGGCATCACAGATCAATCAATTCATCCTTATGTGTTCTGTATGTTGAATATAATAGACACTCAGTTAATAGTTTTTGAGTTGAATCAGTATTCTTTAAATGTGTATCATTGTAATCAGTTAAGTAACATGAGCTTTGTGACCTTGGGATAGTTGCTGTTCTTTTTAATCTCTTCATATGTTAGAAGGGTATAAAATTATCCTCCTAGGAGCTAATAAAATATGTATTCCTCATCTGTTAAAATGAGACAAAATCATCTTCCTAGGACTAATGAAACAGGTATTCAAAGTGCCCTATGGCAGCACTTGGTACAAAAGAGGCACTCAATGAATAATAATTGCTATTCTTTTTACTATTGTTATTTTATTGCTATTATTATATAATTATTATTACTCTACTGAAGATCCTGTTATGTATGGGGGGGGGACCAAAGCATTGTAAAACAAAATTGTTGTCTAGTTTTCCAGAGCAGATAGCATGTATGTAAGCATGCATGTATGTCATGTTTGAAAAAAAGCATGCAAAGTGGGAAGGTTCACCTCTCAGGAAAGATGAAACAAGGGACAAGAACGAACATGAGTGCAGAACTGAATTCCTAGACTAAGTTTTTTTGATTGCCTTGTGTTCTGGTGCACCTCTAGCTAAGCCTTTCGTGTCTTTACCTCTTCTCCCCTTTCCCCTCTTCCATAGTTAACCCTCTGACATCTCAACATCTGTTTCTGTCCCTGGCCTTGGGCAAATATTCCCTTTGGAAGATCATCCCTGCAGATCAGAAGCCTGGAGCTAGACTGCTCTGTGGCCTGAGTCAAGGACTCCACTGCTGTTTGAGGGTCTTCCAGGCAAGACTCCAGCTGGCGCCATGAGCAATGCCAGCGAGTACTGGGAGATCAGAGAGGTGAAGCTACTGAAGCCCAGTATGGTGGCCAGCTTCCTAGTACAGGGAAGATAGAGGTTGGGTCAATAAAGAAGGGTATGGAGAGGAAAGAGGAGAACAATCCAGGCAGAAGAGGTCCTATGAGCAGAGCACTGAGCTGATCATCTCATGTGGGAACAAAGAGTGTTCTCAGCAAGCTGGAGCAAAGGTCTAAATGGACATCATCAAAGGCAAAATCAGAGTAAGGCAGGGATCAGATTAGGACAGTGGTGGCGAAACTATGGCACGCGTGCCAGAGGTGACCATTATCACTGAAATATCTGAAAGGTTCGCCATCACTGAACTGGGGTGTTCTGGTGTTAAACTGTGTTTAAGAAGTGTAACTTCGCAGAAATACAAAATTTGCTTTCTATACATGTACCAGGTGTGTGAAAAGCAAAGTATATATTATTTGTTACCAGGATTCTGTTGATAAAGGTACAGTGGAATGGAAAGGCAGCCAGTTGGTGTTTGCAGAGAACTGGAAGGAGTGCGTCTAGTATGGCTAGAAGACCTGATTCTAGAAATACATAATTGATTTGGACATAGAAGTAACTTTTGAGTAGACATAAAAATTGTTCATCAAATGAAAACCCTTAGGAATTAAAAGTTTCTGTTAAATATCTAATTTGAAAAACTATGTTATGTGTAGACTGTGGGTTTATCCAGAACATGTTTATTTTGAAGATCAGAAAAACAAGGTTCAGAAAGTCATACCAATTAATTGAATTTCATAGCTAGTTGGTCATAAAGTCTCAACTCAAGACAACCCTAGGGCTTCAGATACTAATGTAGAACTCCACATTTTTAGTTTTGGGAATACAATTATTAGTACATATAAGTCCTTTCTCTTAGACAAAGTTACAAATGTATATTTAAGTAATACAGATCTTTTTTAGCATTCATTTTCTTCTTTGTCAACACCAAGTTGAAACTGAACTGAACACAAAGAAAAACTAAAGTGTTTCTTCCCAACACCTCCCATTGAGTAATAATGCTATTACTTTTTAATTGAACAAAATATGATGTTCTTCTTCTTTTTTTATTTTTATTTTTTTTTTTGGTACCGGGGATCGAACTCGGAATCTTGTGGTTGCGAGGCAGGCAGCGGAACCACTGAGCTAAATACCTGGCCCTGATATTATTCTTCTTAAAAGTGATTATTAAAAGGAAGAACAGGAGAAGGAATCTTGAAATTAGTATCTAGAAATTACATCTCTTCAATAATCAATCTAGTAAATTTGTGCTTTTAGCGTCATTTGATTGGCCAACCCAGTTAAAATCTCACATTAAAAGCCTGAAGTATTACCTATGCTGAAATAGCACCTATTCTGGACAAACAAAAAGAATCTTGTCTATACATATTAGAAGATTAAAAAGTAAACTTAAAAGGATATGCTGTTCCAAAGAGATTTTTGCCACAGTGTACAACCTTAAATACCCTCTCGTATTTTTAAGTTTAGGTGATAGAAATCTGACCCCTGTCACACCATTCCAGTGCTTTCCTGACCGCTCCAATTCTATTCAGCGCTTCCCTGCACAAACCCAGGTGCCATATGACCTTGTCTGACCCCTTGAGGAGTAACCAACCACCCCTGTCCCTCAGCCTTCGCCCACTGGTGCCCAAGGCCTCTCCCCATGTCCTGGAGAGACGGGCCTTAGATGCATCACACAGCCTGTCAGCTCTCACATTACCTTATAGACAACTGACAGTCTCCTTTGAAGGATATTTCTCTTTTCATGAGCTAAATTTGCTTCCAATATTAAAGAGTTTAGTACACAGAGGCAATAAATCATTCTTTGGTGCTCCATCTGATATTCTGAGTTGTAATTCAAATCAGAGTACCTATATTTAGCATGTGCTTTTAGGTACGGTTTCGGTGTGAAGCAGGAAATATTCAGCTCCTTAGATTTACAACTGTTCCTGAAGATATTTAAGGTTCATTTCAGTGTGCTGGTTTCCTTAAGGATGAATATAAGCGGGGATGCATTCAATAAAGGAAAATCTAACTTAAAGGGGAAAGGTTGGAACTCATGCCTAGCAAGGATTTATTCAATATTAAAATTTCAGAATTATTAACAAAGTCCTTTTTGGAGAGGTCTCACAATATAAAACATGAAATGTGTTCAAAAAGGAGTCATAAAATTCACACATTATTTCTAATTGATATTTTATTTTAAATTTTGTTTTATATGTGAGAGGTTGTTTGATCATAAAAATCTGTTTGTATTAGCACTGGCATTTTTAATGCTTCACATTTTATTACCTCCAGTGTCTTTTCAATAATTAATATTGATATCTTTTTTGGTTCGGAATAAATGACAAAAGCATAGCAAATGGCAGACATCTCATAAACCACAGATAGGGACTGTATAAGCTATGAGGAAATTAGAACATGATAAAGAAAAAGGATAATGGTTTGCAGTTAATTCAAAAGGTCAAGTGTAAAATATTCTCTTTCCTTAAATACTGAGATTCATCATCCTGACATTATTTATAAAAGTTGCAGTTCATGAACTGATTAGGAGAACCCACGATCTTCTGCTCTGCTGTCATCCTCTGACTGTTCCTTAATTATGTCTTAAGGCAAAGATGTAAAGCATGTGTACCTGGGGACAGAGCTTTGTCACATTATGTTTCAGTGATTTCCAGTTCTACCACTGCTAATAAAAACAGCATTCATTTTGTGCTGTTTGTTAGACATCATCTTGAATGTTTTATTATACATGTATCAGAAAGTATTTCACTCATAAAAGGCACAGTGGTAATAAAACAAAGGTTTGTATATTCACTAGCCATTTAAACAAGTACTAACATTTACCATATTATTCATAAAAAAATAAAATATTATAAATATGGTTAAAGTATGCTATAAACAGTGCTCCAGTTCAGTTTCCCTTCCTCTCTCTGTCCAAAGGAAAACCAACAATTCATCGTTGGAGCATATCTTTCCCCCTCTATTATTATACAAAAGAATTTTCCCTAAATAATAATTAGTGAATATTGATGGGACATTAAAGTAAATATAAATGTGATCATATTATAAAATGATATCATTTTCCCCTTAGCATTATATTTTTGAAACTGACCTATATTAATATATGTAAATCTATTTTAACTGATTCTATAGTATTTTATTACATGAATAAACATGTGTTATTCATCCATTTGCCTTCTGATGATTATGTATAATTTTCTTACAATTTTAGTCTGTAACATTCAGTATTTTACTGAACATTTCTATGTTTCTTGAGGATAGATTCCTAAAATGAAATTATTGCATTTAGGATGTAATTATATACAGCTTTGTGGACATTGCCAAGTTGCTCCTGAAAGAGATTATATCAACTTATACTCCCACCACCAACATAGGATCATTTCTTATTACCTTAATTCCACACTGGAATTTTTGTCATTTTTTTATTTTTGCTAATCTGATGGATATGAAATTCTATATCTGTTATTTTAATTTGTAAATGCTCCAGGACTGGGAAAGTTGAGCTTCCCTTTAATACATTTTAGCCATGCATGCTTCCTTCTAATGAGCCATTCTTTTCTACTAGGGTGATTGTATTCCTCAAACAATTTCTTCAAGTTATTAATATAATACAGATGTTACTTTTTATTAATTATACATAGCAAATAATATTTTCCAGCTTGTGTTTTATCTTTTTACTTTGTCCATGGAGGTTTTTTTTTAAGGGATTCATTTTTTAATGGCGGTAAGGAAAATCATCAATATTTGTCTTTGGAAGTTACAGCTCTTCATGTCTAAGAAAATCCAACTGTAAGGCTGTAATGATTTCTTGTACACATTCATATATAATATAAATTTTAAGGTCATGCTTTTCACATCTAGAAATTATTTTACACATATTGAAGATATATTGGTTAATATTTATCTGTAACATTACCTCTGTCATATACCAAGCTCTCTTCTATACATATATCTACATGGCTCTGCTAGTCTGTGTTCTAATACTACTATTTTAATACTTAGATTTGTAATAAATCTTAATATTGACGTTCTTCAAAATGTTTCTGACTATACTGGATGCGTGGATTAATGTGTAAGGAAGCTGCCATCCTTACGATGCTAAGGCTGCCATTCATGGCACTGTGTACCTCTCTATTTAACATCTTGATCCTTCAGTACAAATCTATGCTTATTGAGAGGAATTTTGCTAAGGGTAACAGTCTGTTTCTTGCATAAAGAAATGGATACACTGACACAGAAAGCTGAATGAGCACGGCAAATGCACAGAGAAGTGTGGCATTTGTGTGTCACACTTCAGTGCCCATGGGCAATGCAGAGGCAACCCCTTCAGTTGTTAAAAAGAGGAATATGATGTCGTTGTTAACTAATCAGCCATGTATGTTTTCAAAAACAAAAGGTGAAAAACAAGATCTACTATTCCAATGACTTGCATTTTTTTTTTCTGGCACTGGGGATCGAACTCAGGACCTTGCATTTGCCGGGCAGGCGCAGTGCCACTGAGCTAAATTCCCTGCCCCTGTATTGTTTTCTTTCCCCCTCATTTCTCTTATTTAAACCCATTTTGCCTTTCTTACACGGAATTACTTGTTGCTTTCATTAGTTGCATTTGTATTCAAGTAAATAATAGAGTTTGAATTAACATATATCTTTGCATTACTCATGGATGCTCCATTCAGGCTCTGCAGCTCTCACACACCCAAGTTCTTACAGTTGTTACTACTGTTAGCAGTAGCTTCCTA
Source organism: Heterocephalus glaber (assembly GCF_053883595.1). Lineage (NCBI taxonomy): Eukaryota > Metazoa > Chordata > Mammalia > Rodentia > Bathyergidae > Heterocephalus > Heterocephalus glaber. The sequence continues at coordinate 34,202,871 of NW_028258317.1, forward strand.
AAATTGCATTTCCTCTTGGATATTACTATTGCAAAGTGAAGCTATCTATTGCTTTCCATGGCTGTTCTAAGGGATATGTATAATTCCCTTACTAAGGTGCTTTATATGTATTTGGTCTTCTTCAGCTCCTTTTGTCCTTCCTATACAAACATAGAAATGATGTACAGTATTGGTGTAGAATATAAAACTGCCATAAATGTGAAGTTATATAAGATATTCATATACAGAATTTAAAGATACACACATACACACACACACACACATATATATATATCTCATGACTCAGACTCCTAACACATTAGATAAGTCTTGCAAACACAAGTAGGGTGAAAGTAAATTATTTTAAACCCACAGGGTGATATATTTTCATACTCTGCAAGATGTTCTGATTTTTTTCTTTGTGAGATCATATACAGCAGAACATACCCAGTATGCTGTGAACCAAATTTAATCTTTTTGGCTCTACATATTTACCCAAGGAGAGATTTTGGTAGCTAACTCATAGTATACCTGTGATTATGCGACAAAATCAAAGATTGAATTGGAAGGTACTTCTACATCTAAAACATTTGGCCCCTTTACCAGACTTTTTTCCTTTGGGAAAAATCAATTAAGAAAAAAATGGCTGGAAGGAGGGGGGAGGGAGGTTAAGGGAAGGGGACACAAAATAAATTAAGATGTGTTATGCCTATGTACCACCTCTCCAGATGAATGTGATGAATGTAAAAGTTAAAATTAGAAATATGCGGTCGGTTACTAATTAACAAAGACTTTATGAGGCTATAGACACTGAGTTTGGGTACACCTGGAATGAAATGTCAGTTCTCTCTATTTCACACTTATATAAGCTTTTGTTTTGGAAAAAGATAATTCTGTCAGGAGTGTGGTGAATGAACTCAGGTGGGAAGATGTCGAGAGCAGCAAAGTGTCTTTCTTTAGTTACTTAAATGATTTTTCTCTACAGCTGCCTTCCCTGCATTCAGGTCCATTAAATATTCTAGCATAGGACCCATGTTAGAAATATACTTAAGCAATTTAAGCTATTGTCTTCAGATGCTCCCGGTTAAATTATGTTTCCTTTCCCCTGACAGGGGAGGAAAGAGTTTGGTAAGCCACTAAAGAACACCTGGAAATAGTTTTAGACCATTTTACTTAAGTACATATGAGTTGGTTGAACTAAATTTCACTTGGTAGAAATAAAAGTCCCCCACTCTAGTAGTTCTTTGCCCTGGATATGAGAGAGAAAAAATAATTTACTTTCAGCCTAACTACTTTTTAAGAGATTGCAGTTTTTAGCTTCAGTTGAATGTGAGTCAACTAATGACTTGGTCTAGAAAACAAGTTATGCATTCACAGAGATTAAAGATAGACATTCCTGAAGATGCCCTCCACCAAAGCTCACCCTTATTCCACAAAAGACACCTCTATTTTACCAGTCATTCAAACACTTCACTTGGCATAAATATTTAAATAACTGCTACAGCATATACTAGCAGTCTAAATAATCAGTTTGAGAGCCACTGCACAGGCACGTGAGGTTTGCACTAACTACATACTGAAGAAAATCCCACTCTGTAATGAGTTATATGTTTATTATTATCCTGATGTCCTATCTGGCTCTCACCCAAAACGTGATCTGTTTCTCGGCTATTCCAATAATGAATAAGAAGCTTTGACAAACAGCCTATTTCTTCTCTGCAAACAATGCAAATCACATACAAATAAGAGTTTCAGGCAATGATTAGAAGGCCTGCTGTGCCTTCCAGATGAATGACTAGCTTAGAATGGCTTTTCAGAGGGCTGTGAACAAAATTAGCCCTCTGAGAGGAAGCTAGCTAGAAAGATTTTCTGATGCAGTGTAAAACTCAACTCATGTCAAAAGGCCCCAGTTGAAGAGAAATTGAAGGAGTCTCACTTGAAGGTCAAAATGCCCAATTATGTTGATCAAATTAAATTAAGCTTTTAAGTGAAAAAGTTCTACAAATAAAGTAAATCAGGCCTCTCCAGTTTTCAAGACTTATTTGAATTTTTGAGAGAAATTCTTTTCTGAAAATTTTTAGTAAAGAAAAAGTATGAGAGAAGAAAAATTTCAATTAAATTTAAATAAAATCTATCTCCTAAAAAGAGAATAGCAATAATTTTATTCAGAAGTGTAACAAGGTGTATCCTACAGTTAATGGTTTTCTTGTGAAAATTTTCTGTGTATCAGGATAAGTTTGTTAGTTTCAAAACGATGGATTTCCAGGGGGCAAACTTTTCTGAATTATCTTCGATAAAACTGTATACTGACTTGAAAGGCTATCATAGTAGATAACTTGAAATGTTCTTTCATCACCTCATTAAAAACTGAAACCGCTGGGGATTTAGCTCAGTGGTTTCGGCGCCTGCTGCACAAGCACAAGGACCCAAGTTCGATCCCCGGTACCAAAAAAAGAAAAAAACCTGAAACCATTTATGCTATTTTAACAACAATGCTTTATATTTAGAAAGATTTTCACATTCACAAGTCACCCTTTCTGCATATTTTGGGATGGAATTCTCACAGTGTTTTCAGTACACAATTGAAACAGCAGGGCAATGGAAAATAGGCGTGGTGGGCTTTCTCTGTCCACAAACACTTGACCCAGTGGAGCACATGTCACACACCAGTGTTAGGCCAGTGCTACCAAGGCAAGAATCTACATATGGATCCTGTCCCCAAGAGGTAGAGACAAGGGTATAACTGCCTTTGGGATGTGAGGCAGGACTAACTTGAAAGCAGATAGAATTGTTCCAAGTAGCTACTCAACCATTTTTTTTTCTCTTGGCCACCTGCCTTTGCCAAGTGATTCTTTTTTTTTTTTTTTTGGCACCGGGAATCGAACTCCAGTCCTTGCGCTTGCAAGGCAGGCAGCGGAACCACTGAGCTAAATCCCTGGCCCTGCCAAGTGATTCTTGTGATCCATCAGGAAGGATTTCATTGATTCTCCCTTTCTACTGTAGAGATTCCTCCTTATGAATGGAAACTCAAAAACAAGAACCATGAAAAGAATGTCCACTTTCCTGGCTATTTTGCACAAGTGGCAACTTATGTTTGAACTCTTCTTCTAGAAGAAACACAGGGATGATGGTGATTCATCTTTTTTAATGTCTACCTAGAAGATAGGGTTACACTTCCGTAAACTTCTGCATGTTGTAGGCCTCCTCCCACAGGAATCGTAAGAATTTCACAAATTCATGATGAGGCTTTTGGTATTTAGGAAGCTTTGATATTTTTCCTCCCCTTTTATTACACAACTGTAGTTTTGACTACTTCTGTAGGGTGGACATTTCCAGCCACTCAAGTACTTGTGTGTTTGGTAGGACTAAATATATTTAGTAATATGAATGATTTTCTTATGATGCAAATCAGTGTGATACTGTGTAATATGATGTTGTGACAGGGTCGAATGCTTGCCAGTGACATCAATTGTTCTTAGTGGATGGAACACTGACCAATTCTGTTATGTTGTAATTTATTTGTATGACTTAATTTCCTTTACGGTATAAATGATGTAATAATTAGAGTTGCTTAGAAGCATGCACGTGTTGCTTATGTAGTACCCACAAGCAGCACTTGCCAGGACTTTGCATAAACCAAATCCAGTATTAGCTAACATATTTCACATTTTGTATAACAGCAAATGGGACAAGATTAAAATATAATTGCCAAGATGTTGCTCACAAGAAGGAATAATAAAATTTATATGGCCAAGTATATATACTGTAGTAGGTCACAAAGAAAGCTTTGAGCAAACAATGAGAGTACAGAGGTAGGTTCTGAATCTTCATAGCTCATTGAAGAAAAAAATTACATATGCATCATATGAAAATTAATTGTAGTACTGTGGGAAATCTTGCCAATGATCCTGTCCAGCCAGGAGCACAAGCTTCGAGAAGGATGTGTATGCCCCACTCACTCACAGAAGATGTAAATGGCAAAGCAATAAGGCAGATGTGGAGAACAATTTGAAATAAGATGGAATTGTATAACCCTAAGCGTGCTGTAACCCTAAAGTGTGCTGTGACTTTAAGAGTGCTGTGGGTGATATGTAACCATAGTAACCATAAGATATAGAAGTAGAACCTTAAGCGGTATGGAATTGATAAGGATGTACCCCGAACTGGACAGGGCGTGGCCCAAAATGGACAGTGTGATAAGTCTGAACCAATACCACAAACGGCCAGTTAGAATAGTATAAAAGGAGCTGAAGACCTCAAGCAAGTCGACGATCCGTCCCACCGACCAGTCTACTAGTCAGTCTGTTGATCTGACTACCGACCTGGATACCTGCACCTGATCCCGCTGGAAGGAGCATCGCCGCCGATGAGACGAGACCAGAGGACGAGGCCAGCAGAGACACGGACAGCCTAAGCGCCGACTCGACGCCCTTCGTCTACGGATCGGACCCTCTGACCTGACGGGAGGAAACGTCGCGCTCCCACAAGGACTTGGGCAGTACAGGTACAGGGACGTGGTAATTGGCAGACTTAATATTGTCTTATTTGATATCGTGTGATAATTGCATAGAAGTGAATTATAAGAATATAAGTGTGTGAACTGCCATCCGAGTCTGAGTCCTCTTTACCCACGGTACCTGCTCGCGACAGCAGAAAAGGGTATGAGATAACTATGCAAAAAGGCCAAACCAAACCAAAACAAACTCTTGAGGGAAGGCAGTAAGGAAATGGGTGAAGAGGTAGAAACAAAGCCACTTACATGTTTGCCTCCAAGGTATTCTAAGGCTTTGTTTTTCCACGATTGATTCTACTCTTTAATGACTGAACAAGAAACCCAGGGACTTGGGCACATGGTATGAGTAGTTTTGAGCACGGAGTTACTCTCATATGAACCACATCTAGGATGATCAGAAATCCCTGGTCCCAGTCTCACAAAGCAGGACCAATTGCCAATCACAGTTTGATTTGCATCTTGGCATTGTCAGTCAGCTATGCTATTTGTTTTCATTTGAGAGTTAATTTGCTAGGCTTTGTTTCTTCCTTTTAATTTTTTTCAAAACCACCATCAGAGAAACAAACTTTCACAAAATAAATATGACTAAAACTTTGAAGTAAAAATATCCACAAAGAATCCACAATAGAAGATGGTAGAATTTCCACTAACCTATAAAACAATCTCAGCTTTACATCTAAATCTTTTTACTTCACTTATTTAAATTATTACCATTTCTTGTTCAGAGTCACTGGCAAAACATCAGTTATTTTAAATAAATCCTCCACATGCTTCCCCAAACAAACTTTAACACTAGAGTAAAATGCTTAGAACTGGCCAGAATCAGGAAGTCAGAAAGTTGCCTCATACAGCTGTTCACTGGCCTGCCCTTCTGCCTCACCCTGTTTTCAGAGAAAGCTCCCCACAAACTTCCTCAGATTTGTTAAAAATATCAACCACAACAAGTCAGAATCAGCCATGGAAACTCTGTTTCAATGAATAAAAATAAGAGGCACTGTACCGAGTCTTCAGTTTTGTGATTATTTAAGAGGTCAGACAGGAAATCTTCATGAAGGCTCTCTCTTCGAATCAGTGTAAATTCTCGCAGGAACACAGCCCCTTGGCTTTGGTCTCCGCATACCTAGAGAGATAAGGTAGCAGAGTTAAGTACGCAGACAGAGCCTGGAGGGAGAGGGCATTGAGGGATTAATGACTCTGAGTTGTAGAAATCTCTTGGATTCATTTCAAGACTGATTAGCGCAGTCAAAAACAATGCACATAAATACATATCCATGCAACAGCCACTAGAACATTCTGGCATGTGGCTCCTCTAATGGACACCAGGAAAGTTGCCTGCTAAGTTGGCACTTCTTAACTGCCTAGCATGCACAGGATGTTGAGATTCACTGAGTACAGGTTATCCTGCAGGCCAGGTCCAGCGTAGTGAGGCCCCTAGACTCAATCCATTGGGCCCTCTATGTCCGTACCACACAGGGAGTTGGTCCCACAAGGATCTATCCCTAATCCAACAGACCTGATTCCCAAGGTGGGTCCTGAAGTCTAGTAAATGTCAACCAAATGAAGGGGTTGGCTTGAGCCCAGAGCTGACTTCCTGAGCCATTCAAGTATGGTAGAAACAGATGCGCGTCAGCTGCTCCAGGAAGGAGGCACTGGAGAAGGTTTATCTAGGGCTTATCACAGGGCTCTTTACACATGTCATCTGCAACATTCTCATGCTGTGTCTGTTATCAGCTACACTTAACAAATTAGGAACTAGGGACACAAGGGTTTGAGGAATTTGCCAAGTTAGTAAGTGTTGAAATCAGCATTCAAATGCAGATCAACCCTAAAACCCTCATCTTTTCATTCTATCATGTCATTGTTGAGCTGCTCCAGCCTCTTCTGGTGAGGGACAAATTACTAAATGACTGGTAAAATTTTGGAGTAAGGACTCACCTAGACCTTCCACTGCCTCTCTGAGATCTGGCTATTCATTTTGATGCAGGAATGATCTCAATATTGCTGGGTTGTTGAGAAGACAGATAATTTGTATGTGTATTTATATGTATACACACAGGCTTAGGGCTTCAGGAAATACTGCCATTTTTATTATCAGAAGCCCATTCTCCTCTAATAACAGACCCTGAGACAGGGTCTTGCTCTATCATCTGGGCTGGCCTTGAACACTCTGTAGCCCAGGCTAAGATTGAACTCATGATTGTCCTGCTGCAGGCTCTGAAGGCTGGGATGATAGGTATGTACCAACACACCTGGCTAAATCTAGGTTTTTAACATCTGTGAAGTTCTTTAACCACATTTATAATATCTGTAATGAACAAATGTGTATCAACCATTGGGTTTTGCCTTTTTACTTTATATATTTTGAATTTTATACCTTAATGTCAATCATGGATATGTGAATGTTTGTATTAACTTATACCTTCTTCAATGTCTGCAATAGTTCATAATAAATTACAATTATGTTAAACCCTAAACCTTTAGGAAAAGAGTATAATTACCCATAATTTATATGCGATAACCTCTGTGTTGTACAGAATGGTTTCACTGCGGTGGACAGAATCTTGAGCCCAAGACCTAGTGTCATACTTGTGAGTACAGTGGACCCCTGACTTACTAACTCACTTCCTTCCTGAGGGCATTTGTAACTCATGTTGGTCAGAGAAGGCTCAGACTCCTCCACACAGCCTTCACAGTCTCTCTCCTATACACAGGCAGATCTCAGTGTCCTTAGAGAGACACTGGCCCAGGATTTCTCAGTGAATCCCACACAGGAAAGGATGTTGTAATGCTCCTGCCAGAACTCTTTAAGGGTTCAATCTGTATCTGAGGTCATCTGGAAGCACAAGCAGTCAGCATTTGGGTCATAACTCAAGACTTTGTTTGTAAGTTAAAACTAAAATTCCAGTTGTAACCCTAGCTGTTCATATGTCAGGCCGCTCATAACCTGAGGGTCCAGCATATGCTGCTTTATATGGCAAAACTCGTTCAACAGGTGTCATTAAGTTTTCTAATTTGGTGACTTCGAGAAAGGGTCAATATCTTGGCTTATCCAGGAGAACCCAGGGTAATCACTTAAGGCCTTAAAAATGAGTTTCTCCAGGCTGAGGGAGAGGTCGGGATGTGGCGGAGGAGTGGGTCAGAGAGTCAATCTGACAAGGACTGGCCCTGACACTGCTGGAGAATTTGGAAGGCTGCTATGCTCACCACTATACCACCAACGCCCGCTGACTGCTGGAGAATTTGCACCTATAGAAATCTGACTCTTTAGTCAAGCGACAGAAGAAACAGACAGAAAGAAATCACGTATTACAAAAGACAATGAAACATCAGATATAGATCCTGAATACTCACTAATATTTACAACTATAAAGACAATCAGCAGACATTTTGCCCATTTTTTTAATATTTTAATTTTCAACCCTAACCATGTATCCAAGAGTGAAGTATGCATGTTTGTGTTGCCTAAGAAAGTTGATATCATCACCAAGGTGCTCAACCCATTAAGTGCTCTTATGTGATACTAATGCAGAAGGTCTTAATTAAATTAAAATTCAATTTAATCCTCAGAATAGATAAGAATATACAAGTTACATGAATTATTACCATTTCTCTTATAAATGTCTTGTGCATATCTGTTTTCAATTTAATTGCTATGCATGAACTTTGCAAATTAGCAATTTAAAATCCCTAAATTAATTTGGTTAATACTATTAGTTTTGAAGATCCATCAACCATGAATAATAATTACTTTTTGTGTTTTAGAAACATTGTTAGAATAAAGGAGAAATGTAGAGGCACAAAAGCATACACATTTTCTACTTCTATTTCAGGCTGATTTTTTTGACTTTCATTGTACATCTTTGCAGTGCACAGTGACTACGTTCACTGTAGGCCATTGGTGTAAGTACATAACACATTCCACTTCCCTTCTTCCCCCTCCCACCACCTCCAGCATCAGATCCATTCATTTGTAAGACCTTATACAGTTAATTGTCATATATACAGATTGAAAGCCAGACTAATAGGCCAAAGAACATGTAAAACATGTAAGACAACTGTACTGAATCAAGGTACGCTTTTAGTTACATTGTCCACACTGGATTACAATATCTTTTTTTCCTTTTTCTTTCTATTATTTGTCTTTTATTTTATACTTTGTATAAAGTTTTTCATATAAAAGATATCATGTGATATTTAAGCTTGTGTGTTTGAGTTAGTTCACTTAACATTATGGTCTCAAGGTACGTTCGTTTTTCTCTAAATGACTCAAGTTTATCCTTTTTTATAGCAGAGTAGTTCTTGTGTATAAATACCACTTTTTATCCATTCATCTGGTGATGAATATATAGGCTGTTTCCAAGATTTAGCTATTATGAGTTGCACTGCTATAAACACGGGTGTGCATTCATCATTGTGGTATGAGGTCTTTAACTCTTTTGGGAAGATACTGAAAAGGGGAATAGCTGGGTCAATGAAATGTCCATTTTCAGTTTTTTGAGGACTCTCCATACTGATTTCCACAGTGGTTGTATAAGTTTGCAGTCCCACCAGGAATGGAGAAATCCAAAGTAGTACTCTTACTGCTTCATTCTTTCATTCATTCACAGGTACACACATTTACAGAAATCCTACCACATGCCAAGGGCCACACTGTGGGACTACACTGTAGAACATATTTTCTCTTTTCAAGCACAGCCATTTTAATACATATGTGAATGTGGCAAAGATTGCTAGCTGCTCATCAAAGCTCCCATCTTCTCATGAGTATACACCTACATAACATTTCCAAGCCTGCTTTGCATTTAAGGGAGTTGAAACTGAGTTTTAGCTGATAGAAGTAATGTGTACCACTTGTAGGCCTGGTCCATAAAAATCTATATCTATTCCTCATGCTTTTGGCCCAGGTCTATTTGAGATGGAGACATCCTCAGATAAATTACAGATGCAGTCATTAAAGGTAGCAAAGCATCCATTAATCTTGCTTTCTGCATGACTGCTTGCAGGATGGCTACTCCATGTCTGTCCATTTATTTAAGACTGAGTGATCCAGAAGTAAAGGTCTGCTGAGTCTGAATCACTATCCATTTTAGAGACTATGTGTCATCGCAGTTAACTTAATCTAATTAATACAATGAGAAATTGTAGACAAAAGCAAATGGCTATGAGAATGCAGAGCTGTTATTAATTTACCTAGGAAGAAATACAAAAGGTCTTATACTGAGGTTAAAGAAATAGTGGGAAATTGTCAGCCAGAATGGGGATGAGACATCTTGCTTGGTTTGGAGTATTTTAAGTAGGCTTGTGGGGCAGAAATGTGGGGGTGCATGAAGGTAAGTAGTGGGAATTGGATTTGTGCAGTGAGCAGCAACCAGAATATGAATCATGGTTCCTGAGAGATTTAAGCAGCTGGAATCTTGCTTGGGCGTGTATATTGGAAGATTATTCTTATGGCTGTCAGTCAGTAAACCCGGAGATAAAAGTTTTAAATTTCTCAATTAATCAGATAAGAATTTGTGAATGCCTAAGGGCTGGTGGGGAAGGATAAGATTTAGTGGCAAGTGAATCAGAAGATAATTTCCAAGTTAAGTCTGTATTTTCTGCTTGGACTTGAGCAGCAGAACAAAGTAGATAGTAGCAAACTATAGGAAAGGCAGATACATAGGTTAGAGGATGAATTTAGCTCCTGAGAAGCAGAGACAGAAATGCTTAGGCAGAGAACAGAGAAGTGTGGTGTATAGAAAAGCGCCTGGGCTTTAGGTGCTGTGGATACATTGGTGTCATATGGGTAGACAGTACTCAATGAGAATGACTAGACCAAAGAGCTGAGATAAAAACCCTAGGGAAAATTAATATTTAACATGTATCATAGATCCACTTCTAATGGTTCCTTTATAAGAAAAGAGAATATCAACCAGAAGAATCCAATTTAGGTTGACTTTTAGGCTTCTTTTTATGAAAACAGCTTTATGTCAGCATAACAGACACCTCGTTATAGAGGATTCATTCTTGGAGAAGACAGAGACCATGGGTCACTGAGATATCAAACCTTCTCCTTGGATTCAATTAAATGTTTAGTGAAACTTGAAAATTTCCAAGATAAATTTAGATTTTTAAAATTGTATTTCCCATAGCCAGATTCTGACTTTCTGTTTGGAAAGCATGGCTTATTTATACATGATCTATTAAAACCACCTTGCAGTTAAAAGCTAGTTAGCATATAATAAAAATACATCAAAACTGAAATTCATTGCATTTGGTAGTGTTTTGAAGTTAAAGCAGAAATGTGAGAAGTGGAGGAATTATGTGCATGGCTAAGTCAGGATTAGAGACCAGCAACAGTATCTTTTAAGAACTCAAATTTCTGCTGGATTCAAACCCCATTCTTCACTCACAGGAACAGGATGAGGAACAGATAATCCTTGCTGAAACATCTGTCTGTGTAGACAGGATTTCTAGACTCCCACACACTGTTCTCCAGGAGAAGGAAGACTGCCACATGCCAAAATGAGCATCCTGTGAAGAAGATTGCTTCTCCTGTTGCAGTCTGATTTCGTGTTTCAAATAGTGACCCCCTTTTAATATAGTGATTGTTGGCACACAAAAATACTTCTTCGAAAGTACAGGAATGCAGAAAGACCAGCTTCAGAGTAGAATTCTATCAGAGCCAGGAAGGCATGAAAGCAGTTTATTGTTGCGTTGCATATTCTCTTTAATGGGACTGAGCAATCAACCATATAGAGATGTTTGAAAGGGATATAAGTAAATATAGGAAACTAGCCAGTCCTTTAAATAACTTTCAATTTTCCACCTCATTAAAGGAAAAAGGAGGTAAAGGTAACTTACAGCTGAAACAAAAGTCACAGAATAAGAAGGCAATCTTCTGCATTTGGCTTTGGGATACAGGCAGGAAATCCAACTATGTCAACAGTGTCCTTTTGTCTTGTCTTCACACTTGCTCCCATCATAACCTGGCACTGACCATTCCCCCCCAACAGACCTGGCTCCCAGGGGCTCTAGAGAATATTGATTAGGATTATGACTCATCTGCTCACAATTAATATATTTGGTGACTATGAAAAGATAAAAATACCCCTCCGATTTTCCAACTTGGAACAAGTGTGCTCTGTGGACTGCGACTAGAGTTTGTAAAGTTAAAATGCAGATCAACTGGTTCACATTTTGGAATCTCTACTATCATTAAAGAAGAGCCATAATTTCTGTATCAATTGTAATGTTTATGATGGGAGATGATTCTTGCTACAACTTTCATTCAGCTGTAATTTTCCTATAATTCCAGGAGAGTTTGACATTTACTTGTCGGGTGGGAGGAAGGGCTATAGAAACAATTAAATCTTAACCATACAAACATGCCCTCAAATTATCAGTTTATTGTTCTTCTTTCTTCATGTAGTTTCTCTGTGAAAACTGAAAAGTAGCCAAACTTATATCCCATGGGTAGCATTTAGGTTTCAGCATAACTTATAAAGTACAGCACAGAAAACCACACTGTTAAAAATCATTTTTCCTACCAAAAGGATTTTATAAAGAGGGTTTTATGTCCATATTTTGGTTCATGACTTACTAAGAATTAAGGTAGTGAAGATATAAATTCTCAGGGGATTAAGATAATAATCTAAACAATTTAAGTAACTAACAACTGTGTTATCTGAATGTATACCTATATTTAAATACCAGTGGGTAGTGAAATGACTGATGTCAGGGATATTAACTCCTGGCACAAGATGGACACTCAAAATTTGTTGGATACGTAGCTACAGAAACTTCACAGAGCCAAAGCAGTCCCCAACTCCAGCTCTGGGAATGGCTGCTAAGTTACCCTAGGGAACATAGGAGTGCATGCTGACCCAGAGAACCCATGTGTCCTGCCACTCCATGTCATTTCTACCTGGCCTAACAAATCACAGTGACCCACAAACCAGCAGAAGGAAGAGCTATGAGCCAGCACCTAAGTTTAGGTAATTTCTGGTTTGAAGGAAATTGAGCCAAAGGATTAACATACTGCTATAAGAAGCCCCAAATGAGAATAGGCCCAATGACATTTTTTAAAGTTCATTAAATTTTCTAATAATTAGATTCTAAGTAACAATACACATACATCTTGGTAACTAAAGATGCTGCCATCCTGTAACAAATGGAGTTTGCTTGATTTTAGTTAATTTCACTTATTGATAAATATGGGTCCCTAACATTTGACAGCCTGTTCCTGGTAAGCTATTCTCAGGGGCTCACCATGAAGAAAAATCAAGTCTACCCTCAGTCACTCCCTTTCCATTCATCCAGATAAGCTCATTCTTGGCTGGAGTATTCTAGTGTAGTGAGATTTGGGAAAGAGTGAACTAATTCAAGTGTAAAAGAGAGGAATCATGAGTATGTAATTTACTAAAGAAATTACCAATAATGGAGAAAGAGAAGTACTGTGGAGGTTAATGAGAATAAATACCAAAATAATAACACTTAGAAATGTCTCCAAACTCAGAGTCACCAACCAGAAGGGGCCCGGTGGTCCACTTATCATGTATCTTCTGCACACACTGAGCTCCACCTCGGCCTCTGGGTACCTCTGTCATGGACCGACCATTTATGTAGAAATCAGGCAGGCAGTGTCACTGAGGCATTTGCTTTCAGTCTTGACAGGGCTACTTAGAGAATCATCTGCCTCTCTGAGTATAATTTTGCTTGTGGTGGCTGATAAAGATGATGACAGAGACCTCGTGACCCCAATGTACCTAACCATGGTGTGCAGGCTCGGCTGGGGATAGAGGACGAATGGCTCCCAAGTAGCTTCAGGGTCCCCAGCTACTGGCTGTCAACTATGCAAGCTGATTAGCAGCACTATACTCCCTGGAGGAAAGGCTGAATATGATCCCCGGGATAGTTAATAAAAGCACTTTATAACCATATTCAAGCCACTGACATTTTTATACCCAGTGTTCGGAGTTTAAAAACATTTCAGTATTATGCTTGTTCTTCTACCAACTTTAATTACTATTTCTAAGGATTGTAAAGATAATTGCTAAAAGGTTATAGCGGAAAGAAGTGAGATGGAACATACTGGCCCAAAACAGTCAGCTGGGCCTCATAATTCTTGGTACAGATGTTCCCGTTTAGTTAGGGTTTGATTTAAAGGAAAAACTATAATATGGTTTAAGGCAAGGTGACCAGATGCAGCTGAATTTACAGAATTGTCCCAGAATATCAATGAAAAGAAACTCCATTACCCTAGCAAAATAACCTTTATGTGGTTAAAAGTGATTCTTAAGAAATATCTACTTTATAGCAGATATCTACCTGACAAGACAAGAATTCTAAAACCAAAATTAAAAAAATTAAAAACCCACTAGTATAATTTTGCAGACAAGTTTACCCTCACAAAACAATAAGTAAAGGAAAATGCATTATGTAAAATGTGAGCTGGTCTAGATATGCTATGGCATTTCTGTAACTTGTTATAAACAAGCACAGAAATGAAAATGCTAGAAATACTTTTAAAAACTATCATCACCAACCTCTCACCATTTCAGATGAGGAGGAACAAAAGACACCTTCCTAGGTAGAGAAAACCTGTAGGTTCCAAAATGTCTCCCTTAACATATGTAAGATGTCAAAACAGCCAAATAACCTGAGTAAGAGAGCAAGTTTCCCAAAATTTATAGCCAATTCCCTTATTCTTTATTCTCCCAAACACACAAAAATCCATCATACCCAACTGCTATCAAGGGGGAATAGGGTACAGTTTCCAAAAGTTCTAAAGACACTCTGCTTCAGAAAGCACCACTGATGACAGCTATGACCCAGAGCTACACTTTGACAACAAAAGAAAACATGAGACAGAAAAGGTTAAATCTTTATGTGTCACTCATAGATGGATGGACATGCTATTATCACAACAAAGAATGATTGTGTGTGTCTGTGCGTTTATGTGCTTGCTTTGATGCTGCACTTAAAGTACTCATCCAATGCCAAGAATTAAGCAAGAGAGTTGAGTAGTGGAAGGAGAATATTAAGACGAAGAAAAACACAGACAAATAAAGCAAGGTTTGCATACATATGCAGTAGCAGAAGTCACCTTTGGGGTGGTATACTCGGAAAATGCTTATATAGGTCAATGTTATTATTGAGATTTTTATAAAGTGATTTGCTTGGCTAACAGGAGTTAGATGTCAGGAAACCACTCACATTCTGAATCAATTTGAAGGTTTAGTTTGCCCAAAAGTTTCTTTCTTTAACCAACTCAGCTGATGTGGGTAGCTTACTGCACACCTCACCCTAGGTGCTAGACTTTGAAGCTGGTTCCTTGTTTGAAGTAAGGGCATATGTTTTCCATGGGTGTTTTGATGACTAAGCACAAGAAAACATATAACAGCATATCCATTCCTGAGAGATTCAGAACCCCTCTGAGGACAACTTCTGCTCAAGAACTCCCTACCATCTTGCTGAAGCTTTCTTAGCACTGCACTGCAATTTGAGGTTTTTTCTCTCCAATTCTTTCTTTTCAAATTGATATACACTTAACATAATATTTACATTTGTTTAGAGAATTGATATATGTATATTTTTTGATCATTTCCTATCCCTCTACCCCTCTCCCTACCATCCCTTCCCCATCCTCTACCCAATCTCCAAAGTATTTGCCTCCCTGTTTCCTAGTATTATCTATTTTATTTTTCTCTTTCATTTATTTATATTTTGGGTTTCTCATATAAAAGAAACCACATAAAATTTTCCTCTGACTTCCCTCTCTTTCACAGATGAGACTACCTATTGCAGAATAAGGGCTTCTCCAACATTCTGTCTCCCTTGTCCTGTCCCTCAGTAAATCTCTTGTATTTCTAATCCTGTCTTGTCAGCTGTTTCTGGGAGGACCTCATCTGACATTTTCTTCTTTTTGTCCCAAGAACTATTGGACTAGACCAACGTTTTAATTTATCATTCCTATCCCCCATCTCCATTACTTGCAGGAAATGGGAGGAACACCTTTTAAGGCTTTTCTTTACTCTCTTTGCACTGTAGTCTCCTTTAATTCCCTACAGTATTTTGAAATAATGACAAGAACCGCTGGATGAGGGACATCTCTGATTCTGTTCCATGCCTCTCTCCTGGATCATCTTTATCTGGTTCCAAATCCACCAGCATTTCTCCCTGTCCTTGCATTCAAATGCAGATACACATCAAATGCTCACCGTATGCAGTTGGCACCATGGCTTCATTTACATACAAAAGAGTCAAGGTAATAAGTGTAATCATTTCGTGAAGATACTAGCTTTTATTGCTTTACAAACTCCAGAAATTTATCTTATCCCTGCCTAGGAGTGTCACCAACATGTGCCAGGATTTCAGAGGAAAAACTAGGAGAAAATAGTTTGGTAAATCTTTTTCTCCTTCAAAGACCATGGGAGAGCAGGGGGCACAGAAAGAATTAAGACATATTATGTACAGGTACCAACTACCCAGAATGAGTGTAATCATTCTGTGTCACAAATATGAACCAAAAAATGAAATGAAAATGTAGGAAGAGGATCTAGAGACAGAGGGAGGGAGAAGGAAGAGAAGAGGGAGGGGAAAAAAAAGGGATTAAAAAGAATTAAGATATATTATGTACATGTACCCACTCCCTAAGGTGAATGTAAACATTATATACTGCAAACATGTACTAATAAAAAAAACTTTAAAAAATAAGAACGATGTCTGAAGTATAATTCTGTGTGCTATAACAGTAATGTATCTCAGATATATGCCCAGCATTATCATTGCCACCTATACACACAGCTCATGTCCCCAACTTTAAAATATGTAAATACACAGGCCACCCGGGCACCAGGCACCATCACTCGGAGGGCCATGCCCCCAGACCTCTGCATTGGCCAGGCCAGTGTCTGGATCTATATGGCAGAGTTGCCTGGGGCCACAAAGGCCCCAGAAGATAGGCTCCAGAAGATAGACCAAAAGTGAACAACAGAGAGGGGCTCTCTGAGGTTCCTTGATGAAAATTGAAGCCCACTGGGAAAGTGAAGAAAATCTCTGCAATAAAGACAGACCAGACCATCATAGTTGGTAAGCTGGAGAGATCACCACCTCCCATCAGAACTTGGACTATCTTCAGGGTAAGGGCAGCTGGAACCTGCAGTAGAAACTTGCAGAGTTCAAACTTGCAGGAGGTCAGGGAGCTCAACTTGGGACTTGCAGCCAGAAATCTGCCTGAATCTCAGTGGACTAAGGCTGGCTTGCTGAGACTAATTGACTAAATCTGCACACTGCTGCCCACATTGTCTATTGTGACAGCAGAGACATACCCTAAAGGAGGCCTTTTTTTCTTTTTCTTTTTCTCTCTCTCCCTTCTTATTCTTTATTTCTCTCCCTTTTTGTTCTTGCTTCTGTCCTATTTCAGAGTTTTTTCCTCACTCTTTCCTTCTCTCGATGGTCATTAAGGTGAATATATTTTCTAGCTTCCCTATTGCTATGTTTATTCTGTTCTTGTCTTTGTTCCTTCACTCTGTCTTTTCCTCTGTCTTCAACAGTTTCCCAAAGTTTGCATGATCTTCCTGTGTCCTCTAGCCTCACTTCTAACTTTTCCCTCTCTTTCTATCTCTCTATCCCTCCCTCCCTCCCCAACTCCTTCAAAGTCCTCAGCCCAAAGGGTAAATTTGCTATAATGAAGGGTTTATTTACTACAAACACATTTTGGGCCAGTCCTTGATTTTGATCTAGTTCATGTGGTTAAAGGTGACAGATTAATTGCTACCACAATTTGTCATTTTAAGCTGTGTTTGATGCTATTGTTGATGTTGATTGTATCACTTGGGTTAAGGTGTCATGATTGATCTAATCAGTTGTCCTTCCTGGTATACTGAAAACGAGATTGCCTAAGAGTCATTAGAGGCTCAAAAACTAAAGACCAAAAAAAACCCCCCAAAAACTAAACTAGCTATACCTGGAAGACACCTCTGAGAAACAATCATTTCATAAGGGTTCTAAATACAAGCAATAAAGGTACTCACAATAAGCAATGTTGAAGTATCAACCCAGGAATTAAACCAAAACCAGCATTAACAACAAAAATAAAAATGAGAAGACACCTAAACAAGGCACAAACCCAGACTCCCAGCTCACCAAAAAATGTAAATAAACAAAGTCAAGGAAAAGGTATATCAGTATTTAAGTTGTACATATAACTTAAAGAATTTTAAATATTTGCTCAGTATCTCAGGAAAATACCTGCGGAAGGGAAAGATTTCTACTTAATACATAACAAGCATTCTTAAATGTCCACTCTTTCCTCCACACCAATTTTTATCATTCTGTCCTACATACAGATGATAGCTGGTTCTTCAAAACTTTTCTACCTCACAAGTTATTTCTGAAATTCAGCTCCTGTGTTTGAGAGAAGAGAAATGGAATGCTGAATATATTTGTGTTGTATTATTTTGTCATCCATTTATAGAAATAGTATTTTGTTCTTGATAAAGAAGCATGATCTTTGTATGAAACAGAAAGTACTTTGTAGGTACATATGTGTGTATGAAGTGGTCAAATGGAGAGGCCCTATTGGATAGGAAATGTGTTAAAACTACATAATTAGAGACTGAGATGTCCCATGTGATTAGAGCCTTCTAGCTCTCTCCTTCTCCTACCCACTACATATATGATAAAATCACCTTGGATGCTGTAATGTAACCAAACTTTTAAAGGACAGAAACTTTAACTGTTGTCACATGAAGCAGAAGAACTGTCCAGTTGAGTCCCCATCCCCGTTGGTCCACATCACTGTAAGAGGTAGTGATATCATAGGTGTTTTAAACCACTAGGTTTTGGGTTTGTTTACTGCCTAGAAACAGGCAATGGAAACACTCTGGTGGCCTATGCTAGAAAGTGAAAGGAGAAATCTATCTGCATGGCCCATGATGGCTTTCAGAAGTGCAAAGCTGGGAGTGCTTTTCCTTGTAGGTTGTCTGTGTGTGCTGAATAAGGGAATTTTACAATCATCATAGATGCTTATCTTTAGCTGACAACTGAAAAATGTTTTGTTTGTAAGTCCCTCTGATTTTGTACCTCATGCAATAAATTTCAAAATTGCCTGCCACTAGAATTGCCTTCTATGCTTCACTAATGTTACATTTGGAAAAGATAAAATCAAAGCCAGTAATGATACTGTCATACCATGGATGGAATTATTAGTTATTAATGTCTTCTTCCTCAATATAATTCTTTATAGTTCTTGTAAGTACTAGGTCTCTGGAAAAAGTTTAAAGACACTTCTATCTCTTGTTCACCATGTTATTCCATATGTAAGCTCGATAGCTGTGAAGCAAGATAAAGAGATTACTTCCTGGTATAACTTAAAATGCAAAGATTTATCCTTTATTCAATATTTTGAAAGTCCTTAAAAGTCACTTCCCTTCAGCACTCTTTGGTGGGAAATCATCTTGGGGCACTCTCGGAGTCTTTGGTCTTCACTCATTCTCTCCCTCTATTTAGCCAAGTGTTTGTCAGCTACAAAACAATACCATAAGACGTTAGCTCCAGTCAAGGCCACCAGTTGCTTACTCACCACTGTACTCTGAAAGCCTACCAGTGACTGCACAGAATTGAATTCTATAAATATCTGTATAAATTCATGAAGACATTTACTGTCAGTTATTAATTTCAGAATTTTTAAAGCCAGACAGAGGCTTAAAAATTATTCAGTCGAGATCTCTTTGGAGCCAGAGAGAAGTAGACTGACTTTCCCAAGAGCATATATATCTAAAAAATGCCAGGGTCCAGACTAATATGTAGATTTCCTGATGCCAGGCCTGTGCCTCTCTGGCCTATGGCTATTGTGTCCCTATCCCTTGTTTGGGCTGTCTCCTCAAATAGTTGGCAAGTCTAGGATGTAAGTGACATAGGATCAGAGCTAATTCCCAGCTCAGTGAAGCAACAATGAATTTGGCTAATGTAAATGTGGGCTGCTATTAAAAATATTTTTAAAAGGACATACAGTGACTTTTTTCTACTCTGTGCTCCATAGATCATAAAAATGGGGAAGAAGTTCATTGTGAGATGAAAAATTTTAAGGATAGGTGACAAACCAACAATTGCTACAGAAAGCATGATATGCCTCTCTGGGAAGCATATGGTAATCAGCTGCTTTAAGCAAGGATACTGTCTGAGAAAGGGGGTAAATGAGAATGTGTGAGACATGTCTTCAAATGAGTCTGGAGAACCACCTTGCCTCTGACCTCTAAGTCACTTGTGGGCCCTTCACTTCCTTCTCACATCCAACTTTTGCATCACTGCCCTGCTCTTTCCACCGCACTGAGACTTCTCCACACACACCTGTCCTCAGTCATCACCCCAGCCCTAATGTTCATATCCTCTTTCTTGGAAGTCTTTTGCCCTTTGGTTTTGTAATAATTGAAAGCAATCTTAACTCTTCCTCTTCCTCCACTTTTGCATCCATTGGCTCCTCCCGTGCCTCCCATCCACATCTACAAGTAACTCCATGGCTTGTTTGTGGGTATCTTTTCCTCTCTGTTTTGTATTAAAATTTTTTTCAGCTCTCAGGAAGGTAGCCATCTCCTCATGACTTGCAAATTCACGTATGAAACCTTGGTTCTTATATACATATATCTTGAACTTCTGGTATGCTCATCTTGAAGTCTGGGTAGAGTGCCCTCTTTCTATCTTCCTATACTGAAATCTCATCAGTCCTTCAAGGTTGCTTTTTCTGTAGATCATTGCTCACTGCTCTGAGCACCTATAATTTTCCCTCCACTGAGCCCACAGAGGTCTGGCCATGGTCTCGAGATCTGGAGTCATGGACCTGTGTGGAAGCCTGAGATCACCACCTCCCAGCTGTGTGATTTGGGTAAATTACTTAGAGTCATTAAAGTAAGTTGTAGGCCTTTCAAGTGAAGGGAAGGAGAACAATAATACTTATACTCCTACTTAGAAAGTTGTGATAATTACGAAAACGGATTTGTAAACTATAAAATACAGAGTTTGGTAGAAGCATTAATATCAGGATTTTTTAACATTATGAGCGAACAGAGAATGTCCACTTAAATTAATTAGTATTTCCATCTTGCCTGACTCACTTG
This sequence comes from Heterocephalus glaber, assembly GCF_053883595.1. Classification (NCBI taxonomy): domain Eukaryota; kingdom Metazoa; phylum Chordata; class Mammalia; order Rodentia; family Bathyergidae; genus Heterocephalus; species Heterocephalus glaber. The sequence continues at coordinate 34,223,460 of NW_028258317.1, forward strand.
GCCAGCAGAACATGTGGATGTTCCAATGTAAACAGTACTGGGAAGGGGGTGGTAGAGACACATGTCATAATCTATTGGGAGATGGCTCCTGGCACCTCATTTTTAAACAAAGAGCACAGCATATTATTACTTCTCTGATGGCATGCATTTTCATCTCTCTGGTGGTTACTTGGGAACTTGTCTTACCTTCCCTGTAAGGCTGTAAAGATAACAAGTTGGGCCCTTCCCCACCAATTATCCTCCAAAGCCAAGAACAATACTTTGAAATTGGTATGAGTACTTTTATTCACAGAACTGAATATTCAGCTTTAGAAAAGTAGAAATTAGCTTTTTATCCTGATAAAACAGACTTTTTCAACTTTCAAATTAGGTATGAGTCTTGAGCATGGAGCTGGATCTTTAGTAGATAACAAAGACTTTATCCCTGGAGGCAGTCACCCAGGAGCTACAGAAAGTACTCAGATGAATTCTAAGGGTCTTTCTACCTCTGAAAATGTGAGGATTAATTTACCAATACTATTTCTATTATTTCCCCCACTTTATTTATACAATAGCAGGCATAAAATAGACATTTACTTTCCCTACCTCACAGTTGTCCAAAAGCCTTTGTGTTTATTTTTAACATCTTTGGAGCACTGTCTGGTTTTTAAGCATCTGAATAATAGTCTTTCTTTTTAACCATGTATTAGAGTCATAAATGATAGATAATTTAAACATATTCCATCTGTTTATTTCTTAAATGAGTGGAATACATAGTAGAGAAATTACTACAATCCATTGTTCAGCATAAAAGAATCTGAGTTGAATAGCTTTAAACGTCCACACCTAGTTTGCATTTCCTAGTGAGCTTCTTTCCTCATTCTTCTTTGGGGGTCCCATTTTACAAGTCCTTTTCTCTTCTATGTTAGTGTTGCTGTTTTTTATTTTACAGAAAAAAACCAAGTCCCTTGGATGTGAATAGCCTAAGATTGTTGCCTCCTTGAGACTTTCCATGGCCCTGTCCATGTTCTTCAATTGGTCCCTCATAGGCTGATGTGTTTTTCCTCCTGGCATTGGCAAATGTCTTTTGCCTGTACTCTGATCTATATCCTCTGCTGTTCCCAAAAGATCTTGCTCCATCATTCCTTACTCTTTCCTTATGTGAGAGAGAGAGAGAGAGAGAGAGAGAGAGAGAGAGAGAGAGAGAGAGAGAGAGAGAGAGAGAACATTTGCCTTCCTTTCATAGCTAATTTTCTAGGAAGAAGTCTTCAAAACAGTTCATGGCTTCACAAGCTCAGCAAGCTGCAACTCTGACTTAATATTATAGTCAAACTGAGATTTCCCTAACTAAAGATATCAAACTTTAGGCAGAAAAATACATATCAAGTCTAAGAGGCACTTTTCAGTCTTCATCCTATATCTATGAATCATGAACTTGTTGGCCACTACCTTCTGTTTGAAACTAACTTCTCCTTTCTTCTCCACCACACTGCACCTTTCAGATTGTCTTCCATCTCTCCTATAGTTCGGAGTTTTTCTACCCATCCCTTAAATGCTGACATTTTCTAGTGCCTGATCCTTATACCACTTGTATTTTATTCTACAAGTGATTCCTGAAAATCTTCCCTATAACCATGGATTTAGGCACCACTGATAAGATGACAGCTCCTAAATGTATATAGTTCCAGCCAAAACTCCAGACACATACACCCGATAGCCTGTTAAAACATCACCAAGTAGATGTCTTGTAGGCCTCGCCAACTGAATGATTCAACCTGAATTCATTATCTTGCTCATCCCTTCCACATGTGCTCCTTTTGCAAACTCTGTCCACACTGGATCACCTCCTCCCAAGTAGTCCAAGGCAGAAAAACAATGACTGCTTGGAATCTGTCTTTCCTTTTCTCTCCGCATTCAAGTAATTGCTAAATCCTGGCACTACTGTCTCCTGAATGTCCCTCCTACTTGACTGCTCTGCCCTGGGTTCATCCAGCTCTCTCCTGGACTACCATGGCCCTCTCTTTGGTATCTCTCTATAATCTTATCTCCTCCTTAGCCCAACATATTGCTGCTAGAGTGAGCTTACCAAGAGAAATTCCAATCATATCTCTTTCTGACATGACATGCTTCAACAATTCATCACCTTACACATGCAGTGTTTGTCAAATTTTAAGGTACATATGAATCAACTGGGGTCTCATTATAATACCAATTCCAGTTCAGAGCATCTGTGTTGGGGCCTGAGAGTCTGCATTTCTAATGCATCCCCATGCTGGTGGTGTGGTCCCGTGAACACATTTCAGTAGCGAGGTTCTATGGTTTATAATATACCTACCCTTCCTCTGAAGGCCTCCAAGGCCTTCCTCATTTATCCCACTCCTCCATTCTTCCTTCCTTCCTTCCTTCCTTCCTTCCTTCCTTTTCTTCCTTTCTTTCTTCTCAATGCTCCCACACTAGATGGCTTGGGGCTGTCCAAGACACAATGATCATCTCTTCCTCTATGCCTTTACCTTTCTCTAACTGGCATGGCCACCTTTAGTAGTCTATTTTTAATACCTACTCAGCTCATCCCTATCTTGGCAAGGTTGTTTCCATACTAGACCATGAGTTCCTAAAGAGAAGAGTCTGGTTCTCTCATTTACAAGGTCCTAACTCTAGTACAATAGCCTAGCCAGAAAATCTAGTCTCCAAGGTTTGATGAATCAGTACTTGATCTATTTCAGAATAACATAGGCCACTTAAATATTCACAGTGCTCCACAAACACTTTCTTCTGGAGAACATGCCAGCTAATAATCATAAAACAAAAATTTCAGTGAGATAAATCTTAAAGGCTTTTTTCTCTTGGAGCTTGAACAAAGACTAAAGTAGGAGTAGATGAGGAAAAGATCTATTGAGTATATGTGCTGTACATATAGAGTTAGGTGCTATCTTATGTTTAATCAACTGGAATTTCAGCAAATTTAACACTGATAAAAATATTTGCATATTTTTCAAATTGCTTCACCAAAATCTTTTCATTTAAATATGCCCCTGAGTATATTACTAAATGTGTTAAATGTGTCACCCATTACAAAATGGATAATAATGAAGGATTAGCTAATGAGTCATTTGAAGGTCCTGATTATTAATTTTTATAGCCTCATTGCTAAACCTAACCATCAACCATTATCAATACCCTGGGAGAAATGAAAAATAAAAATTTATTTATTATTAAAGGTAAGAGTCCTTATCATTTTATAACTTATTTCTACTTATCCTTCCTTGACAGAATTCATGAACGCTTCCAACATTTTGCTTATTCTTCATAGATGTTGCAGATTTTAATTATATTTTTGCAGATTCCCATTTGGCTTCACTTTAGTATCTGATCTTGACTTTAAGAGACATTTCTCTTTTACAGTTACCAAATAAATTCCTGTGTTCTGCTAATCAACTTTTTTCCTTTTGGTTTGGCTATCAGTGAAGTGTAGGTGACTGAATGTTACATAAACATTGTTTTTCAAACTCAAACTGAAAATAGGATGTCCCATTTGTTTATATTATGTAGGCATGAAAAAATGTGAACTTTTTTCCTTTCAGTTCCAAAAAGCCCACTCCCTTCACTTACAAAACTTTATTTTTTAAACTCTAAAAGTGTGTTAGATTTCTCATCCCTTACTATGTTTCTAAAATTTTTAAACCTTTTTTTAGCCAAATATCTGATAAGAGATGTGCTGAGTCCCTGAGAAGTTGGATGCAAAAATAAATACAGCTCTCACAACTTACAGTCTATTAGAGAAAAGAGGATGGTAGGTAACAGCTTCCTAAAATGCCAACGAGAAGGTAGTATTTGCTCTAAGGAGATACAAGCTCCATGGTGTATGTCTGTAGAGAATATTGGGATATACTTTTTAGCAAAAGATAATAATATAAAATATATAATAATATGGAAATGATATATAAATTGCCTACATTAATTTTTATGCCTACTTATGCAGAAGCCCAACCAATGCAATGGAACTATTTCTAGATAACAATTAATTTGGTTGCCTTGGTCTTTTCAAACAAGGGGATGAGTCAGTCATCAAATAACACCTGAGTTTTAGTTTGCATGTGAGACTCAGTGGGAAGTCCTATTGCATACTCAGTGGTTGGGAAAATGAAGCTCATCAAGGGTCAGGCTTATCTGCTTCTCTAGTACTTTACCAGTATGAACAGCAAGGAGGAAGAGTGAATTCCTCCAAGTTATGCCGATTTTTCAGTAATGTAGATAATACCTATAACTTAGCTCCAAACAATGAATGAGCAGATGAAAACCAAGATTAAAGTCTAGTAGTTACCCAATAATGAGCCGACCCTTCTTGCTCACCATACTTTCCAACATCTCTCATTCTAGCTGCTGACCCCTTTCTCCTGATTAATTGAAATATACTATCTCTATCACTCTCTAGCTATCACTTTGGTTAAGACTAATACATTTGTAGTTCATGTCAAGAATCAGTCTCAGTGTTCTGCAGTTAGAATCAAATTCCTACTTTCAATAGGATAAATTCAGAATAATTATCTTTATACTGTTGGAACTGAGTTGCTGAGAGTTTATATATATTTTCCAATACTGGAGCTGGAATTTGAATATGGGACTGTATTTTCTTGCAAATTAAGGCATAATACTGTGTTAAATTTCTTGAGCAATTAAGAACATAAAAAACCCTGTGCTATAAGATGTAAATAATTCATAGATAAGATCCCTTCTCTCAAAGATAGACATCCCCTTTCTCAAAGAGAAGAGAGAAAAGGGTAAAAAGGCCGTAACTACATAGAAATGTGGGACAAGGAATTGGCTTTATATTCAAATAAAATCGCGACAAAAGTCTACACAATACATGTCATGCTTTCACATATGAATGCATGAGTGCATTCTTGTAATTCCTTGTCAATAACATGAAAACATACAGAGATTGTAAAAAGAAAGTCTTCTAAGTCCTGTGTTCTTTATAAATGATGTCACTGAAGTTAGATTTTCTACACATCTTCCTTTAGCAAATACCTTGCAGACAGCACATGCTTAAAAGCACATTCTTCAGGGTCGGGGATTTAGCTCAGGGGTTCCACCACCTGCCTTGAAGTTGCAAGGGCCTGAGTTTGATCCCCAGTCCCAAAAGAGCAAAAGCACATTCTTCAGTGTGAAGAACGTGTGATGAGGATCATACAAAATTGCTCCACCACCCTAAAATTCTTTGTGCTTCAGTTGTCCACATTCCCCTCCTTTCCCTCAGACCTCTGGCAACCCTGATCTATTTACCATCTTTAAAGTTTTTCCTTTTCCAGAATGTCAAAGAATTAGAATCACACAACATGTAGCCTTCATAGGTTAGCTTCTGTCACCTTCCCATACATATTTTGATTCTCAATGTCCTCACATGGTGTGATAGCTCCTTCTTTTTCACTGCCAAATAGTATTCCATTCACCTATTGAAGGAAATCTTGATTCCTTCAAGTTTTTGGTGACTATTAAAAAAACTGCTATATATGTTCAGCTGTAGGAGATGGTGTAGACATAAATTTTCGAATTGGGTAAATGGGAGTATGATTGCTGCATCATATGGTAAGTCTATGTTTAGTTACATCTTTCAAGGCTAGTACAATGTTTTGTATTCCCACTAGCAATGAGAGTTCAGTTACCCTACACCACCCTCAGCAGCTAGTAGCTCCAGGTTCTTGGATTTTGCTTATTCTAAAAGCTATGTCATGGTTTTAGTTACTGCTAAATTAATATGTGGTTAAACCCAAATCTTCCTTTGTCTTAATTTGCATTTTCCTAATGACAGCCTATGTTGAGCCTCTTTTTATATTCTTATTTTCCATGGCATCTCCTCCTTGGGAAGATATGTATTCAGAGCTTTTACCCATTTGTTTTCTTATTGCTGACTTTTAAGAGTTCTTTGTATATTTTAGAAAGAAGTCCTTATCAGATATGTAGTTTGCAAATATTTTTCCCAGTCTTTTGCTGTCTCTTCATTCCTGTAACAGTGTCTTTCTTTCATAGACCAGAAGGTTTTACTTGAAATAAAGTCCTGCCTATCAATTTTCCTTTCATGGGTCAAGCTTTTGGTGCAATATCTAATAACTCATCACCAAACATAAGCTCACATAGATTCTCTATGTTTTAGTCTAGAAGTTTTATAGTTTTGCATTTTACATTTAGATCTGTGATCTATCTTCAAGTTAATGTTGGTGAAAGGTGCAAGGTCTATTTCTAAGTTCATTTTGTTGCATATGAATTTCCAATTATTCTAAAACCATAACCATTCAATTTAAATATTAGTATACAGGGATGGGGGCTGTTGACAAATGAAATAGGGGCCTCCTTAGGTCTTCCAGGTAATACTGACTAGAAGGAGTTAGAAACAAACTGTACTAGAGAGATTCCTCTGGGAAGCAGGTCAAAGAGAGGGGTATACAAAGGGAAAAAAGAAAAAAACAGACAAAGAAAGGCACCAAATGACCCTGGAACTTGCACCAGGAGACCAGAAAAAGCTGACAGCAGGACACAGAGAGAAGCTAGGGGCACAGACGATAAGCACCCCCACCTCTAATAAAACAGGGAAAGCAAAGGGGGTCTGACGTTAAGGCAGTGTGTGCTCACACCTGTGCACTGACATACATACTCACATGCATGTGTATTCACTCCAGAGTCACTACATTATTCACTCTGGGATCACTATACAGCACAATAGACATCCACATGCCCCTTACTAACTCTGAGCTAACCAAGAATAAGGTGCCCCTTGCCAACCAGCCGCTCACCCCAAAGATAGGGCCTTAAAAGGTACAACAAGGACGTGTAAACACCCAGAAAGAAGCTGCATGGAGCCCGCTGGAAGAAGTGACGGTAGGCAGAGCCGTGCCTGGAAGCCAGTCCAGCAGCAGCCAGGAACGAGGGCCCCGGTCCTCCAACTTTCCGGAGCCCCGTACCCTGATTCTTTCTTATCGGGGGTAGCTGTCTACCTTTTCCTTTCTCCCTCTGTTTCCTCTTTACAAAAACATGTCTTCCTTTCGTTAAACTCTGTCCCTCTAGTTTATTACTGGGGTGGAGTTACCCGGACAACGGAGCAGTGGTGCTCCTCCGCTGGATGCAACAAGTGGAATGAAAACATATTTGTAGAATATTTCTGGCTATTCATGGCTTAATTAAAACTAGCAAGATAATTAAGTTTTCTTTTTTAGTTTGTAAAGCAAATGGTGGTGGTAGGTAATTGTGCATAATATATGTAGTACCTACTGAATACTATTCAAGAGAGCCCACCTGTCCTCAACAGTCCACTTTTAACATAAAAATATATCTGATAGCTGAGTCACCTCTTTAGTTGTCAGGGCCACCAAGCTCCGCATAAATAATAGAGATCTGTAGGCCCTAGGTGGAATGCGGCCTCCTTTGCTCACTTTCATCAACTGAGTGTGCCTTCTCAGGGCAGCCTGCTGACCTCCGGAGGGCTCCACATCCCGGGGAAAGATTCGCATCCTATGCAGTCACAGCTGGTTTCTTTGTCACTTCCTCACATTCCCATGCTGTGCAGCACAGAGTGACACCCTGCCTGGTATTTGAAGGAGTACTGACAGGAAGGCTTTGGGGCGCCAGTCTGGTCAGGATGACTCTCTACAAGATGTTTGATTCCTGTAAGTCTTTAACTCTCTTGTTTAAGATAAAGTTCTAAAATTCTTTGCTTCTAAACAGCTAACATATTTGCAAACATTGGTTTTAATTCAATTAAAAATAAAAAATAATGGGAAAGCACATGGGGAGTAAGAAAAGTGTAGGAAAGAAGAAGAAGGGGACATTACAACAGGAGGGTCTCAGTACCTTATTTTGTGAACGTGTAAGTTTAGCCATGAAGAGCTATTCAACATTATGATGTGCTAAATGACTTCCAGTGCCTTCGCAGAAATATCACTCTCCAAATTACTTGTCATTCTAGTAAGCCGTAACCCTCAAAATCAGAAGAGTTCTGAAGATAATAAGAAACTGCAACAAAAACACAGATCCAGGTCGTACTGTCTTTCCCTAGGGAAAGCTGTGCTCAGCTGTGAGACATTCCCACCAGAAATCTTTTTGAGAGTCTTGAAACATTTCCTCTTCCCTGACCCTGTTTTCCTACAGAAACAAAATTAATTATTTCCTCAACGGCAGTTCCCTCACTCCTTTTAAAACTTTGTGAAGGAAATGTGGCTTTGTGCAAATTATTTTCATCCCTCTGGCATGTATAATGAAAGAGTCTGTTTAATGTACTCATTGAAAGAATTATTTAAGTATTATTTATGGTCCCGTACTGCCCTTCATTATTGCTGGGGATAAAAGAAACAAAAGGTGATTTGCACTTGGGAATCTGCAGTATGAAGTGTCTGTTAAACAAAGCCAGCAGCAAACACCATTGAGTAGATGCCACGCAGGAATGGGAGCCATCTACACAGCTTGCACACACCTACCCTTGACCCGTGGGGCTTTGACAAGGGAGGACACCAATGTGATTTCACCCAGTGGAATGCACAAAAGCCGAAGATGGAAAAAGCACACCGCAGCTCTGAAGTTTGCTGCTAAGGAAACTTAGCCTCAACTGCCATGAAAAGCAGAGAGAAGGAGAAGTTAGTGACTAGAAAGAAGTTACAGTCCAGGTAGAGAGAAGCTGCAAACTCACTCTAAAATCCTCCATCACAGCCGGTTGGCCCAAGCTCATGCATGAGCGCCAGGGGCCTCTCGGGCTTTCTCTGAGCACATGCTTTATGAGGAACATGCCAGTTTGGAATCCTAAATAACACAGGTGCCCTGTGGCTCAGACTCCTCTTTCCTGGTGAGAGCAGAGAGCAGACAGTGATCAAACCCTCTGACTGAAAGTTTGTGAAACATCAACCAATTGTACTTTCCATGCTGCATGCTGCCCAATCAAGGTTGGAATGACACTGCTGCCTTACAGATCTCTGTCCTCCTCATCTTAGCTAATATGTAGAGTCCCTCCCACAGGATTCCAAAGCCTGGACTGCTACTTCCTGTACACACACTCATTTACTCTTCAAAACCACATAGAAAGTATACATTGGTCAACATATTTTATGAACTAAACGTTTGATTCTCAGACAGGTTGAGAATTTGAACTCAAGCCCACTTCATTCCAAAGTCTGGGAGCTTTTCACGCTATTACTTTATGCACTATAGCACAGACAGGTGGCCTGAGTGACTTGGGAAGAAGGTAACTGGTAACCCCATGTGGCGTCATGGTGAAGCCCATTCTCCTCTTTAAAGAGGCAAAATGGTGTGGCAAATAAGTGCATACTCTATGCTTCTGTGTTTTAAATCTCAGCTCCGTCTCTTGCTAGCTGTGGGACTCTGGGAGTCTCAGTGTCCTCAGCTGCAGCTGCGTCATAAATTATTGTGAGGGTGAAATGGATACTAAATGCCAAGCAATAGAGGAGAGTTTAGTCTGTAGAAGGCATTCAGTGAGTGTCTACTAATTCTGTTGACTGGTAAGAGTCCGCTGAAAGAGGGTTCCATCTTAAGAAAGCATAGAAAATTATTCCTTACTCCCAAGTTTCATGAGTAAGAAGCAGAACACATCACAATCAACACAGACTTTAGAAAGAAAATGGGCAGGTGCCAGTGCAAGCTTCCTTCAGTCACATCCCTGAGAAGCCCTGATGGCTCTGAGCTGCACTGTGGACAGCAGTCACTCTGAAGCAGTCAGTCACCCTGCCAACCTTTCTCTGTTGTGAAAACATCTCCCAGTCAAGACTCATTTCACATGAGGTAGGGACAAGTGCCTGGGAACAAGAGGTGGAGTAACTTACTCAGAGCCGAAGTCGATTGTTACACTAAATGTAGCCTGCAACTCCCAGTTCTCCATCCGCTCTTCTTCCACATGAGGTGTACTCATCTTCTGACTCCACTCACCCTTCGAATCATGAGGAAAACATAAAATCTCCACATGCAAATATACCTGTTGCTTCAGAATCAGGATGAACCAAAGGAAGTCATTCCAGTCGTTAAATACCTTTTTCATCATAATCAAGATGAATATTGAGGTGGCTTCACAAACATCACCAATTTGACTTTCTAACACAGAACTTGGCTTTTCTCTCTGCTACACAAAATAGTTATGATTAAGAATTCTCATGTGGGGCCGGGGATTTAGCTCAGTGGTTTCGTTGCCTGCTGCACAAGCGCAAGGACCCGAGTTCGATCCCTGGTACCAAAAAAAAAAAAAAGAATTCTCATGTAGTACTGTGCTTGAGGATCCAAGCTACTTCTCCAGGTTATATGAAGAACTATAGGAAAATTAGCTAGGATTGCATCACTGGTGAGCCATTCTGATCATGATATGGGTGCTTGTCAGCAGCAAGTGAGGCAGAAATTAATCCCAGCCTTGTACCAAGATGAGGGCTAAATCCTGGAGATCAAAGGAGGGAGAACAGCAGTTAATAGGCAAGAGGGACTTATAAGTTTTTAAAAAGAGAGTACATATTATCATATAAAGAGGAACCTGGCTTCATTTCATTGTTCCTTGATCTCTTGACTTTTTCTTTCATATTTTTTTAGCAAAAACAAAGACAAGAAGAAGCTTGAAGGAAAATCAATGAAGAAACATGAGCAATGGTTAGCATCCACTGTTGTAATGTATCCAGGAAGTTGTGTGTATGGGGCAGAGAACCATAAAAGCAATAGTCCTCTTCAGAGAAAGAGCTTGAGGACTCTTGGAGCCCGTGATTCTAGAGGTATAGGAATATTCTTCAGTAACCTCTAACAACCAAGATGAGCTAGTGCCAGGAATGGGACAAGAACTTTCACTGCTTTTGTCTACATGTCAGAGCCATGCTAGGTGGTGCAGATGCAAAGTTTCAATTAAACCTGGCCGCAGCCCTGGGAAGCACTGTTGTCCACCTGGCTCAGTGAGAAGATGCCTACTTAGAAAGGTTAAATCCTGCCTTTGGCTGCAGGTCATTGGTGGGGATGTAGGATCTGGCTGATTTCCTGACTCTGAAGCAGGAGCTTCTTTGTTAGTATCACCTGCTGGTGAAGCAGCCCATGGCAAGGATCAAGGAGGGTGAATGACCTGTGGGAGATGCTGTGGGGCAGCTGCTGTGAGAGATTTGCAAACAGTACATTATCAAGGAGTGCAGCTCCTCCCTAGTCCAGTTAGAGGAATCTCCATGAAAAGCCAGCCACCAACCTGGAGATAGACGTCCACTCAGAGGCAGTGTTTGCCATGCCTGTGCAGCTGTGCTGTGGGACAACACTATCCTTCCTCTAACTGCTTTCTTGGATCGCAGTGAGATTTCTTTCATTGCTCTCAGGACTTGGCATTTATTTCAACAGCTTTAACCTCAGGGCCAATGACTCTGTGTTCTTGAAAGCCTGAGCTGGGGTTCCAGGTGCAGGACAGTATGCTGACAGAGTCCAGAGCTCTTTCTCAGAGATGTCTTTCCCAGGCTACCATGCCTTCAGCTGCAAAGGGAATGCTGCTCTGGATGGCCACGGTCCCTTGTATCTGATGAGCTTGTATCTGATGAGAAGTTGAAACCACTTCCTCTGAGCTCAGCATTACTGAGCTAGGGTTCAGAGAGTAGGATGTGTCTAGTGGTGAACTACATGAGGGCAGAATCTGCTCTGGCTAGTTCATGCACCCAGCACCATTCTACTGTTTAGTGTAGGACAATTACTCAATAAAATTTGTGAATTTGTTTTATTTTATTTTTTGGTACAGGGATCAAACTTGGGACCTTGTGCTTGCAAGGCAGACATCAGAACTAACTGAACTAAATCCCCAGCCTGTGAATTTCTAAATAAAATGGCATTCTGGTAGATTTAAGTAAATAAGAAGTCATTCTGTTCATTTGTTTTTTCGGAGCTCACCACATATAGTGGACCCTTGACTTATGAACTTAATCAGTTCCGGGGGGTTGACTGTAACTCAAGTTGGTTGTAAGTTAATACAGCTGAGATTTGGGTGTTTACCTGGGTACACACTATAAATAACAAGAGGCAGATGAATCTTCCATTGACCTAATTAACCCAAGTTGTTCCTATGTCAAGCCAATCTTGAGGGTCCATTGTACTAGGTGGGCACAGAAATGAACAGATGAATGGGATGCTACACAGAATTACGCCTCCCCTTGTGCTCCAAGTAGTCTAATTTGGGGACGCTCTCTTGCATTAAGTACTCTGGGTCCTATATTTCCATTATTGTGTTTTTTTATTTTTTCTTAAATGATGTGCAGAAAGAAGTCAACATTTCAGGATGGACGTGTCTGTCCTTTGACAGGCCGTTTTAGTAGATTAGTCTTTGGCTGGCATTTGGGATTGGATTGCATTGGATTTTAGAAATGTTCCCACCATTCTCAGAACTGTCTTAGCGCTCACTATGCCTCAACTGTTTGTACAATGTAATTTATGATGAACAACTGCTTTCCTGCTGGGAGTCTGGAACGGGGGTGAGGGGTGCTACATGACTATCCCACAATGAAATGCTGAGTCTCGCTGGTGAAGTACATGTCAAACATGTTTTCTTGGCTTCTTGTTAGAGGGATTCCACTCACCTGTGTTGCCTCCTTTTTGAGAAGGGACTCTTAGAAGCCACTTTGTAGTTTTCTTGGGTCTTTGTCCCGTGCACCTGTCCCTTGCTGGTTTTACTTCATACTAGAACTGTGAGGACAACTACTTGCTGAGTCCCCTGAACCTAAGAAAATCCTTGAACCTAGCATGGCCTTGGGGCTATCAACACAGAGGATAAAGAAAGAGGCTTTTTGAAAATCTCTGAAACATTTCCCGCTTCAATTATCCGAGCCTAACTTCCTTGAAAGTAAGCTAGGACTTAATATTCTTCACATGGGCCAGTGCAATGCTTTATAGATAAAACAGACCTAGGAAATGTTTGGTACATTAAGGAATGAGTGAAACTTAGGTATTTCTCTCAATTGCAATGCCTCGCTCAAAATAGTATATAGATTTATTAGACATGTTTGAAAGTGAGATCATCGGCCTTTTCTGAACTTTCAGAACCTACTCGCTCAAAATATTATATAGGTTTATTAGACATGTTTGAAAGTAAGATCATTGGCCTTTTCAGAACTTTCAGAACCTAAAAACTTCATGAATCTTTGGAGACAGAGGAAGGTATGTACAAGTTTTGGTGATTGGCTGAAGATTCCCAGAAACCAAGGAGGAGGAGCCATAGTTTAATTTAGAAGCAGGACTATAACATACACTTTTGAAATTTTCTAAGGTAAAACTCAAACTCTAGAAGCCCAATGTAAGAGACAAACACTGTGATTTCATGTTTATATCTTGCCTTGACTTATGAAGTTTATAAGATTAAAATATAATCCACATTGCAATCACATAGGATAGCACATTCGTCATTTTGTAACTTATCATGCATTGTTTATATTAATTCATGCTTTTCTAACTACTTAGAAGTTGGACAGAACTTGTTTCCTTAGGATAATTCTCATCTAGATGGATTTTAAAACTCTGAATTTCCAAGAGGCTTATAAAAGTGGTTGGACTACAACAGAAGATAGCTGGTATTCGCTTTCTTTAAATGTTCTTCCCACCAACTTGGAAAGCTTTCTTCTATCACAAGATAAGACATTTTTGATAGTATCAAATCTTCTGACAAGCAGTGTCATCAGTTTTACTTGACGGCACGGAGGACCTTGTAGAACTAGGCGTATGTGCTCGATGTGCATGCTACTGTCCTGGGAGAGAAGCTAATACTAACTTAGGAATGTTTATGCCTCCTCAACATTGACTGGGGAAACTAAATTGACAAAAATGTGCTTCCAAGATTGTTTATGAATAATACTATAAAGTCCAGGGTTTGCTGACTCAATAAATTAGTGGTCACAACACCATATAATGTTGGAGGAGAAATCTTAGCAGGCATCCACTCTAGACAAGAGAAATGAAATTTTGACAGATGATGATTTCCCCTTATTTCTCATAGTTCCTTAGTAATAGCTATCAAAGTAGGATTCACATTCCAGATTCATAATGTTCTTGATATATCCACATGTACATGTGTATACACTCCACTTCACACACACAACACACACGGGCACACAGCTATCACACAGTCCACATGAGGTCGAGTGTTAGATCAAGGCATTGACATTTTGACTACACAAAACAAGGTGTACCTTAGACTAAATAAGCTCATTGGGAAGCTGGTGCTATGGCAAGTGTTAGTGAGGATGCTACAGAAAGCACAAAGCCACCCTTTTTTCTTTGTGGCTCCTAGACTGTGTCTCTGCAAAGCTTCCTTTTTCATCCAGGTATATCTGGAACTGTCACACTATGAGAACACTTGTTTTCAGAATCAGCTTTCTCTGGGGGGGACACCATGACAAAATCTAGTATTAGCAACCAGGTGCCATGGTGACACACCAGATGCTTTGTGTACTACAGACCTGGAGGTTGCTAGTTGTGCAAAAAATAGCCAGTAACTGATTTTGCAAATGGAAATAACAAACCTGGTCCCTTCAAGTCTGTCATTTCCTAAGAGTAGCATGTTCTTCCTTAAAAATCTTAGCTGTTAGCTGTATGTGTGAAGAGAAAATAACCAGGAAAGATATCTATCTAGAAAAAACACTTGTGCAGTAATATATATATATATACTTAGTTTAAAAGCCTCCAATACATCTTGGTTTTATTTCAAGAAAATTCTAAAAGTACAATAATTAGAATTATATAACGTTCCAATTTACAAAGCAATTTCAACACGTATTACCTCATTTCTTTGAATAGTTTTCACCATATTCTCATGAGGTAAGTTTTATCACCCTTATCTGGATGAAGAAAGTGAACCTCAGAGGTTTAAGTTATTTACCTAAGAACATAGAGCCAATAAGTGGCATGGCAGGGACTTGAAACGCAGCTGGAAGGTGTTTCAGAGCACACAGTCATGTTTTGCATCCCTGAGCTTGTTGGTCCCCGGTACAGCTGTCCCTGGGTGGTTCTCACCTCAAGACGTCCTTCACTCAACAAAAACAACTCTCCCTACGCTCAGTCCCTAGAGTCTTAGATCAAAGATGGTCCTCTTGGGAATGTTTCCCTTCCCACATTTGGAAAAAGTTTTGCTCTCTACCTGCGAAATTCTTAGCACCCTAGAAAAGGCACTTTAATGCGAAACTTCTGGTTGCTAAAGGGGCCTTTAATTATTATTAGATAGATAGGGAAACAAGGTACAGAACCCTACAACTCTCAGCATTCCATTATGTCAGCTGGGAATTCTTTATAATTATTTTTTCTTCCACAGAGTTTTATTTTATACATTGTTTTAGCTTTCTCTAAAGTTATTATATAAATCCCAGTGGCAAACTCCATCTATTGTGGAGCTATAAAATGTTTTCTTAAAAATTCCATCACCCACTACAGAAAGACATACACGTTAAGAAATTTAAGTTTGACCAGTGGGACTAAAGGAGCCTGGACTTGCATTATTAGTCTATCATAATTATTTTTTTAATGTTTTTAACATCCTCATGTGTTTTCCAAAGTTAAATACTGAAGGCTCAAGACTTCAACTGGTCCCAATTTAGCCTAAATAAATTATAAAGAATCATGCTTTTCTTAAATATAAGAATTATTTCAAAAATTAAGTCATTTTGGGCCGGGGATTTAGCTCAGTGTTTCTGCCGCCTGCCTCGCAAGCGGAAGGACCCGAGTTCAATCCCCGGTACCAAAAAAAAAAAAAATTAAGTCATTTATATTATCATTTGTTTTCAAACTTATATTAATTCATCTATTTGAAAGAAAATCTTCCAAAAAAAAAATAGGAGGAAAATCTGCAGCAACAGTAGACCTTCCCAGAAACACTGGCTACCATCATTGCCTGGACCCATTTAGAAATTCCAGTCCTATCCCAAGTCCTCCTTCTTGTTTGCCACCCCATGCCCATGCAGTGTGCCTTCCCCATCTGCTGCTTTCCCCTCAGATTGGCTGTCCCAACACTCTTCTTACCCTGCCTTTGCCCTCAGTCGCCCTGCCTCAGGTCAGACCTTGTCCTATCTCACCTTAGTGTGGTGCACCCTTCCCCTTGACATTCATCTATCCACAGCCACCTTTAAATCATCCCCACTCTTCAGCAATGGTGACCTTTGATACACACAGCCCTTATTACACCATCCATCGTGCCTAACTGTGCTAGTAGCTGCCATGTACCTATTTTAGGTGCTCACACCTTGCCAATGTACAAAGGCCAGTCACACTGCAATTCCAAGAAGCGGCCCAAGGACACGTTGTTCTCTTTCTCCCTTCAAGGGTTTGATTTCATAGCCTCTTCTACTTGGAAGGCCATTCTTTCTCTTTCTTTCATGTGTGGAGACAATTACAATTTTCATATAAGTGCTATCCCCTTTGCACAGTCTTTGCTGACTTCCTCAAATAGAGGCAGCCTTTCTCTCTCCTGTGCCAGGTTGGCATGATTACTCTCTTGCTTACCTCCACTAGACTACTGTACTCTGCTTTCTGGAACCAATTTGCACACCTTTATCTCCTTATCTCATAGAACTCTTACAATAAAGGAAGTTTTTAGAGCATATAGCCTCTTTTTTCCTAAATGAACATTGCTTACACAACCTAAGCCAGTAGTTTCCAAATGCTGTGTTGACTGCCTGCATTGAAATCACTGAAATCGTTACGAAAATGACTGCTGAGGCACACCTTTGACTTCTGTATTTAGGTTTTCTTAGGGCATTCTTTGCAAATATTTATTTTGAATAAGCTACCTGCATGATTCCATATGTAGTCAGATTTAGTAACCACTATGCGACTTAAGTGCTGAGTTTGTAAAAGTCCTTCCTACCTTTCCCACAACAGTGTTATATGACTAGAAGGATGCAGCATGGACACTGGCTACAGAGCAAAAGACTTTGAATCCTAGCTCTGTACATCCTCATTACATGACCCTGGGCAAAGAAACACATCAGACTGTGTCTTGGATTCTTTGTTCTGAAAGAGAGAAAGGCTGTGTGCAGAGCATCCTCGAAAAGCCCTGCTATAGCACAGTTTCAAGGAAGCTGCCCCTGTGCTGGGAGCTGGGGTGGAATTGGCCCCTGCTGAGGAGACAGCACCCCTGACCAGAGTCAGAGAGGGGAGTTGGGACAAAACAATATACTGTGAATGTTTTCATGGATAAACTCGAAGACTGCTTTCAAGTGTACTATGTCATCATGCTTGCAAAAAACTCCTCCCAGCAATGTGCTAATTTAGCAAAAGGCATGGTTTCCCCTTCCTGATGAGGCTCAGGTCTCCCTTTCCTACTGAGCATCTGAGGCTTCTCTTCTTTTGGTCACAGAGCAATTCTCAGAGGTGTCCTAGGTGGTGTTTTGTGTGTACCTGTCACACACACACAGGACATACTTGAAACCCTGTATCCTTGATGAATTAAGCATTAATGGCCCATCTTGTGGCTAGTGAAATATGCTCTCTTTCCTTTTAATGATACAATTCATAGTAAATATTTGTAAAAGATGCTTTATATTTTGATCTCTGTATTTAAATTCCACAACAGTTTCCTTCCTAATAGCCTCATTAATCCTAAGGAAGGCTGTTTGTTTGTATTTATCTTTGACAACTTGATCTGTATGTGCACTGTACATGGATTTCTCAGTTATAACAATTCAATTGTGACCCATTTCTCTGCTGCAACATTTTATTTTCCTCACCTAATTAGAGCAGATTCCATATATGGAATTACACACGTTTATATGGAGCTTTAAATATGAGGTTGACAATGAGCAATACTGAAATCTCTCCTTTAACTAAATAATGAATAGAGATAAAATGTGCTACAGGTGAAAACACGTGTTACCAGCTACACAAAAAGGAAAGGCCAGAGGAGTATTGCTTTATCCATGGTCATAACTTTTCTTGAAGCAAACAGACCAATGTAATTATCTCAATGAAATATCAGTGTGATTTTGTACCGACAGCACTTCCCTTACAGTTGCAGGGTTGTAGCTATGGTGTTCTTAGTCTCTTGCTGTCTTTAACAGGTCTTCAATACTGGCTGATGCTCTTCTTGTCAGTGGTAAAAGAAGTGTCTATCTCCACAACAATCCCTGCCATTCTTTTTCCTATGTTGAAGATCAAAGTATCATTTTGGATGGTTGAGTTTCACTTCCTTAGTGAATTTATCTCCCTATATTCTATAATAACTTTAGTGATTACTTTAAAGAACAAAACACCACACCCACTGGCAAGTTTTGAGCACATTACATAAAACAGTACACTCCTTCAGTGTCAAACGTGTGCTTAAATTCAATGTCTAGTGTGATGGGAAGAATTTGTAAATGTCAAACATCAGGATTATTACCACTTAACTCTTCTCAACAAATCATATAACTGCACTTTTACAGGGTTCTTAGAAATATTATACTCTTAGAGCCTCTTTCTTGCAGCAAAGTCAACCTCTGCTTTTATCCCACCATTTGTCAGTAACCAGAATTGAACCCGAAGTCAAAATAAGATAATGCTATGCTCCCAAGACATTCACCTTTAAGTGAATTAATAGCACACACCAACAAACACCCCTCTGTAAAGTTCAAATAAATAGCGGCACCCTGGACATCCTTGTCAGTTCCTGTATTCAGAGTATCTGCAAACCTTTGCGCTAAAACCCGCAGTTCATGGTCCTATTTTTTCTCATGGATACCCACTTCCATATGTGAAGCTTTTATTAAATGTCCAGAATCACACTGTGCCAAGCTAGTCTTGCACAGATATAGCTTAATGGGAGTTTATTTCAAATAATTGTTTGCAAATGTAGGTTTCTTAAAGAATTACACATTCATTCTCTTTCCTTACAATTCAACGATATAATATTGTTACTATTATTTTGTCTTCTCTCAATACGTTCAGCATGGTATCCTTCCTATGTTTCCTGAATGAATAAGAATTCATGCATGTGTCAAACCAGGTCCAAAGAGATTTAACACTGCATCACAGTCAGGGCCATTGTCTCAGTTCTAGCTGCCCATCAAAGTCACCTAAACATTTGGGTTTTTTTTTTTTTAATTTTTGTTTTAATATTATAGGTATCTTTTATCCCCCACACAGTAATCTTCCTATAAATGTAGTTTTTTACACATTCACAGTTGGTTCTAGTCTCTAAACAAGGTTAAGAATCTTGAGTTCAGAGTGTGGTTTCTGGAGCCACAGTGACCCAGGTGTAACAGCAGGTTCTACCAGTTGCTGGCTGTGTGACCTTGAATACATTCTGTTTCTTCTAGGTATAGTCAAGACCAACAAAATCCAAAGGGAAAGGGTAAAGCCCAGATAAATATCAGTAAGTTTTAACAGCAACCAGATGAGTTTAATGTGCTGAAAATTATTAGTCTAATATTTAGCTGTCAGATATGTAAATTGGAGATAGATACGAGAGTTAATGAAAATTCTTAGTCAAGATCCGGCCCACATGGCTCCGTAATGGTGACCACTGCCATTCAGGCACAAGAGAGAGAAGGAGCACCAATAAGACCTGGGGTAAGTACACTAGAGCTGGAGCTGAGCTGGCTGAGGAGGCCCCTCCCTCACTGTCCATCTCACCATCTCACTACAGAGCAGGCAGTGCTCGAACCCAGGCCCTGGGAGGAGAAGATCCTGACCATTGCTCCATAATCCCTCAAAAGAGTGTTAACGCAGTTCCTAATCTTTGGCAAATTCCTGAGGCTATGTGAGCCCAAGAGAGAAGAAAAGTGAGAGGAGCACTGATCTGCATCGTAGAGAAAAAACTGCAACAGGAATGATGGGAAATCAGATAAAAACAGTGAGAGGTTGGGGGAAATTTGTGAAGTTTCCTGTCACAGTTTCTGAGCATGGAACAAAAGGGCAAGAGGATAAGAAGAAGATAAAATTCAGCACAACATATGTGAAAGACTGGAAGCTGAAGGAGCCAGATGCAAAGATGCAAGTGAGGAGAGTGGAGATATAATCTAGCAGTACCATAGTTACCTTAAGGCCTGGTGAGCACAAGGCTTCGGGGCCCTCATGTTGCCATATAAAAGATTCTGGAGGTTGAATTGTAAGAAACTATTTAGGTCTGACCTTTTGATATTTTAGCATGCCAATTGAGAGCTGACAAGAAGGAAGATACCATTTAAGAGGTGGAGTTTGGTTTTAGGTCATGGGAAAGGTTTGGAAATGGGTGATGCTGATGAATGCATACAATGTAAATGTACACCAAAAAGTTAAAAGGGTAAACTTTTGTGTTATGTATATTTTGATATACATACACACACAGAGTAGTAAGGAAAAAACACACACACAGCATCTTC
This sequence comes from Heterocephalus glaber, assembly GCF_053883595.1. Lineage (NCBI taxonomy): Eukaryota > Metazoa > Chordata > Mammalia > Rodentia > Bathyergidae > Heterocephalus > Heterocephalus glaber. The sequence goes on from NW_028258317.1 coordinate 34,243,742, forward strand.
AAATTAATAATGGCATAGTTGGTGTCTGATGGAATGTTGATGACAAAGGAAATGGATCGGTCAAAGAAAACCACATGGACTCAAACCTTTACAGGCAGGGACAGCACTTCAGAAAGACAGACGTGAAGTGGAGCTTCTTGTTTAGCGCAGATGATGACTAATTTTTGCATAAGGAGAAATGGCCAAGCTTTAGTAGGTAGAAGATGAAGACCAGAGCCTGAGGGACAGTCAGAAGGTACTCCATAGATTCCCAAGAGCCTGCTGATGGCACAAAGTGGAATCTAGAGTGCTTCACTTTCTTCCCGAAAAACTTAATTATCATCTGGTTTCACCTATTCTTTCCATAGATGGAAAAACCAAGCTTAGTCACTTACAGTGGCTCACACAGCATCACTCAGAGCTTGAACTAGGCCTCTAGAAACCTAACTGAGTGGTCTTTCTTCTTCCCTTTGATTCAAGAGTCATCACTATCAGAGACCCCGGCAGCAGATCCCAATCTCCTGCTCGGTGCTATGACGGAACACAAGAAGAAAGACACAGAGACAGAGTTAAAGAGAAAAACAGAGAGCCAAGATGGCCAGGGCTAAGCAGCAAGGGTCCTGGCCAGCCAACGGCATTGATATTTACTGGTGACATCACAGTTAGGTCAGAGTAAAGGGGCGAGGTGGAGTTATTAGGGATATATTGCTGATGCAGGCAAGGCTTGTAAAGGAAGAGATGAAAAAGTCTTAAATTAGGAACAGAAGAGACAAAATATAGGTTGTAGTTAGCAAATAACCTTGTCCTTCTAGTTATGAAGGTTTTAATTTGGGGAATGGAATCTGAGTGTGAGTCACTGTGACCTCGGCTGTGTGTTACCTCCTCTTAAGTGCCATGGCATCACAGGCCACTTCTCTGGTCTCCATGGCCATTTGTGGGGGGCTGACATTGGCTCCTGAGCCATCCACAGCTCCCCTGTGTGTCACGTAAGCTTCGGCCAGACTCACTTCTATAAACAAGCTGATTGTGGGGTTAACTCTTCACAGCCTGCTTTGGTTCCCCACACATCCCTGGATTTGTAACAACAGAAACTTGCCAGGAAGATGAAAGCAATGATGAAAGAGTTGATACTCACTCTTGAACGGCCACAATCCAGAGAATCCAGAGAATACAGTGAAGCACAGGAAGAGGTGGGCGGCCCTGCAGGTGTGTTAGAGACTAGGACAAAAGCTTCGAGACAGTGATCTCAGCAACCCAGAGTGAACACTGGAATGCACCTCCTCCTCACTTCCTCCTTCTGAGCCTCCACATCCTCATCATGCCAGGGCGATCTCCTCACCAACAGCGACCAAGCCTTTCTGCAGGTCCCTGGCGCTCACACCACTCCAGTAATGCTGCAGCTGGGCTCCTGGAGATGCCAGCCTTATTTAAAACAGTATTCCTCCAAGACAAATTTCCCATAGAAGTATTGGTATAATTCTGGGTTTGATTCCCAGAGGATCAAAAAACCCTACTATACCATAAAAATGTAGGGAGGAAAGTTAAAGATAACTAATCAAAACTTACTTAATCAAAATAAATAAGACACAAAGATAAGCATGGACAATGAGACTCATCCTGGAGGTAGAGGTCGTACCGCGGAGTACAGGATCTTGGGCCCTTTTCAGGGGCAGTGTGACTTGGGCCAACTCCATTTCTAAGACATTTTTCTATGGCTATGATTGGCTGTTCCTTGGACGAGCCAGTTTTTCTGGCTTTTAAGCATGCTCCTAAGGCTTCCAGCCCCCACTACATTTTAGTTTCCAAAGAAACTGTGTAAAATCAGTGGCTGGGAATGTCAACTACTTTTCAAGAAAGTCCAGAAAACTGATGATGGACACAAGCTGCCAGACTGCCCTTTACTTTGAGCTTTGTCTTGTAAGCTGTGTCCGCTCACAGTCTAAGTCTAGGGTAGGAAATGGATCGTTCATCGCATCTTTGGGGAGTTAGAGGAAACAACTATCTGCTGGGAAAAGTATCCCTCTGTGCCTGGTGCTAAGGGAAGGTTTCATATCTTGCATTGTAGTTTGTATTCCTAGCATGCTAGAAATATGTTAATAATGTATTTTTCTGACCATCTAAAAATTTAATTGGTGTATTTAAGAAACTTGCTATCTTCTCTCTGCAAAGATAAATCAGAAAGAGGAAATCATACAATCTGACCTATGCAAGCCTCGACCCACATATGACAACACAATGAATGCTCCATTTCAGCCACTGCCAGCCTGATCCTACCCAGGTGTGGATTGCAAACTTTACACACACTTGGCCGGGTTGTCATAAGAAATGTCAGCATGACCACTGGTTAGGATCAAGGAAATAAGAGCTTCAAAATAAGAGAATGCAGCAGTGCTTATTCAATATTGATTGACATTTGTTGTCCCTGAAATACTTCCTTTTTCCTTTTCAAGAAGATGACTTAATTATTAATAGTTCCTTGTAGGTCAGGAAGCAAGATCTTCTTGATGGCCACAGTGCTTCCTTTCTTCCTGGAAGAGGTGATGCAAAGGGAAAACACATCCTGGGAGGGAGAGGGTGGCCTGTGGAGGAAGGACAGAGGGAAGACAACAGGAGGCCCAAAAGCCCACAGCAGGCAGGCCCTGCGATCTTCTCTCTCTGGGCCCTTTCCCTGAGGGGGATGGGCGGCTGGTCCTCTAGCTCAGTGACACTGCCTCATGTGACCACGTGGGCTGACAGTAACAACTTAAATAGAGAAGTGAATGTAGAAAGGACCAGATGCTGGAGGTATCTCCCTAAGTGAGCTTTCCCTTGTTCTCCTGTTTGAAGGGAAGATTTCTTTCAAGATACTTCCCAATGGCAGGTAGTGCACACTAGATACCATCCCTGACTTGGGCAGGTAGTTGTAACACTCAGAAGGACAGAATCTCAGATTTGAAAAAGAACTGGATCATTGTCTACCCTCTCTTCTCCTGCGGAAAATAATTACTCTTCTGTTCATCGTGTGTGTTACTGTTTTACATTATTCTAAATATGATTAACTTAAACCATACAAGTTAAAAAGTTGATCCATTCTCATGTGTTATCACTTGTGGGCTCTCATCTTTTATGCAAATTGATGCAATTGAAAGATGCAAACCCACTAAAAAGGGGTTTGAGAAGATAATGAGGAATGACTTCGGGTGAAGTGGGCAGGTCCCCACGAGTACTTCTTTCAGAAAAGTTGTGGTCAGTTCCAGCTCAGACCAACAAACTGTGTGACCTTGGAAGAGACACTGCTCCCCTTGGACCTCAGTGTGCTCATTTAAAAGGAATATAGTGCAAAAATGCTTCTGAGCTTTCTCCAAGCTGCACCAGCTTATGACTCTGAACATCACTCATAGATAATATCCACTCCTAGGAAGAAAATTTGCATTCAGAAGAGGATCTGGATGGTCACGGATTAACACCAGTAAGAATTCTTTTCTGAAGAGGGAAAGATGTATTTAGCAGGTGGACCTTTTGTCTCCTTTAATCATAATATTATGCTAAGCAGACTGGAGCTTATTTTTTTGCTAGACATAGACATGAAACAGATTGTGCCTCTGGTAAAACAATGTGTTATCAAAATGAGAAATTTCTTCAAATTATTTTAAAAAAGAGGTGAACATACTTACGATCTTAATGTATTATAGTGTGCTTTACAGAAGACTTTAGAGATTGCCTCTATGTTTTTATTATAAACAAGTGAAATATATGGCTTCTTTCTTTTTCAAAGCAATCACTTCAGCGTAGCTTGGTATTATTTTAATAATCTTCTTTGGTTGCCTTTTATGTCCTCTATACTGTCTTATTTTTTTACTTATTTGCTGGGGCATTGTAGGGAAGGGAGAATGGGATTTGAGAATGGGGAGGAGGAGGAGGAGGAGGGAGAGAAAGAGAGGAGAGAAAGAGTAAGGATGGGAGGGGAGAGAGAGATCTTTAATTTCTGTTTCATAGTTGAATTTCCTGAAAATGAGTGTTTCCTTATTTCTTTAGAGATGGTAATTCATGTACCACATTCAGTACCTTAGTGCAGATTGTACAATTTGAAGTTTTTTCTGCTAGCACTGAAGAGATCTGGAAATGCTCTCACTGGTGCTATAGATATAAATTCAAATCTCAGAGCCCAGCCACTCCCCCAGTGGCTTCAAAGGAAACAAAACACAGTTTTCTGCTTTCCTATTATTGTATCCCACCAAAACTGTAGTCTGACAGAATCACCCCAAAATTCACCTGGATTTAAGTGTTTATGTTCCCAGGTGGCTTTCTTCCTAATTAAAACTCTAATGATATAGCGTTACACAGACACTTGACAGTTTTATGTAATGAGCCCTTTGATAGACCTACAATGTACATAAAACTCAACAACCACCAGGGAACCTCTTTTTGTTCAATGAAACATCTAAAGTCATTATTTTCTTCTGCCCAGTCTACTTGCAAAATGCACTGTCTGAACAAAGGTAGAGGTCCAATCTTAATAGGCTACATTGCCATACCAGGAACACAGACACACGAAGGACTCACACATAAGGCTTCTGCTGTGAGGGGACACAAAACAAAAATGGTGATGGAATGGTAGTTTTTTCTCTAAACAGAACTTAGAGGCCACGGCAAGTTTCCTGATAACTATATTTTATTTTCTGTATGCTGCCAAACTGACATACCCATGTGCACCTCCCCACCCATTCCTGAGCTCACTGACCTTCTCTGACAGCGGACGCTCCTTTAAACAAGGATGACAAAATGTGAACGTTTTGCACACACAACATGCCAAACATCTAAATTTGATGTATCAAAAGCCCACCAAGCCAGAGGAACATTTTGGAACTAGTAAAAATGTTCGTATCCTTCTTCTATTAAAATGTGTGTGTATATACACATACATGTCTGTGTGCACACACGGCCCCATGTATCCACACACTATTTGTTTAATCCTCAATCTACTCTCACTCACGCCCACTTTACACGACGATGGCACCAGAAAATGCTGTCTCGGCAATGTGGTGCAGTCTAATCCATCCAGCGATCTAGGGAGTGAATCACAGATTTCCCTTCTCTATGAAGGAAAATGGACTTATCACCTGTTTTCTTCTTGCTAGCAAGCAGCACAAGCTTCCCCTCTGCCCTCCGAGACTGGCTGTGTTCCTCACAGACTTTCACACTAACTCACCCTGCCTGGCACAAGCCCTGTGCCATGCATCACACAGGTCAACAGCGAGTCTGTGTGCACACTGATGTGCCATCTTGTCTCCTCCAGGCTAGCTGCATTACATCTTGACAGGCACTGCGTGGAAGGCTTCCCTGTCACTCCGCCTCCCCACCCAGATCTGCAGAAGGTGTGGCTTATGATGATGCATACCGCTGGTGATAAACTGAAAGATCTGGTGCAGGAAAACTCCCTGTCTTCTCCCACTGCAACTATTTGTTGCTGTCTGGGCTTTCAGCACTGTTTTTTCATCCAGTGCATAAGCACAGACATGTTTTCTGAAGATTTGGAGCTAGTTAAAACCCACATAGAGTTGTTTGCGTAACTACTCAGTTTTAGATTTACCCAAATCATGAGTTTACCCAGACTTTTACCTCTATGCTATTGTGCCAAACTACCATTGCCTTAAGATTTCTAAAGTACTGTAGTAATGATTGAAAATTACATACTCATTGTCTCCACATGCTCCTACTCACATTAGCTGATCTTATTCCCCATATTTTCATTGCATGTCTTTTATAGATAGTGGGCACTCTGAGTTGTTGATGGAGAAGTAGAGACACAGAAAACAGATGACTATGACACAGTGTGATAAATATTATGTCACATGGCCCTGGGAGTAGTTGAGCCCTAAATGGAAGTTCCCATGAGGATGTTAGGGGCAGGCAACAGTGGAACTGAATCTTCCAGGAACTGGATCCTTAATGCAAAGGGTTCTAGTGATGAGCAGGGGTGTGTGAGGGAGAGTCACAGGGCTCCATGTAAGTGGTGGACCCTAGCACCTAGGTGAGCTCACTGTGTTGGCAGTTCCTTAGGTGGTTTAACACAGAGTCTGCTTTAATACTGAGTTTAAAACAACAAAGCAATTTCACTTCTAGTATATATTCAAAAGAATTAGAAACCTATGTCCACATCAACATTTTTACATGATGTTCATAGCATCATTATTTAAATAGTCAAAAAGTAGAAACAATCCACATGTCAAAGACTCACATATGGATATACCATATAGTTAAAAGTGACATACTGATTCAAGGTACAACATAGATAAACCTTGAAAACATTATCCTATGTGAAAGGAACCAGAGACAGTCTTATGTCATATAATTATTCTTTTATGAAACTTTCAGAATAGGCAAATCCTGAGACATAAAGTAAGTTAGCGGTTGGCAGGGGCTGGAGGGAAGGAAATCACAGGGAATAGCAGCTAATTGGTACAGGGGTTCTTCTGAATGTAACAGACCTTTTACAGAATTTTAAGAGTTCTGGTGGGTGCGAATATAAGTGGTTATCAAAATATGTGGAGAATAAAGTTAGAAGAATTTATTACAGTAAAAGACACATTGCCATTAATTCCCCTCCAAATCCTCCCCCTCACTTTAAACACATGTATCCCATTGTTCTTGCCAGAGTTCAGGAAGCTCTTTTCTGTGAGTGACTTCACAAATGATGATCAAAAATACAGTGAGTGCTGCTGTCAACCTTCTCACAGAATGGCAGGCTCATAGAAAGACTACAGCATGTCCTTACTAACCTTATTTGCTGGATCTCTTGGCATGCCACATCTGGCTCTTTCACAAAGTCAAAATTACCAGGAAAACTCATTTGTATCAATTCAGGACATCAAGGCAGCTACAACAGTGCAACTAAAGATGCTCATGAAAGAGAATTTCCCAGAATTACTTCAGAAAGTGGCAAGAATAATTGGATAAGTGTGTTTCAAAGGAAAGGAGGGAAATTAATGGCAATGTGCCTTTACTATAATATTTTTTATATAATTTAAATATTGAACAGTTGGGTCATATCTTGCATTTTGTAGAATCTCAGTTTGATAATGGGTAGATGGCAGAACTAGTCACAAAGAAACTCATCAGAGTTTGATAATTTTTATTTACGTGGCAAAAATTACTATCATTTAAATTTTTTTCTTCAAAAAAGTCTTGGACATTTTACTCTTGTATGAAAAGTGTATGTCTGGGCCGGGGATTTAGCTCAGTGGTTTCGCCACCTGCTGTGCAAGTGCAAGGACCCGAGTTCAATCCCCGGTACCAAAAAAAAAAGAAAAGTGTATGTCATCCACATGCCGCATCACAGATGTCAGGCATATGCTAGGAAAAGGAAAAGACGACAAGGGACAGCCAAAATATTAGTAGAAGTTATCTATTTTTTCAGTAGTTATCTTTTGATGAAGTTTCAAGTAACTTTATTTTTTTAATAGTTTTGGTATTTCCCAAGTGTTCTACAATATTTGTATTACTGTTATAATTGGGAAAACTTGCATTTTAATAGTTTAAGAAGCTACAAGCTGTGTAATTTTCTTCAAAATGTCCCTTTTAAGGTCTGACTTTGTAATAAAATAGTGGCTGGGTATTTCAAGGCCAACAAGACCAGTAAAAATTCACTAATACCACAAAACAGATTGACTTGAGAATATAATCTACACAAATGTCATGGAACTTCTAGTTGTCTTATTATAGAAATAGAATCATTTTAAGGACATGTCTGAATTTTACACGCAAGCTTTCTCTTTGTGTAGAATTGTCTGTATGTGTTTTAGGGAAGAAGGTGGCTGGCTCCTGATAATATTTTTCAAATACTAGTTGATGATTTCAAAACTATTTTTTTTTCCTAGAGCCAACTCTATCCTTTAAAAGTCTTATTATCTGCCATCAATAAAAACAAACCTTATCTTAAAACATGTTCTTTAGAAAAACTGTCACTGTGGTACTCCACCTATTTTTTTATGAGGGATATTAAAAAAATGAAAGTTTAGGTTCACACCCACATTCTGGAGTGCTGGGCGGTACTTCCGTGTGGTGTGTGTGTCAGGACATCTAAGAAGAGAATAAACCGAGGGCTTTAGTAACATTAATTTAATAGGTGATTTTATTAACTCCATTTCATTATTAATTTCCTTTATTAACTTTCTGTTTTATGGCAGAAAAAATTTATCATATATTTGATACTAGTGCTTCTCAAACTTAAAGCATATATAAATTTTCTGGGGATCTGGTTAAAAATGTAGATTCCGGTGTAGTAAACTAGGGTAGGATAAATACTCTATATTTTTAATAAGTGTGTTTGTATACATATGCATGTATTCCATAATGTTATACAAATTACATTACATACCCTGACCCCCCAAAAAGGAAAGGTGAAACTAGGGGGAGAGCTACGCCCAGGGTGACAGGGAATTAACAGTCTGCTATGGGCATTCACAAGTCTGCCCAGATGAAGCTCATTCATCTGTATAACCAATGTGTCCTAATAAAATGTGGGGGAAAAGAAATAAATCAAATCAAAAAGACAGAATTTCAGGGCTGGGGATTTAGCTCAGTGGTTCCGCCACCTGCCTCGAAAGTGCAAGGTCCTGAGTTCGATTCCCGGTACCAAAGGGAAAAAAACCCAGAATTTCAATGTTTTATGAAGAATGCATATGAATAGATTTAATTTTATCATTTCATTTTTAATTATGACTACTCTATGAATATAGCCACATCATAAAAGGGAGATCTAAATTCTTGCTTAACAAGTTAAATCCAGCTGAGGGAGCCAAGTCTCCAAGACAGGTCCTCATGACATCAATCTCTAGGGCTTGCACCCTTCTCTGGTCCCCTCTTAAGTTACACAGGGGATGGCATGTGATCCATGGGATTGAGCAGCAGTGACCCTTTGCTATTTCTGAAATTAGGATATAAAACATACAATGGCTTCCACCTTGGGTTCTCTCAAATCCCTCACTCTGGGGAAAGCCAGCTGCCATGCTGGAAGCAGCTGAAGGAGAGGCTCATGTGGTGGGGAATGGGCCTCCTGCTCTCAAACACACGAGTGCCTTTGGACAGGTGTCCTTCGCCCAGTCTAGATGACCACATTCCTGGCCCATCTGTAACCTGTGAGAAAGCCTGCTTTCCGACTCCTGACCCTTACTGCTGGCTCATAAAAGGTTGCTTTAAGTTGCTGTTTTGGGATAGTTTGCTACATAGCCATAAATAATAAATATGTAGGTGAAAAGAGAGCTCAATGAATCCATGGGAAATGAGTTCCTAGAGCCCATGAGAAATTTCTAAGTTTTCTGACTTTCCACCCTTAAAAGAAGACTTGGTATATTGATGAGGGGCTGTTAGCTTGCTCTGTTTCTGTCAGGCAGATGGCAGTGTTAGAAGAGGGCAGCAGGAAGCCGCCACTTCTCAGGACACACACGGAGCATCTCACATCCGGCAGCATCAGGCCTGCACATCCCCGCTCAGCAGCCCACCCCAGCTCCTTCAGAAACTGAACAGGGATCCCAGTGGTAGGGTAGTGCTCCACCTTCTCTATAACATCTCTGTCAAAGAAGGAAAACTATCCCGTGAAAGATATTCAGAAAGTCAAGACCTATTATGCAGGTAAAATTCACAGTGTCTAACCTATATCCCAAATAAGGGTATCAGTAAAGCTGCTAATTATAATAGCAACTGCTTATATATTTTCTAGTGCTGTCCTGACATCTTTTCTATACACATGCATATCATTCTCACATATTTATAAAGCAGATTTGGTAATTATTCCCATTTTCAAATGAAGAAATTGTAGATTGCCAAGTCACACAGTCCATACACAATGGGACCCGTGTGGTTCCAGACTCCATGGTTTCCACTATACTGCCCCACATAAAAAATAATTGATGTGTTAAAGTACAATAACTTCAGAAGTCAAGGGAGTGGGTAAATAGAAATGGCATGCTTTGCATTATTTGTTCTCTCAGTTAAGAAATACAGGGATGCTAGACAACATGAGAATAGTGCTACATCCAGAGCAACTACAATTTTGAATAAAGACATATTAGCTTAGAAAGGTGCATGAGCAATCAGCTTCACTCTGAGTCAGATGACACTGCAGCTTTTTAAATCCCACCTAATCCTAATGGCTGAACATAGAAAGATAAAACTATCTCATCTGCATTTTGTGATTTTCACACTTGGCCATGCTGTTTCTATGTTTATCTTTGTTTTCCCCTCTCCCTCATCAAAGGCGATCTCAGAATGAAAGCAGTTGGCTCCCTTCTCTAAGCATGCCAGTTGGATCATGAATAATGACAGGGCACTTTCATTTAAGGATGTTCCTAATGACAGGATTGAGTCCAGCTGCCATGTGTTGCCTAAACTGAACATTCAGGCCAAGTGGAAAACACTAGACCCATGTCCTTGGGCACTGGAGCTTCAAGGACTGTTTATTACTCAGTATCTTAAATCAAAATAGAATGATATTTCACACTTGGTCCTCTGTTTCCAATACACACTTCCTTAGGCAAAGTTGGAATCCTTTTGCAACAAATCTGTTCTTTAATAAGAATCCCTGAATGAGCCAGAATTGTTGCCCATCTTTTCCATTTCTGGATAGCAGCAACAGCTCTTTTTTATTTCAATCAAGATGCAAGAGATCCTTTTGGGTTCTCAGAATTGAAGGACAATTTGCAAAACACATGAAGTGGTAGAAAATCCAGCTTTATCTACTGGAAGTTTCTATAGACTTTATTTTTGTGCCTCATACATCAATAGTGATGGTTTTCATTGCAATGAAAGATGCTACACTTTGAACTATGTAGTAAACCGGTAGAGTAAAAGGGAATTTAAAGAATGTAAAATTTTAAATAAGCATTAAAGCAAAGCATATAGTTAGTGCAAATTTGTTAACCATGGGTAAACAGAGAATGCAGTCAAAGATGTTTTTATTAGAAAAGACCAATGTAACATGCATTTTAAAATTCATTATTTGTTTACAAATACTTATCAAACATTTACTTACCATCTACTATCCCATTTTAAGAAGATGGCCCGGTTAAGCCTCAATAACAAAGTATAAGAGGTAAGACCTATAGGAAGTTTTAGGAATTTGCCTTGGGCATGTCTGGAGGAAGAGTTTTTCCAGTCAGTGGAGAGAGCTAATGCAAAAGATCCAAGGTAAGAGTGGGCCTGGTGGATGAGAAACGAGAAGCCAGAGCAAGGGAGAAATTAGCAGGAGAGGAGCTAATGGTGGCCAGATGATGTCAGGCCTTGGAGGCATTTGACCTTAACATCGAAAGGGGAACCCACAGCAAGGATTTTGTCAGAATAATGACACTGGGTGACACATTTTTATTGTATTGCTTTGGCTGCTGTAGAGGTGGAAAAAACAAGCATAGAGACTCTTACAATAATCCACAAAGGAGAAGAAGGTAATTCAAAATAGGTGGCAGCATGAAATAAAATAAGGACCAATTGGATTCTGGATATATTCTGAAGGTAGACACCGAATTAAATGAGAAGTATGGGAAAAAGAGAGAAGTCAAATGATTCCAACTTGTAGGCTTTTCAGCAATTTGAAGAATGGAATTTCCTCAGTTAAGACAGAGAAGGCTGCAGGTAGGAAGACAATAACTGTAGGCATTTAAATTAGGGATGTTCTTTAGAAGTTTCAGAGGAGATGTCAAGGGAACAGTTGGATAATGGAGCTCATTTAAATAAAGAATATTGTAACTTTTGCCAACAGATAAAACATTTACTATGTAAAGTGCAAGTTCCCTTCTTGGTGAGCCACATGACTTATAGGGAAAATACTGTTGGCTGAAAAAATTGGTGGGGAGGGAGTGTTTATAACACAGAGAGTAGACATGTCCCAAGCAACATGGCAATCTGACAGATGTGTACAAAACAAAAACCTAGTACTCAGACCCTTTATGTCAGAAATAAATTTCATTCAAAATAATCAACAAAAGTAATGAATATATAATGATTTTTTTTTCTCAGAAATGTATGTCAAGGGAAAAAATCCTTTCTGAAAGCTATTTATGTGTTTCCTCTCACTTTGTTTCTCACCATTTCTTGAAGCTACTCATTCTCTGAAGACAGTTTGTCAGAATCATGTAGTCCATCAACTGTCCATAAATGTCTGTGTTTATAGATTATGCAGTGGAAATTATTCCCATTTATAATCTTTCAACATGTGCTAAAGTCAAGACCTCAATTGAACAGACGTGAAACCGATACCACACAACTACTCAGTATTTGTCTGTGCCTCAGTCTCCACCAGCAGTGTTGGCAGAACAAAGTTCAGGGTGGCCTCCACAATATCACAGGATAGCTTTAGAGGGGACAGCCTAGGACAATTAGCATCAGGGAGAAGCTAACATGTGGGAAAGTCATTGTGAACATCACTAGAGATAATGGGTTTATACTCTTGAGAGGAAATCCTGTTTGCTTTGCTTTACTGATCGAGAGGGACCATGAATGGTGACAAAAGTGTGCTTTATGGGGCCAGACTCACCAAGGTGTAAATCCCAGCTCAGTGCCAATTGTGGGACCACAGCAAGCACTTTACTTCTCCGTGCCTTACCACCACTGTCTGCACGGAGAGGGTAATCAATGGTGCTCATCCTACAAGGGTTGTCAGGAATAGGAAATGTACTACTATTCAGAAAGTTATTATAAATGTGCCTGGAGCATACTAAAGCCTACAAAAGTATTAAGAAAATAAATAAAATGTGGCGTTTTCTCCTTTAAAGTACACCTCTTTCCCCCACGTACTCCTGCCATTTGTGCATGTTTTTCATATTTTTATAGCTTTGGCCACAGTTGAATAGTTTTGAGTTTTATTCCCATAATTGTAGGCTTGCTTCTCTCTAAAGCTCATCTCTGAGGTAGTTTCTGAGGCATGCTGGTCCCCCTGCCTGCCTTCCAGCAATTGCCTGCAGCATGCCTGGTAGTGTTCCAAGTTCTCCACAGCCAGCCAAGTACCGTTTAGTGTTATTTTTCATCACCTTGACATCAGTGAGAAATATCACTAAATTAATGCAAAAAAGATGTTCAATAGGATTTCATGAATAACTCAAAGCCCACTGCAAATACAGGATTGTCTGTGATGTTTTGAATTGATGGAAATCTGTCCAGGGATTTCTAGTAATTCATAAACCAATTTCAGCTGATCAATTTAAAGTTTCGTTTTCTAAAAATCCTGGCAAGTAAGAATGAAAGTAGAATCCTTTTCAGGCAAACGCCCTGAATTGAGTCAATTATTATTGACAACTAACGTATTTGCTGCAGGTCTCAGCAAAAGTCCCCTAAGGAGAAAGGTGACCATGGCAGCTATGTCCGAACACTCTAAACTTACCTTTAGATAGGACTGAGGACAGAACAGAAAGGTCTCCACCTCATTAGCCCACCTCCCCTGAGCTCAACTCCCACTGGCGGTGCGGCCTTCACCCCTCTCTGGACAGGCTCCCTCCTGCATGTGCAAAAGTCATTCCACTTGTGCTTGAAGCTGGAGCAGTTTCTCCCACATGTTTCTTGCCGGCTGCCAATGCTCATCAGCAAGGGATTTAACATGAATCTTCCTTTCTTCTTCTCAATATTTTGAGCTCCAGAGTCTGATGTAACATTTTTATTTCTTAGCGTATGAACATTTGAGTCTCAAAAATAAGAATTTTGAGAAAATTATTTATTGAGGAATCTTTCATTTTCATATTTTACTGTGTTTTTTGTTCAGGTTTTCCCTTCTTTCCTTTTAATATTTTTGTCACATAAAGCTTATTTCTTTGGTGTCAGAGCACCTGCCTCCTCCAAAAATTTTGGCTCATTTTAAATTTCCTCAAATGAATTATCTGCAGCACAAACTTACAAGATTAAAACTCATTCTCTAGAATCAATTTCCTTAGTTTTCTTGGGACTTTTGGCTCGAGTATCTCTGTCTGAAGTGGTTTCTTCTGCTCCGGGGAGAGTGTCTGAGTTGAATGGCCATACTTCCATTCACTAAGAAGTGTTTCAACACTAAATCTTTCAGTCTTCCCACCACTTAACCTCCCAGGGGCACATGTTCCCAGCAAAGCCCGTTCTTCTGTTATCCCCCAAAGTCTGCCTTCTTCCTGACTTCTGTTCCTCTCCTCTTGGCACTTCCTATGAGGCTTAATTCAACTCCACTGGGTAAGGACACTCCTCTCTCTGCGCACTCAATGACGCAAGCCCATACTCATTGCTAGCTTACTGCATGAAGCCAACAGTTACTTAACTTCTTTGTGCCTCAGCTTCCTCATCTACAAAATGGAGTAACAATATCTGCCTCAAGGCTGTTAAGTTAGATGCTGATTTTGCATTTATTATATTAATAGTTACTTAATACTTAACATGAAGTATACTTAAAAGTTTATATGTGCAAGTACTCAGCAATGACTACATAGTAAGCACTATTTAAATATTTCTTTTTTTATTAATCTCCATGATTTTAATAATCACCCTGATGCTAATGATTTTCCAGCTCCACCTGTCAACCAGGATCCTTCTGGAACCTATATATCTGCTATAGTCTGGATGTCAAGCAGCCCTGGAAGGCCCACGTCAAAGGCTGGGCCTGGGGTGTGGTGCTGGGAGGCGGTGGGGCCCTTGGAGGTGGAGCCTTGCAGGACCCTGGGGTCTCTAAAGGTGCATCTTCAGTGTTGTGAGACTTCAGTCCCTTCCTCTTCTCTTTTACATCCTGGCTGGGAGGTGAGCGATTTGCGCTGCCTCCGACTCCCTGCCACTATCATCTGGCACATCCACCTCAGGCCTCAAAGCAACTTTATCCCCCATCAAGGACTAGAGCCTCTAAAACCCCAGCCAGAATACTTCTCTGCTCTTTTTAACCACTTAACAGTTTACCCAGGGCATTACTCAGGCGTTTGTGATGCACTGACAGTCCTGAGGATCGCTCCGCAGGTGTCAGTTCAGCCAGGTGGTTCTTGGGCTGAATAAATTTGTCAAAATTGTCATTTTTATATTTTCTGCTATATTGTCTTATAAAGATTAACAAAAACTATGCAATTTTTGGTCATTCCGTGTTTAAATAATTGGACAGGTAATTGGGTAATTATCTCAGTTATTTTGTTTTAGTGACAGAAAGCTAACACAATATCCTCAACTGGATGCTCTATCACCATGCTTCATGGCTTTCTCTACACCTTCTCTGTTTCAAGAACTCAACTATCCAGTTACCTAAACCAGGACCTGAACCTTGACTATTTCTGCCTCCACCTACACTTCTGTCAACCTAGGTACTTTATTTTCTGGACAAGTTTGGGCTCTGTCTCGATGTCTCCAATGCTGCCCAATTCTAACCTCTTGGTCACAGCCAGGTCTTTCTTCTGAGATGTAATTAGATGTTGCTGCCAATGAAAATCCTTCCTTTATGTTCCCACTACCACCATGACCACTGTCATTAGTAGGCAAAAATTCAAAAGCTTTTATAGTGTCCAATCCTTTGGTTTGCCTGGGCTGCATTGGGTGAAATAGAATTATCTTGAGACACATATAAAATGTATAATTTAGTTAATGTATGTAACTAACTTCATATATATATACAAAATAACAAAAAAAGAGGGCAAGTGGTTCATCAGCCATGCACTGGGCTTGCCGCTAGACAGTCGATAATGTCTTCCTGCTTGACCTATCAATGCCCTTTTCTCTGTTATTCCAGCCACCTTTCACCCACCTTTTGTGATTAATCATATGTAAATGACTTACTTTGCTGGATACACCATGTCTGCTCAAAATTCAGCCTCAGTACATGTAACTCCATCCCTAATCCCCACAATCTTCTAGCTAACTCCATTTCCTTCTAGAATAGGGGAAAAGGACTGGACTAAGCATTAGAACACCTGGGATTTTTTATCAGCTCAACTTTACTGATTTTACAAGTGACTTCACACTTTCAATCCTGTTACCCTCTGACAAAATGTATCATCCATTCAAAAGTATCCATTAAGCTCTTACATGCCAGGTTCTGTGCTGGGCTGTAGGGATACAGCACTAAACAGACGACTAAGGTTTGCACTGGATGGGGAAGTTTATATTGAGCTGGTATATTTCTCACAATTCCCTATGGTGTGAAATAACTCCTCTATTCTGCTGTTCCTCCTACTATTCATGTTTCTGTTACAGCTCATATCACTGTCCTGCAGCTATTGATTTTCTGTGTGCTTTAGCTTAGCTTTTCCCCAAAGGAAGTGGTGAGACTAGAATTGGGGTACAACTGTGGCTTAAGGGAATGATTTTAGGAAGTCTAGATAAGAAAAAGGGAGACAAAGAAGGGAAGAAACTCACCGAGGTATATACTCATAATTAGATGGCAGCTATGGGCAGTGTGATTATGGTCACTCTGACCTGACTCTCAGAAACAATGTGGAAGAGATATCAATATTACCACACCAGCAGGAACAACAGCTGATACAAACAATCCTTATGTGTGGAGTGTGGCCCCTGGAGACATTAACTCCACTGCACTTCCATATTGTTCTTGCATGTGCTCAAGCTGCAGGTAAACTCATGTGGATCAAGGCAACCATGGGCATGATCAGAATAACATCTACAAACTGCAGGAAGTAGAGCTTATCCATTTCCCTATCCACAGGACTTGCCAGAGATCCTGGGGGAGAATGACCACCCAAGAAATTTGCTGAATGACTAGGCAAATCGCTACTAAGTCAATGAGTTGAAGTAAATTTACGACAGGTTCCTCATGTTCTGAAACACCGAAGACTACAAGGGCACAAATGAGGGAGCAAATAGTTTTCTTGGTGAAATACCAGATACAAAACTCATGGATTAGATGCCTAAAAAGGCAATTTCTTTTTTTCTAACTGTTGATCACATTTGGAGGTATGCATGGTAGTGATAGGATAAATGATGCAAATTCCCAGTGATATCAGGAAAGGGTGGCATGGAAATAGACAATAGCTGACTTTCCTTGCACTTGACAGCACTTGACACACATCCTTATGAAGATACCAATCACACCTTGTTTTTACATACAAGGCTGCATGTAACTCTGAGATCCCCTGAACATACAAGGCCATCTATAGAAAGTAGATGTCAGTTTTACATTGGTCAATCTAGAGTGGACTCAGAAATTTCATGTTCAGATTTTCAAGCCAAAATTAAAATTTTAAGGGTAAATATTTGTTGACAACAATAGTAACAGGCTTTACACAGTTTCTTTTTCGGCATACAATGACTTCCTATTACATAGGCACATAAAATAAGCACATAAAATGGTTAAAAGGGCTTCTTGGACATCAAATAACTCACACTAAACACACTGATGAGTAAAGTGTAAATAAATGAGAAACACATGGATAAAATTTTCCCTAAATACATAAAGCTTTAAACATTAAGTGAAAAAGAAACTGACAAAACACATCTGGGTTTTGCCCACTGCAAAAGTTATTTTTAGTTTGGATATTAAAACAAATTACAATTCAATATGTCCAACTTAAGCATAAACTCTTGATTTATAAAATCACATCTGTCGGACAATGATTGGGAAGATAGTATAGACAGTTAGGAGAACACGGCCCTGACCCTGCATGAAGAAAATTCTTCAATAATCATTTAAAAACAAAAGGTCTGTTTTCTTACTGTTATTTTTAGCAAGGGAAACTTCAAAAACATGTCTGCACTTTGGTCTGAAGAATGAACACAGGGAATGAGGACTATTTTAGAAAATGAAATTGTTGCTACCTTTTTAAGATCTGCTAAAACCAAATCACAGTTCAGAGGTAAGTAAATGAGAGGGGTATTTGCTTTACTTAAGTTTGTTAGACAAAGCTGAACAAAAACTAAGTATTAGGAGATGGGGTGTAGGTCAATGGCAGAGCATGTGCTTAATACATAAAGGCCCTGGTTCATCCCTAGCCCCAAGAAAACAAAATGAAACTCAATTTTAATAATCTCAAGTCAACTGATAAATATTGTAGAAGAGTGAGTTAGTTAACTCATACCATTCGTGTGGAGCCAGATCGATTTTTGCTTCTTACAAATCATCTATACGTTGATATACCAAAATGGGTTCAGAAAAATCTGGTCCTGGGCTGTGGGTGCCCTTTAAGGACGCTTTGTGGAGTGTGGTGATGCTTCCCAGAGCATCAGGGGCTATTTCCACTGAGCCGAGTCTTCTGGAGCCAAACTGCAGTCACCATGAGAAAGATGGCAGCTGCTGCAGCCCCATCCCGTGCTGTTACTTTTCCAAAAGTGAAACAGGGAGTGAGTGGCTCAAACCTGGATCCCTGAGAACCTCTGGCCCAGGGTGTTTCAGTTGGGAGTTACGGCCTTCTCAAAAGACATTGTGAAGGACATAGGTCTAAGCATCACCCCTTGAACTGAGTATCTTCATGTCAGTCCTGACCTGGTAGTCTGAATTCAAGAAATTCTCTTAATCTGCCTAATCAATTGCACTCTACGAATCCAAACCATGCTGTGCCACAGTTCACAAATCCAGTTCTTCCTGAGGGTTTCCCGAGTTTCCAGCAATCAGCTTGAGAATGACTGAATGACCACAGTAAGTGTGACCTCTAATCATGATGTTTCAAATTGAATGGATTAAGAAACAGCAGATTAGTAAAAGCAAAGTTCTGGTGTATCTATGGATGACTGCGATCTAGGTCTGCTAATTAAGGGAAAAAGCCACCTCGGATGTGGGTCACACCAACCAAAAAGTCTGCAGCCTGGATGGAATACAAGGGGAAACAGGGAAGGAGAGTCCCTGTTCTGAAAGAGCTCCAGTCTTCACCACTGCCTTTGGACGACCTCAGCCTCCAGCTCCTTCGGCCTTCTACCACAGACTTGCACCAGCTACTCCCTGGTGAGTTTCGAAGCCTTCTACCTTGTACTGGTGCTGCATTCTCGATCCCTCGTGTTCTGTGGCTTCCATCTTCTTGGGTTGAGCAACTGCTGGATCCCTCAGCTCTTCTTTAAACAGAGTGCCACTGTGGATTCGTCCACCTCTGACCCTGCAGGTGGCCATTTTGATCTCTTCTGCCTCTAATCGCACAGATGGCCACTGTGGACACTCCATCCTCTGATACTGCAGACTTCCCAATGACACCCCTTGCATAATCATACACATATTTTCTATAGATTCCCTTCTCCTAGAGAATCCTAACTAATACAGTAAGGCTTGAGATGCCCAAGAGCTGAGAACAAGACCCTATATGGCCAGCTGCCCTCAGATCACGGTCAGAAACCAACAACAAATGCCAGAGCAAATTATTTAGAGAAATAAAGCCCTTGGGCACCCACGAGGGGAGCAAAGAAGTAATGAATAAACAAGTCATCTGTAAGGCAGATAATTCATTGCCATTCTGTCCTGGCTGGACTCGAGAAGTTCAACCTACCTCCTATGCCCATGTTCCACCTTCTGTCTTCTGGATGATTTTCTACTTCTTTTGTATGTGTGTGTGCGTGTGTGTGTGTGTGTGTGTGTGTGCCAGAGATTGAACTCAGGACCTTGCACTTTCGAGGCAGGCGGCAGAACCACTGAGCATTTAAATCCACAGCCCCTGATTTACTACTTCTTCCCTACTCCAAATTGATTTTCACAGAACAGTGAAAGATAATACCGCTAATGAAAAAAAGGTGGTATCAGTCTGTCACTCTCTTTGCTGTCTTTGTTTTCACAGACAGGGACAAGTGACAGCAAAAGTGTGATCATGAATCACTCCCGCATAGAGGTCAGAGGACTCTGAGCACTTACATTTGCCAAAATGGTACTATGCTGCAAGAGCTAAGAATTCTGAGGAAGATGGAACATACAGTACCTAGAATTAGGCTACCCATTTTTTGTTTTGGTAAAAGGGACCAAAAGATCATCCAGCATAAACTTTGGATGCATGTTTTATTGTTCTTGTCATAGATCTGTTTGACTCAGGAACTCCAAGTTCTGAGATAAGACCTCTACTTAGTGACACAGTGAATTTGAAGGACATGGTTGAAAGACCACCTGCCTTACATTTGCCCTCAGGAAAAGGGAAACATGAGTCCTAAACTGAAGTTGTAATAGAAGTAGGGAACATGGTTCTTTGCCTGGAGCATTTAATATTCTTTAGAATGTCCTCACCTTGATCAAGCATACAGTGCAAAGAAAATGGTCCATCACCTCTGCCCTGGGGGTGTGCACAGACTCAGACTCTTCCTGGATGATCTGCTGTCCAGGTGTAAACAGCTGCCTGTTTCCCAGTGACTCCTGGCACCTCTGCCCCATTCCTGGTGTCTCTATAGTGAGAAAGGGAGAGACTCCCAAAGATAGTGCAACACAAAGAAATGAATAGGTACAAATGGAAGAGAGGGAAAAATAATAGAATTGATTTCCTCCAACAAACTGCAAATTAGGTAAGGGACAGAAATTTGTCCAAAAGAGTTTTGCTTTTGACAAGTCCTAAACGTCTTGTGTCTATTTATGCAATTGAGAAGAGTCTTTCATGATACATAGTTGCTGTCTCTTAAGTTATTTTATAGAATTCATAATGGGCCATGAACAAACCACAAGGCTAAGCAATGCTTATGAATTCATTATTGCCTCAAACTTTAAAAAATGCTATACCACTATCAGAAACAACAATAAAATGTACCACTTCTCCCCAACTAGCCCACAATAATGCTTTCATGGCTAACTGCTGGTGAATTACAAAATGCATGCTGATATTTTTTATGTTAACAATGTAAAGAGTTTCCTTTTAAGAGATAATTGCACATTGGGAGCTAATCTTCTCATCCAAACTCCATGACATTATTAGAGGATATTAAATGACTCAGCCCATATACTAAGTTTTACCAAATGTTCAATTGGATTCTAATTCTAAGGGTAAATAAAAGTACTTCTAAACACCATCCTTGATATCAAGGATGCAGTCTTTTCTAAATAAATGCAAGAAGCTAACAGAATTCTAGGAAATCTCCAACCATCTTTTATTAAATGCAAACCAATATTTTATATTTTAACATTCTTCATGCTCTGGCTTCCAAAAGCCTGTAAAATTATAATCTTCAAATTTCTCATCTTTAAGAGTTTATGCCAATACTTTCTTTCCACTCCTTGCAAATGTGAGCTTTCTGGGCCTAGGAAAAAGGTAAACACCACAAATTCTTTCTGCAAAAGAAGCCTTTACTCTGGAAAGGTTTTGCTCTAGTGTAATAAAGACCTACCTTCACAAATCATTAAGTACAAAACCATTCCCCATGTGTTTTGGAGAGGGGATTCAGGCAGGATTTTATTCTATTTGTCTACCAGAAACTGGCAGCAGTTTGTTGGCAGAAAACTGCCTGGGAGGCTCAGCACCATGGGTGTAAAGAACTAGGGTAGTCTAGACTTCCTTTTTGCTCAACCACAAGCCCTTAGAGAGCAGCTTTCTAATCTGCACCAATTCATACACCTGCCTCCTAGCAGCTATCTAAAGGCATTCACTTGACATTGTAGTCACAGTGATGACTTCATGTTTGTGGAAAAGGCAGCCTGTGAAACACAGCCTGGATTTCGTGAATCTTTCTGGTTGGTCTGAAGCTCAAAGAAATTGGTATTTGGCGTTCTATTTTGTTGCTTATTTTCAAGTCTCCAAACTGTTGTTTCATTTTTAAGTCTCTATTCTTCTCAGAGTCCAGAGTTTAATGGTAAGAAATCATATTACTTCCATATTCATCTATAACATCTTCTCCTTATTGACCAAAATATGTTCTGCACCACAACAAAATACTGCTCTTATGTAACAGTGTCTCTCACTGTGGATTTCCACACAGAAAGTGTTTTTCAGCCTCATGCATGTGAGGAAATGCTTCTGCCACAGGAGGAAGAGATGAATTCTAGTACTAATATTATTAAAATCTGTATTTTGATCCTGGAAATTGCAAAATTCATATACGTGGAGCCAATCAATGTAAAACCAATGGATTAGGAACCATCCCACTCATAGACCATGAAAGAAGATCAGAAGAATCATAAACATATATGGGGATCAATCCTATTTCTAAATCACAAGAGCTACAGACAAATATCTATTCTGGTTTCTCTGTATCCTTAGGTTGGCATGGAGTGATGCAGGTTTGTGAGAAAGATTAGGTATGGGTTAATTAAAAATAGAAGAATAAAAGAGCAAGAAGTAGCGAAGAACTATTCCCAAAGTGGCTAAACAAAAGTGCATAAAAAATTTAACTTCATGAAACCTACAACCTATTCTTGTTAGTCAATAAAGTAAATTTTAATGTGAGAATTGCCAAACCTTTGTGAAATTTCCTCCCTTTTAGAAAGTGGCCCTGTCAATATGCAGTCTATTTGGTTACATAGGGATTGGATCCAGAACCATTTTTTTTAAAAGCAAAACATTTATTGATACATTTTAGATATACATGATAACATCATAGGGAATTTTCACCTGTGTGTGATATATCCTGCAAACTTAGACCATTTTTCTTACTGGCTAGAACTTCATCCAAAACAAAAACTTCACATATACAGTTGTTGCTCCTTGCTAGCTACTCTGATAATGCTTTTTTGGAAATAACTAACTAAAGGCGAGGGTAACATTTTTAATGTCGAGAAGAGATTATACAGACTCCATTTTCATTTGTCTACACTCTGTCATTTCTATCAGAGGTAATTGTGAACTGGTTCTAATTTAAAGGCAGCCAGACGGAGGTCTTAAGCACAAGCAATCGTTACAACATTCACAATAGTACGACCTGCTTATTGGGGCCTTTTCTCCATGGCACAATAAATCTGTGCTAAGTAGAGTTGAAACTTGTCCCAAAAAAACCCATGGCCCCGGGGTTCCGTTGGGAACTGCTGTGTGGGCAAACAAAGCTCTCTGTGTGAAGCTTTACAAATGATAGGTTTTCACTTTATGAGATGTTTTCGCCACATTCTTAGAGTGTCTGCTGAGGCAAAACAGCATGAGCTCAGAGCCAGCGCAGTGTTTAGTAGGAAACAAGTGTCCATTCATGTGCGACTCAGACTCACCCTCTCCCCCAGCGAGCTCCTTTCACTCAGAAGCTGGGAGAACAAGATGAGGATTGAGGAGGTCAGGTGAGATGCTTAATTTAAGCAGTGTGATTCCATTTACCCACAAGGATAAGCAAGGGACCTCCTAAGCAACCTGGCAGAAGGGTCACTTATAGGACAGAGCATCCACTGCCACAGCTAAGTCTGTCCTGCTGGACATGAGGGCCCAGTCTCTCCAGGGTTTAGAACCCAAAACGGTACACAGGGCCAGTGTTTTCCTTCCACTCTCCAGGGAGGACTATTTGACTAAGTTGTCAGTGTGGCTTTTCTCAGTGGGAGAAATGGTTATGCAGTATAACATGTCTCGGACTTAAGTAGAAGTGTGTCTATGTATGCATTCCATTGAGCTTCCTCTTCCTCCATCCTCCCCATAAGCGCATGTCCATTATTGCATTGGGCATTGTGGATAAGGTCTTTACACTACTCTCCGTGAGGCCAGTTTACCTTCTGCATTCTTGATTGCTGTGTGATTTCTCCACTATAGTCATATTCTTTTAAGTACCACTTTTTTTTTTCTCTAGGCCAGAACACTCCAGAAATTAAGATGATAGTATCTTATAAAGTAAGATACTTAAAAATACATACATATTATTTGTTGTTATAAACAAGGTAATTTCAGTTTTTCAACGTTAAATCAAAAATAATATGCACAGCTTTAAAGACTGTGAAAACATGAACTGGTCATTGGTTGGGCAAGGGTCTGAGAAGTCCCAGAAGTCTGGGTTTTCCTTTACTTTCTGGGCCATTCCTTTAGGATGCTGTCAGACAAAACAAGTGCAGCCAAGTCCTGATTAACCATAGTGATCTAGTCACGGATAATTAATGCTCACAGATCGTAGACACAGAGAATTAGAGCTAGAAAGGAGCTCAGAGAGCATGTAGACCACTTGTTTTGTAGGTGACATAACCAGGATTTTGGAGTTTAAGTATCTTGCATAAATTCATATAACTAACAAGAGGTAGAGAATAGAACTGCATTTCTGACAGTACTAACTTCTCTTTTCACTCTTCCCTATGGATTACTTGTAGAAGTTATTAATTAATTAAAAGATATAATCTTGACCTATTACCTAAAAATAACTTATAGGGGCACAGTTGCTGAGTAAACCCTAACTCCCTCTCTTAAGTTCAATTTGTCTTACTTTTCTCCTGTTCATCCTTAGTTTGAAGCATTGTGTAATAACATGACCAACAGGCATAGGAAGAATAAAGAAAGCATAGGACACAAGTGATTGGTCATGGAATGTTTCAGGTGTGAATGACTACATTTCAGCTCTTAGAGGTAGCTTAATCCTGGGATGCTGACCACCTGTAGGTTACAGGAAGCACAGGTAGGGGCTGGCAGTTCAGGGCAAGAAGCAACGTGGAATAATGGAGACTCTAGTGTCCCCAACACTAAGCACCGTGGAATCAAATCCAAGGCTTTGGGATTAGGATACAGCTGCACATCCTTGAATCCACCCTTCTATTTGGGTGACAAGTTATTAGTGGAAAGGAAATTTGTAGTAAGTACGTAAGAAGACAGGGAACAGATAGTTGAAACATAGTTAATGGTATATCACATAGGGATCGCTGAAAATATGGAGCTGGAAATAAGGAGTTTTAGTCCACAACTCTATCAAGATCTGTGTACCTTGGGAGAGTGAACAAATCCTTCTAGGCCTTAGTTTTCAAAAAAATGAAGAGATTAAACAATTAGTTTCCAAAAACATGTGCTAAACATTAGTTCTATAGGCAGTTCATATTTATTATATATATTTCCTTACACATACACAAATAAGCTTGAGAAATGCTGGGTTATACTAAGACAAACTGGTTTGGGCAATAGAGTTTTCAAGGTGCTGTTAAACATGCATCTCCAAGGTGAGGGGCGTGGCACGCAGACTATATTCTTACCGACAGACTACCTATGAGGCAAGTGTTCTAGGAGCATATACCTGGAAACACTGCCCTAGGGGATAGCTAATGCCCCTTTTGGCCCATAAATTCTTAAACTTGATTCCATGGAATACAGACTGCAGCCTCTAAATTTTACTTTAAAATTTGCTCACATTGCATACAACAGTGCTGTTTATATAGCTGACGAGTACTGTTACAAACTCACAATGGAGATACTTCATAGACAGTACACCTAAAACATATAATTCTCACACTTTAAAATTGTTGTTCAAGTGAAAAATATAATCCTACAATCCTACTTGCCATAGGAACTTTAGATGGCTTCATATGTATTTTTCAGAAATTTCATATTGATGGCAAGAGAAAAAACTGAGCTCTGTTCTCTTCCTTAGATTATTTCTTAAACTACATCTTCTTTCTCAACATCATAAAAATCCTCCAAAAAAGCATCATCTCTTGAGAGAAGGTAGTTATAAGTATTATATCCAACCCTGATTTTACAAATATATGTAATGTGTAATGGGCTTTAAAATTTATATATTTTATTGCAAATTGTCCCTAAAATCAAATTAGCCTAGTCCCAATCATTTAGAATATTTACAATGAAAAGCCCAGATGTCTTTAATTTTCAATGGAAAAAGTGTTTTCCTGACCTTTCACAATGGATTTTGTCACATATCATTAAAGATTTCTTTATCCTGGAAAATTTGGCATCTCTGCTTACTATGAAATGGCCCGGGAGCATAGAGAAATTGCTTCTCACTAAGCAGTTTACTTTTCAGACAGCAGACATAGAAGTGACACACATGTGGATAGTACAGGAAGGGGAGAAGTACTAAGAGTCAAGGGCATCCATTCAATATTAAGCAAAAATAGCCAGCTATGTCATAACCAAGTCCAAAGGCCTCATGACGGGACTCCTTACCTCTGGACTTTTTCCTGCCTTACCTCCAGGTAGAGCCATTTCTCAGCTCTGATCACACAAACACATTACTTGAAAGCTTTTAAAAGATGGCTTCATATACAATGTTACATGCAGAGTCCTCTACCTGTGGGTCACCTCTTGATAACCTGTTAATCTGTCCAGGTTAATTCCTGCATGTCCCTTACACATTCACATTCTCACCAAGCTCATCTGCCTGTGCTGCCTGAGCAGGTCTCATGCTCTCCTCCTTGGCACGTTTCTTCAAGCCAGCCCCTCCTACGCGGCTGCTTGCTCTGTTCTTTATCCCTGACTCCCCTATATCCTGCTGGTCAAAATCATACCCATCTTTCAAAACATTATTGAATTTTGACTCTTTCATGGAATTTTCTGTATCCTTTGCAGAGATGTGATGACTGTATAAATACTCCTTTCCCACGCTGAACACATTTTTGAAGCATTTATGATCTGCTGTGTGTGCATAATGTATAAAAGAGAGACTATAACACATACAGGAAAAATGCCATCTGTTTACCTTAAACGCTAGAAAAACAGTATCTTCAAATATAAATGAATGTTCAAACTATATCAAATCACTTTAAACTATAGATAAAGAGGAACTAATGGCTAGCAAAACACTGAGTATGAATTACATAACTAAATAAATGAAAACACAAATACTTTTAAGAAATCTGAATGTGTGAAAAGATCAACTTATGTTAGAAGATAGCAAGATGGATTAATAAAGATCTAGAGTAGAATCTTTTAAGGAATTTCTCTAGTATATCATAAATACATATATATATATATATATAGAAATATGTACGTACATATAAAGAAATAAATATATATATATTCCCCAAATGAACTCATTGAATAATAGAAGAGAAGTAAAAACAAAGTGATACAAGGAACACCCTTGTCTGACCTAAAGTCAGGAGACAGAGTCTTCGGAGAGAAGAGTGAAGGGCCGCCTGGTTCCTAGTTCCTCCTTTCTTTTTCAGCTGGGTCCTCAGCCCATACCTTTTTACTTCAACTTGGTGGATTTGCTCACTCCCACCTCTAATAATTTTCTACCTTGCCTCATCTTTGTCATCTTTCAGACTTCTGTCTTCTGTTTTTGCTGCCTCTTTCCCAAGCAAGTTCAGAGTGGTTCTCCTTCCCAGTACCTATGCTAGACCAAAATGTGAGCCCTGAAAGGGACTCATCTAGCAGATGTTTTGATGGGACTGTTAACTAAGGCAGATAACTTTAAAATTTCTCAAGAACTGGAGTCCAAATTCAATGCATTTATCAGTATTTGAATTAAATTAAAATTTATTTTTTCATAACAATACTGTGTGGGACTTCTAAAAAAGTGGGAACTCTGGTGGTCTTAAAGAATAAATGCTGGAGAGAGAGAGAAGTAAAAAATAAAAATCCCCCAGCCAACATACACAACAAAACTAGATGGGAGGGTATTCCCATGAATGTCCACTTATAAGCAGGTGAAGAAAATAAGCCATCAACAATGAAAAACTATCACTCTACAACATGTGTTTTTGTGGGAGGTAGCAGAGGGAAAGAATAAGACATTTGAAATTCATTTTTAAAAATCCCCAAATATCCAACAAGTATATACAGGAAAATATTGCAGGCCAACTTCAGAACAGAGCTTGAAACTGAACAGGGTTGGGTCAGTGCAGTAACAGGTGAGCAGGGCCCAGAGGTGTAAGAGGGTGAATCATTAAAATTAAGCAGCTAGGATCCCTGCCAGGGCCCACATAGGAAAGAAACTAATGGGACTGGAATAAAAATGGACAAGTAAAGGTAAACAAACATGAAGAAAAGAGCATCCAGAAAAAAATAAAGGAGGAAAATAGAGTGGGAAAATTTTAGGAAGCAAACTGCCATAAAAAACTGCAGAAGATAGAGCCTCTTGAACTAAGAAAAAAATTATTCCACACAAAAATGACTAACAAAATATGAGGTCAATGCCCATGAAAAGATACTGAAAACAAAAAAGGACAAACAGCTGAATGATAGCCCTATAGACAAAAAACAACACTTGAAAAACATATCCAAAGAACAGCTTAACACTGTAACAATCTATATAAAAACTGGCTAAAAGATATTAACACAAAATGATGCAATACATAAAGGATAATATATCAGAATTAGAAAATTTCAGAAATGAAGGGATTGTACACAGAAAAGAATTATAAATACAAGAAGAGTTGTATCAGAAATGAAACTAATTTAAAAGGAACACACACATGTAACTGCAAGAGACAATTCCTCAATATAAGTGGAAGGTAAAAAGAAGACTTTAAAAATGAAAAATAAAGAAGAAATAGAGAAAAATGACATACTGAAAATGGGCAAAGAATCCATTATGCAGTCACTAAATGAAACAAAAAAAGAAAAATATTAATACACTTTTTAAAAACTTCTCTGAAATTTAAAGAAAAAAAGAAAGTTGAATGAACACACCCTGTAACTGAGACTATCAACCTCCAAATATATTCTAATAAAATTATAAGCTTCTATATACAGAGAAAAAAATCATTCAGCATCCACACAAAAATAGCCAGTGACTTACACAAGAAAGAGAATTAAATTATCATCAGATTTTTTTTTCAACAATGGATTATTCCAGCAGAAAATAGAGTGACATACTTAAATACTGAAGGAAGAAAGTGTGAGCCAAACTGGGACTTTCAGTACAAAGGAGACACACACACACGCACACACACGCACACACACCTGCACACGCATACACAAACAACACTGCCCATGTGCAAGACTCATGAAATAGACTTGGTTTCAGATGTTTTAGAATAAACTTATTTATAGTGGTCCTCCCACCATAATTGATAAAACTGAACAAAATATATAAGGCAACTATCTTCAAAAATTAACTCACAAAGTGAGCCTCAAATTTGACCCCAATTTCTGGATATGGACTTTGCTCACCTCCTTATTGTGGCTTAGGGGGCTGAAGTGTCTGTTGAACACAGTTGTCCTGCTGAGGGCAATATGCACGGACCAGAGTTGGTGACAGGGCTGAGACCTCACAGTCAGACACCAGAGAGAAGGGACAGGCACAGGAAGGTGCCCAAGTTGGGAACGGAAGAGGACACCACAGAATTCTTCGTTACGGGCTGGACTGGGCATGTACAGAGAGAAACTTCAAAGGCTTACCCTAGAAAATATACAAAGACAGACCAAATGCCGAGGCTTAAAATGAGTTTTAATGCCTTCGTGGATCACTACAGAATTAAATTAGAAATCAATAAAAGTGTCTAGAAGATGCCCAAATGTCTGAAAATTCATACACTTCTATTATGGGTTGAAGAGTTCACAAGGGAAAATTCAAATATATTTTCAACTGAAGGAAATGAAAAGGTTCAAAACATACTAAATACAAATAAAGCAGTGATTAGGGAAAATAATATTGCTTTAAATACTTAGGTCAAAAAGAGAGAAGGTGTAAAATTGGTGACATATATATTCTTTTTTAAAATTTCTACCTTAAAATGTTAGAAAGGAAATTTGAAGAGTAAATAAATACCAAAGTAAGAAGGAAAAAATAATAAAGATACGAGTAGAATTCACCGTGGGCTGGGGGTGTAGCTCAGTGTTGGAGTATTTTCTTAGGACACTTGAGGCCTTGGGTTCAATCCCTAGTAACCCCCACCATGCACAGGTATGCACGCATGCACACTCACACACACTCACACACAAAGTATCACTCAATGAAGTGGAAGACAATGGAGAGATTTAATAAAACCAAAAATAGATTATTTGAAATATTAATAAAATCAATGAACTCTAAATTAATGAACAATTAACCAAGTGAAAAAAAAGTGAGGGAAAAGCACAAACACATAGAAAAAATCAATAGGCCTCTCTCTACTAAAGGAATCAAATTCACAATCAAAGAGCTTCCAGAAAGAAAGTCTCTAGGTTCAAATAATTTTACTGGTGAATTTGATTAAATGTTAGAGTTTTATATATTGTCTTCCAGGAAATAGAGAAGGACAGATTGTATCCCAACTCTTTTATAATGGTAGCACACCCTCATACTACAACTTGAAGACTTGAATAAAATGAAATTTACATACCAATACCTCTCATAACATTAATGTAAAACTTCTCAAGACTATCAAGTAGAAATATACTCATATCTAAAAAGGAGAATGCATTTTGACCAAAAGGAATGTGTCTCAAGAATACATACAACAAATTAATTAAAAATCAATTGAAGTAATTCACCATATTCTCAGAATGCGAAAGAATACCCTCAATAGCCATGGGGAGAAATGTAACAAAATTCCACATTCATTTCTGAAAAGATAGCTCGACAAACTAAGAAGAGATGGAAAATTCTTCACCTTGATCAATTTACAAAAACAACAAAAAAGTAAAGCAAAACAAAAAAAATACCCTACAACTTACACCTGATGAAATATTGTTTTGCTCTAAAATCAGGAACAAGAGGGGACTATCTAGTCCACTGGAGTCCACTGGCGCTTCTAACCGGTATATTAGAACAAAATACAGAAACAAAAGGCTTATAGTAAGAAAAAAAGTTGTTAAAGAGTCACTGTTCACAGACAACCTCATTATCTGTGTAAATGATGATGAAGGAATTAACAACAATACAATATTGGATTTTATGAATTAACTCAGCAAGGTTTCATGATACAAAGTTGTTGGATCTAAAATACCGGACAAAAGACATGTTCTGAGGTGAAGCTTCTGAAAGGTGACTGGTGTGGGCTCTCACATAGTCAGTGGATTAATTAACTGATGGATTTATAATCTGATGGCACTATCTGGAGGTGATGAAAATGTAGGAGGGAGTCTAGTCTAGTTGAAGACAGCTAGTCATGGAGATGACCTTGGGGTCCTGGCCCTTCCTCTCTGGCTCTTTCTCTCTCAGCTCCCTTGATGCCAGGAGGCGAGCAGCTTCCCTGCACCACACCCTGTGACAGGATGTTTCTGCCTCGACACAGACCTAAAGCCATGGAGCCAGCTGACTCTGGACTGAAACCTCTGAAACAGACTCCTTAAATTTACTCTCTTAGATACTTTGTTACAGAAACAGCAAGTTGACCAAAGCAAAGGTCAATACTCACAAATCAATTGCATGTTTCTAGAGTAGTAACAATATTTGGAAAATGAAATTTTAAAAACAATACCACTTTTACAAGATCATCAAAAAAATCTAGAATAATGGTAACAAGAGATATACAAATTCTCTATACTGAAAACTATAAAACAATGCTACAAGAAATTAAAGATCTCAAGATATATCATATTCATGAATTGAAAGATCCACAATTGGTAAGATTTCTTTTCCCTCTGAATTGTTACATTGAAAACAAATCCTAATTTTTATCTCAACAAAACTTTTGCATAAATTGAAAAACCAATTCTAAATATTATATGAGAATGCACAGGACCTAAAACAGCCAAAATGATCTTGAAAAGAGAACAAAGGTGGAGGACTAATACTGCCTGATTTCAAAATTCACTATAAAATTATATTAATGAAGTCAACATAGTATTAAAACACAGATATACATATAGATGAACAGAATAAAATAGATTTCAGAAAACACCCATTCGATTACTTTTTGACAAAGGCACTAATATAATTTAATGTGGGGAGGGTTGAGGTGTATTTTCAATAAATGATGCTGTAAAAACTGGATTTCAATCTGGAGAAAAAAATAAACCCTGACCTTACTAGATATAGAGATAGATAGAGTGATTAAAAATGTATCACAGATCTATTTCTACTAATTCTGGGAAAAGCATTGGAGAAAATATTAACCACTGTGGCAGTATGCAAACCTTTCTCAGCACAAAACATAGCACTAAGTATAAAAGAAAGAAAGATAAACTGGACAAATATATTTGATGAACAACTGCATCAATAATATGTAAATAATTCTTAATAAGATGAAAATTAAATTTAAAAAATCTGTAAAAGACCCGCAATATAAGATACATGAGTGGCAAACACTCACATGCAAAAATGCTCAACATCGCTAATCAGGAAAATGCCACCCAAAACCGTAATGAGATACCCACTCCATACCCATTAGACTGAAAAAAATCTCATCTAAAATTGGAGATAACTTCTTATAAACGTTTGAAAAAATGCATTAAATTCTTATATCACAGTGAGTTGCATTTAATAGACAAATAATAATGGTAACTATACAGTGGTGCCTCGGTTCTGGAACTTAATTCTTTCCACGATTCTGGTCACAGATCAAATTAGATGAGAACCAAATCAAATTTCCCCATAAGGTCAACATTGAACCTAACCATTAAATTTGGTTCTCATCCATTTTAGCTTGTGACCAGAATCGTGGAAAGAATCAAGTTCATGAACTAAGGTACTACTATGATTTATGAGTTTTCTATTCTCCATTTTCTATCTTCTGAAATTTCCTGTGGGTAAGTGGCCCAATCAAAATTACCCTCCCAATGATGTTCTAGCATCTTACAAAAGAAAGTAGTAACTCTCAAGCCTAGAATTACATGTGAGACTCTCTTGCCTTTCCAACCTTTCTGCATGTTTTATAATTACCTGCCTTTACCAATATTACTAGTTTGTATATGTACTTGTATATTTTTTCTTATATCCTGTTAGCCTATGGGTATGAGGAGCAGAAACTTGGAAAATGGTGATAACTCTAATATAAATTTAATAAACCTAAAAGAATAATTGAAACTGATTAATGTTTAGGACTATTTCCAATACTGCATTATACCAGCTCAATTTAAACATTCTTTGCTAACCTTTAATTACTGGAAAAAAGGTACACAGCATAAGCTTTATACAAAACTGCACTTCATCTAAAAATCAAAATTAGATATCAATTAGTCTAGCAACCAAAGGCTAAGTAAATGAGATAACAGAAGATAAAACATAGAGCAAAGAATACAAAGAAAATTTCCCTGTTTTTTTAAAATCAGTTCTTTTCAGAAGTACTTCAGAATCATTTCTTTATGGTCTTTATTCTGAATGGTATCACTGCTTCCCTGGCATCTGTGAAGAAACATCAGTTTCACACAGAAATGTGCATTCTGAATTTGTCAGTGGCTACCGATGCAGCTCCATTATGAATGGTTGTCAGCTGCCAGCCTCAGTATTATTACCACGAGGGCACCATAAACCTTGTCCCATTGATCAATTTTTTAAAATGGCACAGCTGCAAAACAATGTCAGTTATGATTTGGCTCTAATTTTCCCTGTCAACAGCCTTGTTCAGCTTCCCAAATATTCCTACTTGTTGCCAAGTCCATTTTGTAAATGAAATCTGCCTTTTGAAAATCACCATATGAATATGTCAACAGGTCATGAAATATTTTCATTACAAATCTTAAAGAAAAACTTAGCTCTAAAGAAACAGTTTGGAAAATGTCTATTTCATTAAGTACAAGTGTGAAACCTTGATGGAAAACATTTATTTTGGCAACTTTCTATTCTGCTGGTGGCCCCAGAGTATCCTGAACAGACTACTTTTGTGGGAGGTGAAACTGGGGGATTCTGGAGCAAATGAAAAATTCCTTACCAGGACTCCTTTGGATGGTGAGCACCGGGGAAAGACTGGGACAATTCAAAGTGTTAACACCTGGTATAAGCCACTCCAAATGCTCTTGTGCCATTAGTGATTTCTCAGTTATCAACATCAAGAAAAAAGAGGTTGTGAATGGATGAAAGGCAAAAGATGGTTTCCTACATTCTTCATATTTGATTTGGATCAAATGCACATGCACACATTCACATTTCCCTTCCAGAGTTCTAGTGCCATTTTCTTTCTGCGAAAAACTTGCCACTTTGCTCTACCTGACAAAGCTACCACAAATATTACTTACCCGGTAAAGCCTTCTTTGCCTCCTGAGAGAATTTGTACTGTCTCACAGACCTGGGCACTTCATGTATCGGTGCACGTGTCATGTCAAACTAACTGTCTCTTTGCATGCCGCTCTTCTCTAACTGTTCTGAGACATCCACGGGGTAAAGAAAAGGCCTGATTCATCCCGTTCCCAGAGCCAAGCCTCTAAGCATAAAAAGTAAATGTAAATATAACCTTAACTCAACTGGGGAAGAGGCATCACCGAAATATCTGCAGATGAACAAAATGTCAATTTGGGATTAAAAATGATACACACCATTCCCAAGGAATCCAATCAGGTGAGTTCATAAGATTCCATAAATAAAAAGCTGTCTAGAGTTCTGTGATTTTTTTATGTCCTCTCCAGCATCTGCTATGACACTACTCAGAGCCCCCAGCTTGCCTAATTTATTATTTCTCACTTTAGGCAGAAGTGCTGCCATTAGATGGATGAGACTATTCCTTAATAACTATTATGTTTAATTATTTTCAGTATATATCTAGAAGTGGAATTGCTAGATGATATGACAGTTCAATACTTAATTTTTTAGGTACCACATACAATTTTCATTTCACATTCAAACAAGCAATGAACAAGGGATCCATTTTCCCCTCACCCACACTTATCTTCTTATTTAATAGTCATCTGAATGGATGTGCTGTTGTTTAAATATGGATAATTTACCCCAGAAGTCCACATGTTAAGGGTTTCATCCCCAGTGGTACTGTGAACACACAGATGGAGCTTCATGGGAGAGCTGTGGGTCACTGGGGATGCACTTGGGGAAGGTACTATGGACTCTGCCTGTCCACTCCTCTCTGCTCCAGTCTCAGAGGTGACTTTTCCTTCCAATTGCAGTTCTTCTGGGATGTGCTACTACCTGTTTCCCTCACTAGTACTAAGCCAATGCAGCCTCCAGGGCTTTGAAACTGGTAACAAACCTGTTCACTTTATAAGTTAGCTACCTCTAGAATTTTGTTATAGCAATGCAAAGCTGACAGATACAGGATGTGAACAGAACAAGTAGTTTTTAATGAGCATTTAAACTGAAGATGACAGTTAATAAATATTAAAACACTATCAGAATTTCTTAACTATATTCTACCAACTTTAACTTCTATAGGTTGTTTTTTTACTTACTTTATAATGATGAGAATATCTAACATGACTTCTATCCTTCTAAAAGATTTTTAAGTGTACTATGTGGTATTATTAACTATAGGCAGATTATTATACAGCAGATGTCTAGAACTTATGAAGTTACAAAAGTGAGATTTCACAATCACTGATTAACAACTCCACATTATTCCCTCTGTGAAGCATCTTACAACCACCACTCTACACAGTGCTATCAAGTATTTTATACTTCAGATATGTGAAATGATGCAGTATTGGTCTTTCTGTGATTGGCTTATTTTATAGCACAATGTCTATCGGGGTCATTTATATTGCTGTATAATGCAGGACATCCTTCTTTTTCAAGAGTGAATAATATTTTATTGTGGGTATATACCACATTTTATCCACTCATCTATCAGTGAATATTTAGGTTATTTCTACACCTTAGACATTATGAATAGTGCTGTAACAAACATAGGAATGCTAATGTCTTTGATATCCAGATTTAATTCTTTTAGGTAAATACCCAGAAATTGGAATGCTGAATTATATGATTGTTCTATGTTTAATATTTTATAAGAATTTCCATTTTGCAATCCAAAAATTCATTTGGAACCAAAGGAAACCTAGAATAGCAAAAGCAATTCTAGACAACAGACACAAGGCAGAGAGCATCACAATCCCCAACTTGAAACTATACTACAAAGCTACTGTGATAAATAAAGCATGGCACTGGCAAAGAAACAGACCCGAGGACCAGTGGAACAGATTAGAAGATGCAGACACAACTCCAGACACACTCAGCCACTTATCTTTGAAAAAAGAACCAACCATCCTCACTGGAGGAAAGATAGTCTCTTTATTTAATAAATGGTGCTAGAAAAACTGGATTTCAGCTTGCCAAGGATTAAAACTAGACCCCTATCTTTCACCATTCACTAAACTAAAGTCAAAGTGAATTCAAGATCTAAATATTAGAACAGAAATACTAAACTTGCTGGAAGATAAATTAGGTAGAGCTCTCGAAGATATTGGCATAGGAAAAAGACTTTATGACTAAATCCTCTGTAGCATGGGAACTTGCACAAAGAATCAACAGCTGAAATCTCATCTTATTAAAAAGCTTCTGTACTGCAAGAGAAACCACCAACAGAGCTAAGAGACAACCTACAATATGGGAAGAAATTTTTGCCAGCTGTTCCTCAGTCAAAGGTCTACTATCCAGAATATATAAAGAAGTAAAAAAAAAAATCAGACCCCCCAAATATAAAGACCTGATTCAAAAATGGGCATCTGAAATGAACAGACATTTCTCAGACAAAGAAGTAAAAGCAACAAATAAACATATGAAAAAATGTTCAACATCACTGGTCATTCAAGAGATGCAGATGAAAACAATGCTGAGATTCCACCTCATCCCAGAAAGAATGGCTGCTATCAGGAAATAAACCAATAACAAATGCTGGTGGCATTCTGGGAAGAAAGGAACACTTCTTTACTGTTGGTGGGAGTGCAGACTGGTGCAACCACTGTGGAAATCAATATGAAGATACCTCAAAAAACTAGGATTAGAGGTCCCATTTGACCCAGTTATTCCTCTGCTGGCTAACTTCCCAAAAGAATTAAAAGAATCATACCACAGTGATATAGGCACACCCATGTTTATAGCAGCACAGTTTGTAATATCTAAAACTTGGAAACAACCCAACTGCCCATCAACTGAAGACTGGATAAAGAAAAATTTTTTTTTAATAAAATGGAATACTACTCAGCCATAAAGAATGAAAAACTAGAGACATTTATAGCTAAATGGATGCACATTGACACCATACTCTTAAGTGAAATAAATAGGACACACATGTGTAAATACCAAATAGTTTCTCTCATGTGAAAAACCAAAAGTGTAAATAAGGACCAAAATTTATAATTGAGAATGTGAAATAGGAAGAAAAGGTCTAAAGGAGTAGGGGAAGTGAGAGGGTAGGGGAAAGGAAAGAAGGGAAAAGAAAAAATATGAGAAAAGGAAAAAAATGGAAACAAAGTCTTTGTAAATAGGGAAGGGTGGAGGGGGTGAAGGGAGGGCAGGGGAATGAGGGAAAAATAAGAACCAAGATATATCATGTAAAGGTACAAATTTCCTATGATGAATGTAACTGTATTGTATACCTAAAATGTACCAATAAACTTAATGGGGGGGAAAAAAAGAATTTCTGTTTTGTTTTCCACAGTGGCTATATCATTTTGTATTTTAACTAGCAATGTATAATGGTTCCAATTTCTCTACACCTTTGTCAACATTTTTATATTTTATTTTAATAATTAATACTCATCCTCTTTAAAAATCAGTGAAACCCATAAGTATTTCCAATCAATTCAGGAATTATCTACCTACAATAGGTAACTGCCTTAAAAATGGAAAATTTGATTTTCTTCTATAAATATATTCATTCCTAAATAAATTCCATTAAAAATTTCCAGAAGATGGTGCTCTGAGAGGAAATTAAGCCTAAAATATTTTGAGCTGAAGGCATTTTTAAAAAAATGTCCAGCGAGGTTGTGGAGACATGATTATGACCAAAATTAACTACAGTGTGATAAATGAGAAAAACAAAAGCAAAAGCTGTTAATCCAAAAATGTGGCTAACTCAAGTCAAGCGAAACAAGAATTAAATATCTAGTCACAAAATTAACCTACCTCATGAGAATTTTGATTGAGAGGTGGCTTTACAAAGACAGAATTGATTATAGTTATAAAATAGGCCATTGTTTTAGTTTTCTTAAAGTTGTAAGCAATCAGCCATTGCAATCATCAAAATCCTAAGTCTTAAATATGGAAAACATAAAAAGATTGGAAAATATTCCTATGTTCAAAGCACTTAAAATCAAATTTAAAAAGATAAAATCAACACATACGAAAACCTAACAGAACTTACTCATCTTTTATTAAGGGTCAGTGCCGAACTTTTTATAGAACTTGTCATAAGCAGCAGTTTAATCAACAGCAACAATCTTTGCTATATAAAATCATTAAAGTATATTTAAATCATTTAGCCAAAGCAACCCAGTGATCAATAACTTAAAGTTGTATTTTAATATGGTATTGTACCAGAGCGTTGAGTATAATTTCTTATTTTACTGCTTAATAATTTTTACTTTTACAGCAATAAATCAGAAGGCAGAAAAATTTAGTTATCATAGTCTTGAAATTCAGAGAGGCAGAAAGAAGGAGGTTTTGACCTAACTTTTGAGATCTAGGTTTATGTGACAGGTCTTAAAGAAACCAATTTCAACTGTTTATTTTGCTTTTGTATTCATATAAATTACTTTCTACCAACCACAGCAATAGAATTTAAGTCATCAGTCATTCTGTTTTATGTATGAACACTCTCCACTAATATTTATGAATGTTCTTCCAAACTGCAATTGCAACTGGCAGGACCCAGGCAGGTTCAGCCTCGTGTGGCTGTCCCTGTCTGAGGAGGTTGCTCTTCCGTAGTCTGACTTCATCTCATGCCTGCTTCCCTCTGTGACAGACCTCTGCCCACTCAGGGCTCCTTCGGGGGCCAACAAGCACTTCAAACTAAATCTGCCTAGAAGCCGATTTCTGATTTCTGTCAAAACGTGCTTCCCCATACACTTCCTCCCTCTTGTAAGTGACCGTCCTCACCCACTACTGAGGACAAACCTCTGGGGTCCTCCCTGACTCTCACACCTCACTCCAGTCTCACAGCTGCTTCTGTTGATTATATTTTTGAAAATTCACCTTACCACTTGACAATTTCTCACCACCCTCACTGCAGCTGCGTTGGTCTGAGCCACTTCTCCGTGAGACACACTCAGAACGCTCCTCCTTGGGCCATCCCCTCCCCACTGCTGACAGTTCTCTAAGCCCCAGCCAGAGCGAGCTTCCTAAGGCCAGCCAGGCGGGAAATGTGCATGTAAGGCTACTCTGCAGGAGGGACTGAACACAGCGCTGTATGCATGCCAAGTCCTCCCATCATCACAGTAGCTCCCTCCAAAGGTACTAGCATTCTCCCCAGAGGCAGCCAGGCCCCAGGGTTAAGTATTGTGCCTGAGGCCACATAGCTGAGCTGGATTCAAAACCAGCCCGTTTGGGTTATTTCTTCCTCAGGGGACTCCCATTTGACTCAGGGCAGAAGCAAAGTGTGCCAGGCCCTAAATAATCTGCCCTTACAACACAACACCTACTAATTTCCTTGCTCACTCCAATCCTGTTCCACCCCCTCCTTGCTCTTTTCCAGACACATTAGTAGGTTCCCAGCTCAGCACACTAGTGCCTGCTGTTCTTCCTGCTTTGAACACTCTCCCTCCTGACACTGACATAGTTTTCTTAGATGTCAGTTTATTGCTAGTGTCCTAAATATCTGCGCCAGGTAAAACAGAAGCTCTCCTCTGTCTCCTGCCTGCCCTTCTCTGTAAGCTTTTTTTTTTTTTATTAATCCCTAAAGCTTAGCACCACCTGACAATATATACTTTTCTTGTGTGTACAATACTTCTTTCGTATCCCACCATGGTGTAAGTCGCAAGATGGTGAGAATTTTTGTCTGTTTTGTTCTTCTGATTCCCAACACCTAAAGTGGTGTCTAGCATTTGGGTAAATGAGAGGAAGGTGAGGGAGTGGAGGCTGAGCCTGTGCTGTATGTTATAATTGGTTGGTTTTCTTCGCAACATTAGAGGTGATTATACATTGAACCCTAAAGAGAACCTAGAGGAACCGCCTTGATCTGACTTTGGACACAAAGCAGAGCAGCCTTCCCTAATTCAGTGGTTCAGATCCCAGTCTTAGGTTTTAGTTAACCAAGAATCTGGAGCTCACTGTGTGAAGTGGTTTGGGAAACAATGGGGCCTGGGAGGAGGGCAGTCTTCTCCTTAGAAGTCAGAAGAAATTATTTTTCCATAGTGAGTATTTAAGTCAGCTTCTCAAGTTTCAGAATGTTTTACTGCATCTTCACTGACTACCATCCAGAATGCTCTAAACACAGACAACACAAGACTACCATCTTTGTCTAGATCTATGTAAGTGAGGATTGTGTCCAAGAGTTTTCTAAGGTAATAAACCCTTTAGAAAGGAATAAATGACCCAATTTTAGGGGGTTAGTATAGGAATGTTGTGGTGCTGGGGCAGTGTAAGCTTTTGTTAATGATAGGAATAACATTTACAAGTGATGCAGCATGTCCAGAAACACTATTTAAACTGAATGTCTTGTGGACAAAATTACTCACAATTCTGAACAGCAGGCACGGAACAGCAACGGTTCCTCACAAAGAGCTCCGGTTGCAGCAGGTTCAGCACTGGACTTCCAGATGACAGCAAGTCTGTCTTTCACACAACTCCTAAGTGCTCTGAGATTTTCAGAGCTTTACACAAGCAAAACTTTAAGCTTGAAATTACCTACAGCATTTGAACCATGGCAAAGGCTAAAAATCAACATTAAAACTGGACATAGATTTTTCTTGGGTGATGTATGCCCTGTTAAGTCTTATGGGCATTTTTATCCAGAAAAGCCTAATCTCCCTGGTATTGAAAGATTTCCCAGAGTAACTTCTTCTTCAACGACTTCAATTTGAGATGACTATCTCGAGGTATCACTTCAGTGTTACAGAGTTCTAACTTTGAAACCTGAAGGCATACAAGACAAACTTGCTTTTAAAGAGCCTCAACCTGTATTTACAACTGTCTTTCCAATGCTCACAGGCTTCTCAGCCTGTAATTGTTTCAGGGTCCTAAGGACCTCAAATATTGCCTTGAATGCAGTCAACCTTAATACAGAGTTTCATTTTGACCCCCAATCCTCAAAATAAAAAGCCTTTTTAAAAATATATTCCATACACTGCTCTATAATGCTATTGCAATAAAGCTGTATTTTAATTTCTCCATTTATTCAATCCTTGTCCAATATTTGCATAGTAACTGGCTGTATCAAAACTCAACTTCCTGGCAATATCAGTTATGATATTACTTTCAGTTACAACCAGTCACATTGGTTTTTATTTCTAAATATTGATTTTTTTTCATTCTCCTAATTTTCTCATGTTATTAGTTATTTAAGGCTTTACGTACTAGAAGACATATTATTCCTTGGCCCTTTAATCTTTCTACTTCTTTCTTCTACTTCTTTCTCTTACTTGGTTTCTCCTTTACCTGCAGGCTCCTTTTATATCAAGAGGAGATAAAAAATACTGAGATGTGTTACATATGTGTACCAACTCCTTACAAGGAACATTATCACTATGTACTACAAATACATCTTAACAAAAAAGAAAAACAGAAAAAAGAAAAATATAATGCAACAAATGAAATAGTATTCCAAAGAATGTTTCATAGCATAAGAAAGTAAAAGCAGGGCCGGGGACTTAGCTCAGTGGTTTCGCCGCCTGCTGCACAAGTGCAAGGACCCAAGTTCGATCCCCGGTACCAAAAAAAAAAGAAAGAAAGAAAGTAAAAGCAGTTTAATATGCAAAGCTATCGACTCATAACTTCTATCATATTATGAAGGTTTCCATTAGTCTTAACCTTGTGCCACAAGTGTATATAAGGGTTCAGCCAGAATTTACCCATGACCAGCACACTCTTCTATTTCCTCAGGTGTGTGCTAACACTACCACTTACATATTCTTATATCATCTTTTTTAAACTAAGCTATTTCAAATACATCAGAAATATAACAAAAGTCAGGGGTTCTTTTTTTATTGTTCTTTGGTTTGGGGTTAAACAAAATGAGAAAGCAAGTCATTTTCTCATTTTAAACATTCTTTTCCTGATTTTAGTTTCTTCAAAATGAGCTTAATCAAGTGTTCCACACTGGATCCAGGCGAATCTGAAAAACTGTGTCATTTAGTTATGCCAATTGTAAGGCATTTTGCCCTGATCCACCTGTGTACAACTTCCATGAAGGCTTGTTAAATGTTCAGTGGGATGACTGAATATTCTTGTGTGCAAGGTCAGCTGCAGGATGGCTAATTATTTTTGAAGATTGGGAGTGTTTTATAAAATAAGGGCATTAGAAAGAAGAAAAACCAATAGAAAAAATTACTTGCTTTACAAGCTCAAAGCAAAAAAAAGACAGGCTTTCACACTAAAACATGATCAAATGTGAAAGAGGACTCAGTATTATGTTCTCAAGCACTGGTCACATGGCATTGCTCTAGTGGTCTTGTGAACTAAAGAGCAGCTCCACTTAGGGGCCATATGAACTGCCCACTGACCAGTCTCCCCAGCACCCCCACCACTCCAAGCTGCATGCTGCAGAAATATGAATAAGCTGTGAAATATACTTTCCTTTTTCCCCGCAGTGATCAGTTCAAGACACCAAGTCATCTTCATGTGACAGGTACAACGTGGAATGTTTTCAGTTTAAATGTAATAATTAATATTTTTACAAGCTGACAGATATGTAACATATTGATAAATATTTCTAAAGTCCAGTTAAAAATGTATTAGTGCTGACATTGTAATAATGAGAGGGGATTTTCAAAAACTCAAAATACAAATTTTGCAAGTCTAGATGTGCATCTGGATGTTTAGCATGAAGGATAACTTTACATTGGAAGGACAAACAACCTGGAACCAAAAAAGCTACACTCAAGTTTGATCACCAACAGTCTCTGGACCTCAGTTTCCCAACGGTGAAAAGGCAGAAATGACATCTAATACATAGGGTGTTTGTCTATATAAAGTGGACTCTGACTTGATTGTGAATGCACCGGGTAAACTGCTCTTTCAGTGCAGGGTGTTACATTCAGACTTCAGTGGCCTAACCCAGGCCAGACCTGTAGATGTGAAAATAGGATAACTTGCAGTGACCTGGCTTCCTGACTACTGCCCGTGGTTTTTGTGACAGTATTGTGGTATTGAGAGCCCACTTTCATAAAATACAATTCACAGTACACAAAGTCTTTGTAAGACTGTGTTTCAGACATTTTGCAGGTATCTTCATAGCTTGTCCTTTTCACTTCTGTACCACTCCTCTTTAGCCACTCATAACCCACTGCTCCCCTGAGTCACATCCCGTCCAAACGCTCTATCCTCTACCTTGTATCTCACTGGGCTTCTACCAACTTTGTGAGCAGTATTCCTTATTCACTGAAGATGTCTGCTTCTGGGCCAGTCTTCCAGTCTCTTCCCAGCCCAGCAGCATTTGCACGGAAGGAGAATCATCCATCATGCTGACTCTTCTATCCTTGACTTCCCACTGCCCTTTCCTGCATTCTACACTGCTGTGTTCTCCTATAGTCATGCTTTGGTC
Organism: Heterocephalus glaber; assembly: GCF_053883595.1. Lineage (NCBI taxonomy): Eukaryota > Metazoa > Chordata > Mammalia > Rodentia > Bathyergidae > Heterocephalus > Heterocephalus glaber. The sequence continues at coordinate 34,286,859 of NW_028258317.1, forward strand.
CTTTTCACTGTCAGTAAACAAGCCATTCCATCTGCCCAGCTCTCTTCCCAGCTACCACAATTCTTCCGTGTGACACCTGTAGCCACCCCCTTCCTCACTATCTCTCTGCCTTCTCTTGTCTTCAGGTATTCTTTTATCCAACTGAGACTCTAAGTCCTTCAATCATTCGATGAAATTGCCCCATTTGGAAATATACCCAACTCCTGTGTGTCAAAACAGCTGCCTGAAATAAGCTCGATCTGGGTGGTTCTACCCTGGTACTTCTTTGATACGTACCAGTTTGCTTGAAACTAGGCTCCTCGAAATACCCATCTACCTTAACAGTGCATGTGTCCAGCACAAAGCTCCTGCACCTCTTCCCTCTTGAATGTCCACATCAGACGAGCCCATGAGACACCCCCAGGGAGGCCTCAGCTGGGAGAGGTAAGAAAGGGATGGGTGGGTGGGGGGTCCCTCACCTTCCAAGGAAGACTGAATATTGACAAAATGGGGAACTCGACATTCTTCTCTCTGAGTCCAGACTCCTGTCCCACTTTCATAACAGAAGGACGCTCCGTTTCCTGGGAGACATAGGGACTGTCCAGAGTATTCAGCCTGGAGCTGAGGGAAACCTTCCCCATTACTCAGTTATAAAGCAACAATGGGAACAATTTCAGTGTGATGTATATTCTGTATCGTGACTCACACTAGTGAAAGTACTGACTATACTGGTGTCACTTGAGTTCACATTCACAAGCCACATACTGAGGCAGACAAAAAAGCACCTGCTTCACCCTTCTTTTTCCCTCGAAGGCCAGAGGAGCATAGTTGGCCACCAGCTGTCATACCCTTCCCCCTCGCTTCCTTTTGCTCTTCCTCAGACCCTAAGGAGGGACTGGAACCATGTGCCTCAGTGCCCTCCTGCTGCCCCTCATGTTACTTTGTGACCACTCTCCAGGTCATTGTGACAGCTACAGTCGAGTAGCTACAGCACCATTCCCCCACTCCTGCAGCTTGCCAGATGCCACCTCTTCAAAGAAATACTGAACCACCCATAATGTGCCAGACATCAAGGATGGATGCAGGTCCATTATTAACACCCACAAGCACCAATAAGCTATAATTAACACCACTAATCCTCCTGAAGTTTTCCCAGTTTTGGCCCTGCCATTTTTCCTGGAGATCCCACAGCTGTCAAACAAACAGCTCATGTCTCCCAAAATTCTCAGCACAGACAGCTGTGCATGTCCTGGGTGCCCCACACCTGCTCAGAGGAGTGTTTGCCTTGCTTGAATTTGAACCAAGCTGTAGAATTCAGTTTAGACAAATCAACAGGCTTGGATCACAAGGCTTGAGTTTAGACCAAGTGGGACCAATCACCAGGCTCTAATTCAGGCCAATCACAAGCCTGATGACCAATAGCAGACCTGAGTTTGGACCAATCACAGGCCTACTGTAGCTGCTATATAATAAGGAGAATTCCCTCACACTTTATCAGGATGGTTAGGAGGGCTTTCTTTGTGTACTGACATCCCCCATTGCCTGCCCTCATGCTGTGGCACAGGCCCTGTAAAAACAAAGCCTCACCCTGGTGGTCCTGTCAATCATTCATGATTTATTTCTCAAGTGGTATAGACTCAGAAGTGACTTATAAAGAGTCTTATAGACTCCTATAAGTCTATAAGATTCTTACCCCAAGTACTTTGGCAGATCAGTCACTTTAAAAGAAAGAGCTATAAACACTAGGGGCTGTTCACCCTGTATAGTTCTAGAGATAAGCAGCCAACGAACATCAGATCAGCAATTGGCAGAGTTGATGGCATCTGGCACAAGCCAGCTTCAACCAGTGATGGCCAGCATTGGCAGAGAGCTTCAAGCAGTACTGTTGACCAATAACATCTGGTATCAACCGGTGCCAGCTGGTGATACTAAGACCCAGAGCTGTAGCATTAAGGGCTGAGAGCTGCTAGCAGAGTGTCACTTTTGCCAATTCATGTTTTCTATCTGAATTGAGCAAAAGAACCCTCATCTGCTGGGAGACACAATGTGGTTTCAACACGGTTGAGTGGTGCTGTTACTTCTGCTTGTCCATCAGGCTTGTTTTCTCACCCTTCTCCTGTGTGCCTTTTACATCTCTCGGCTCTGCTCCCCTCCTTCATCCCTTCTCCCCACCCTAGATGATGAAAATATCCCCACCCTCACTGACACCCCAGAGACTCCAAGGTAGTGATGCCCCAACTTCTCACTGTGACACTCTCTGAATCGGCCTATCTTTTCCTGCTACATCCAAAGAAAACTTTCCAGTAAGAGCTTCATCCCTCCACATCTGCTCACTGAACTGTAATTAGCAATCTTCCTGCTGCCTCGCAGCCACTCCCACATACTTATCCTACTGGCACACAAACACACAGTGTAAAAACCCCACTGGGGCCCCACATTAGCTCCCAGCTCTTTCTGCCCCACTTTTCAGCTTTTCTTCACAATACATTTTGTCATGAGAGCCATTCCTTTTCTGTCTACAATTTTCCACCTCCCGTTTACCCCTCAGTCACTCTACCAAGTTTCTACCATCAATCAATCAATCAATCAAATAAAGTAAAATAAAATAAAATTGCTCTTTAAGGTCCCTGATGACTTCATCTCACCAAATCCAAGGGACCCTTTTTTGATCATGGGACTCAATATCTTAGTTTCTTCTTCGATCTGCTCTTGTTGCCCACAGTTTCACCCTGTTCTAATTTTCCTCCTAAATTTCTGGCTGACTCTTCCCCAATTTCTGCCACTTCCTTTTGTTCAGCCTGACCTCTTCGTGTGGGAGAGTTAAGGGGTTTCCCCTGGGTCTGCGTATTTTTGTTATCTCCCCTCCCTATTTCTCTAGTTGAAATGTGCCTTTCAATGGCTTTAACTGTTTTTTTGTGTGTTGATAACTACTACATTTATAATTCCAGACCAAATTTCTCCTGGGAAATTCAGATTTTTGTATTCAGTTGCTCATTATTTTATTCCATTTAGATATTTCATGAGCATGTGAAATCCTACTGGTCCAAAATAAACCACTATAGCTCTATCCCTTCCTCTTTTCAGGCTGTTTCTCTTTCACTTTTTTCATTCAGTAAATGTCACCACCATTGAAAGAAAGCAAGAAACCAAGTCATTCTATAACTCTACTTATTCCTCTTCTCGATCGACAACCTTCCTACTGGTAATTTCCAGTGTACTGAATTGGCTTGCTTCGGTCCATGTCTCCTACCTCACCTTGCTCATCTGGACCGGTGCAAATGGCTCCTTACTATCACTTATTTTGCCTCTTGTTTTTGTCAAGCCACAGTCTCCATGTTATCAAAAGTGATGTTCCAACAATATGTACATCATTCCTCACCTCTCTCCACTCAGAGACGTTCTCTCAATGCACTCAGCAGCGTCCTGTCTCCCGTGTTACCTTCAGCTCTGTGCTCATGGGATGTGGCCACACTGGCCAGCACCAGTTTCCAGCACACACTCCTGAGAATCCTGTCACTGCTCTGTTCTCCACCCAGAACAGTCAAAGTGCTTTTCAGTTTCCTCAGACTCAGCTCCCTCATGCTCAGCTCTGGGAAGAAGCCTTTCTGCATCGTCCCATCAGGCACCATTCTTGTCATCACCCATGTCATCTCACTGCTTGTGATCATGCTGTGCTTAGCTCACCTGTCTCTCTCCTCATGTTTTAAGCTACTTAAATGGAACAACTATGCTGCTGCCCTTCACTTGTGTTCACTTTGTAAGGGGAAGGTGAGCCTGTGCTCACCTACAGGAGGAAGTTTGCAATACACTCAGAACAACAGAATACTCTGGTAGCAGAGCAACGTGGCCGTGACCTAAATTTCCTAAATTCTCATGTGGAGCAATGACGTTCCTGGGTCTTGCCTATCCACACAACAGAAGGGACAAAACAAAAGGTTACAGAACTTTGTTTAGAAGGACATGAGGTAGTCAAAACTGGTGAAAACCACATTTTTAGGGAAACCAGACACAAACCTGACAAAGGAGAGCTAACATCCTATTCTTGAGTTAGGGATTCAACTTGAAGTGATATCTAAATTGTGTAACTCTTTTAGTTGCTCAGTACTTAGGTGTTTATTCATGCTGCCACTATATTATTGCCCTTGAAATTCAGGGAGATTAAATGCCAGTTTGGTACTCTTGGTACCTAATTAATAGCTGGATCAATGTACATTCAGACAGCACCGTCTGGAGAAGGGCCTGCCCTAAGCAGTACTTTCCTATACTTACTCAGTTCTCACATGGAAATGCCCAGACACCAGTCACCCCTAAGAGCTCCTGCCTCTTTCTGGGGTTACACAGCCCTGCAGGGTGGGCTGGGGCCATGGGTAGTTCATTTCTTTCCTTCATCCATTTTCTGATCTTGGCTATGTTTTTGCTTTTTGCTTCTTTCAAAATGAAACTATTTTTCTTCTTGGATAAATCAATGCAGTCAGCTAGAGTACATGCCAGAACTAAAATGATTTCGGTGTGCTATAAAGTAATGAAATTGACTTTTATAAAACCTTTAGATTGAAAGTGACTCCTTCAAACCACACACATTAAACCCATTTTATTACATAGTAATCAAACTATACAGCTTCAGAAGGGTGGGGTAGGGTGGAGTGAATCCCAAATCCTTAGTGGCTTCTATACATGTTAAACCACCACGGCTTGTGGCTTCAAGTAAACTCTTTCAGACATTGACTGTGACCTCAGATTAGGTGCTCAGTTTTCAAAAATGCTTAGAAGTGTACCTTACATACTTATGTTATAGAAGTTTTATTAAATTTAATAACTGCTATTGTAACATTCCCATTAGAATAAATAAATAATATAAATGTCAATTATAATTATAGCAAAGAAAGTTGCATCAGGGTTCTGAGGGAATAGTTTATTTTTCCCACAGAACTTTTAAAAAGAAGAAAGAGAAGGAAAAGAGGTCTGCAGAATGGAGGGAAGAAGATGAAGGAAGATAAGGAGGGTAGTTCATTTTTAAGTAAATTCATTTTGCCTGGGTGACAATAATATCATCACAGATGACGAAAAATATAAAGTGGCAAAAGGAATAAATTTGCTGCATAAAAAGTGGCCAAAGCAAGAGGCAGAGATGGCTCATGGAAGCAGGAAGCTACTGCCACACTTGATTTCTGTATAAACACAGCAACCCATGGAGAGCCTGAACCCAGGTCCTACAACACAGCTTGATGAAATGCAGGCTTCAGGGCAGGGTCCTCCTGAGCCTCCCTCCCTGCGCCACTCAGAGGGAGACCCCAGAGCACCCAGTTCACCAGTGTCAAGCACACTGCACCAGGAACAACCTCAGAAAATTCCAGACACTCCCTTGGCCCCTCACTCTGCCCTTCCAGCTCGTAGGGAATCTCTCTTCCACAGTTATCTGGCAGCAGACCACATTCTGTCTGTCTGCTGATGTCACCCTCTCTTCAGCCTCTCTGTCCCACACATCACATCCTTGGGCAATGCAGAGACATCCCAGACAGTGCTTCCTGCACTGGATTTCGTTTTGTAAAAGAAAGTGACCCCTGAAACTCAGAAAGCTTTTTAGTAGGTCAAAGGGAAGCCTGGGTTGCCTGTCACTTGGACCCATATGGCATGTATCAGACAGTGACATTCCGGACCTGCAACAGTTGGATTTGTAATCTCATGTTCCCATGGCTCAAAGGTTAGATGACTGAGATGGTCCAAGATGGTCCAAGAAGTAAGCCTAAAAGTGTAGACTGCTCACTGCTTCCTCCTGTGCCTTCATACCTTTTTACAGTTTAAACTTTAGAATTTCGTGAAAGCAAGACATTAAATAGGTGTGTGACCTCTTATATGAAGGCATCTTCATTAGCCCAAACATTAGCTGGAACATTAGCTCAAAATAGGGCTAGAGGATTCTGATGCAGAATTCCTATTCCTCAAGTATATCTTTAAATTATAACAAGACTATCTTATTTAACATGTCCCCACCCGCTTGAACCACTGGTGGTACACGCTTAGTCCCATTGGGTGGCTTATACCATCCCACAGGACTGTCTCATGCTGCCTGTTGGGACAGTCATGCATGCACCACTGGGGGTGCAGAGCTGCCTGGCAGTGGGATATAGGAATTAACCTCATCATTATGTGTTAAGCATGCAATTACACTGAATTTCCAGAAATTAGCTGACTTGTTCAATGTCACTGACTTAGTGGGAACTGGAACTCATATTTTTGATGCCTTCCCAGGGCTCCCTGAAACATACCATGTTGTCTCTCATTTTAGTAGACTTCTGTGGATATCATAACACATGTATGTTTTTCAAATGTCAGCAACATGATTTAGGTGAACACAGAGTCCAGATTTTGACCCAGGAAAGAAAGTGCCAGATTCCTCTCCATTGGCTGCTTCTGCATACACACAATAGCTCCATCCAAAGGCCTCCACCTACTCCCTACTGCAAACACCATGTTAACCTGTAATCTCCTCTGCCAATGTATAAAGTACAAATTTTAAATAATCATGACCCCCTTTAGATACTTAATGGTTTTATAAATACCATCTACAATGATTTTTAAAGCAGCTCTTCATAAGAGTTTATGACCTAGTAGGAATAGCAGAACCAGTTAAAATGTGGACGGTCCACAGGTGAGCATCCACATAGGCCAAAATCACTCATCTCCATAGTCCCCTCCAGGCATACAATTGAAGTCATGAACTGCTGTACATCAAAAAATTTGAGAGTAACTTTGAAGAGTTAACAGTGAGTATATTCAATCCATGAATTTCAAGGAATCCTAGAACTTGGAAGAGAAGAAAATATATGGTAGGCATGGTAAGCCTATTCTGTGCCCTGTATAATGGCATGAACTCATACGTGCTTCTTTTGATGAATTTAACAGTGTGATAATGAACTATTAATCTACTATCTCAATAGCACCTTCATTGTCTCCTTCCTAGGTAAGGAAAAACACTGAAGTGGGCTGTATGGAAAACATCCTTCATACTGCCAAGTTGCAAATGGATATCTGTACAATGTTTACTAGAAAGGGATGATGTCATTTTGTCTTTGGGAAAGACAAAAGATGCAACTGAAGACAAAAGAGAGTTTTGCCCATTGGTCCTTGTGGTATAAACTAGGGAACTGTGCTCTGTTCCTCATCATCTTCCATGGGTGATGAAAATTACTAGCTGAGGAGCTGCCAATCCATTAAAGAGAAGTGGACCCAACACAAATGTCTGGGTCAAAAAAGACAGGTGGTCCAGGATTATTTTCTTATCTGACCAAAGCTGACTTAGATCTGCAGGTAACCACTCTCCAGCAATTTCAGTATTCCAGGCACATTATTTGTGATGCGGTATAAGACAGCATCCTCTGCTTTGAAAAATACATGATAGTATACTAGACTCACAGTTCAGGGCTCGTATCATATGCCTGCAAACTGTGCTTAGTTTGAAGAATGGGTCAAGATCTCTTGGATATAAATTCAGGAATATCTAAAAGATGCAGGCACATGATCAAACACTACAAGATGAGCCATACTTTCCACAACTGGCCGCTCTATTTGAGGCCACCTTTATTTTCTTACTGCTTTTGTACATCCAGCAAAATTGTGAGTTTGCATAAAAAGGAGTAAGAAACAAAAAGTTCTAGATGCCATTGAATGGAATGACAAGGACTCAGTGAGGACTTCTGTTGGTCCATTTTTTGCTGTTGCAACAATCATCTCTGTAAAAAACAAGAAACATGACAACATGGTCCAGAAGTGAGTTTCCTCACAGCTCAGGACTTCTGGACCACCTAGAAAATGCAAGCTTGGCCTTCTGAAGGGCAATGTTCTTGTTCTAACAGTTGCCAGCAGAATAACTGAGAGCCTTAAGAAGTTTCTGTCACTAAGGAGTTGGAACCATTAAGTTTTTACATATTAAAATGGAGCTCAGAGTCCTTTTTCCCTAATGGAGATGAGGCTAAAGATCAAGGACTACCATGCAACACCTGGGAAGGGCAGCGGATAATTCTCATGGTTTAACACCTCACAGAAGATCTCTGTGGCCCTGATTTCCAAGCTCCACAAACTGAATTGTCTTGGAACACACAGCACAGCAAATTATCCACTGGTCGTCCCCTCAGGTATGGGTACATGACAGCCCCAGATATCTACTTCCTTTGAGGAAACATCTGAGAAAAAAACCTCTGGATAGATCAAATTCCCTTCCTGTGCTTCACCTGTGGTCTGCTAGGAGCTGTACATAAGTAAAATCAGAGAGCCACTTATCAATGTCCCTTCACCTGTATGTAGGAATTGGACCTGACATTACTTTCCTCTGAATATATTAACATTTCTTGTGTTTGTACCATATTTTAATAATTTATGAAGTAGTTTTCACATTTGAGAATTTTGACAAACAGCATAACCACATATTAATCTTTTAACTGTATCCCGGACTGCAGTTCACTTAACTATTTCTTCACCATGGTGATCCTTTTGTAGCAGGCAGGAATTCCTGTCATACCTTCACAGAATAAGAAAAGTACAGACTCATATTCATTCTTATTCTGTCTTTCCCTGTCTCTGTCTCTCTCTCTCAATCTCTCTCTCCCTCTCTCCCCCTCTTCTCTCTCCCTTCCTCCCTCACATTTCCAAACAAATTCTAAAGTGATCACATGGATATTCCCCAAAGTGATCAAATCCTTAAATGTTTTGGACTTGGAAACATCTCATAGCAAATGAAAAATTACAGTTTTAGATCCTGCTGAGTATTTTCATGGGAATCTCACCAACTCGAGTACATGCCATTACCCATAATAGCTCTGTCTTCGAACATTGACCTTCAAATCTTAAAGCCTAATGCATTCTCCTCTTCTGTTTTCTTCCTCCAAGTACACTTGATCTTTGACTTCCTGAAGGTCTCTTATCCCTGACCCTTGCTATTCTTCATTTGCTCTTCTTCTTGCTCTGTCCAACTCAGGTTCCATATCTCTGGCATAAATCTGATCCTATCACTTTATTCTCTGGCCCTAGAAACAGGCTGCTGCACTGTGCTGGAGAAAGACATCCCCCATGCGTAATGCCATGAGCTGCACAGTGTTCAGAGTAGCAGGGGGCAGGGTGCTCTTCATGCTGCTCAGCAACCCATCATGAATCCCTACAACCCTCTCATTCCACATACGTCTTCCTGCCCAGCTGTGGTGGATTAGCTAATGGTCAGCTTGGAGCACCTAGCTCAACTGAGTCAGCATGGTTCTGGGCATGGAAGACCCACCTGAGGATTGTTGCCAATGGCATAAAAGGAGAACTGGAGGGGAAGACCATTTGCTGTTGATTTTCCTGGAGAAGCTTGCTTTTCCTGATGCCAACTCAGCTGTTCATTCTCATTGTCAGGGGAGCTTGGGTCCTCACACTGCTGTTCTCATATGGGGAGCTCTGGTCTTCACCTTGAGCGTTGCTTCCTGGCTCCAGTGCAGATCCCTCAGTCTGGTGGCCCAGAGCTTCCACCCGACCAATGCAGGCTTTCTAGCTTCCACCACTGTCCTTTGGGCCTTCCTGGTGCAGCTCCTCAATATGGACTTGTGGGAGACATTGTCATAGGTGCTAGGCCTTCAGCTGGACTTGTGCAGGACATTGCCATGGGATCCAGGTCTCTAGCATGTGGACAGATCTTGCACTCCTCTGCATTTGACTTTTTGAGTGAATATTATAAAACAGTCCTATAAATTATGTGTCCTGCATTAAATTTTTTCCATTGCAAACCCTGACTACAACACCAGCACTGCCCCTTCACTGTTCAGTTAGCCACAGTGAATTTCATGGCCTCTGGTTTAGCTATGAGACCTCTCTGGATCCTAATGGGCTTTGTTTCATTATCCTCTTCCATGATTGTATCTTCAAATCTCCCTCACTGCTGGGTCACTTAGCTCAAGTCTATAAGAATACCCAAATCTTTCCCTTATTAAAATTAAAAAACAAAAGTAATAGCCAAAACAATCCCTCAAAATAGCATCTTCCATTTTTGACCATTCACTCATGTATTCATATACTGCTGCTCCATTCCTGTTTCCTCAATTTCACCTTCCCAGACAAATTCTTTAAACGCTGTGTAAGAGTCGATCATCTGTATTTCTCCCCTTTGTTAATTTTCCAACCTGTTCAGTACCAACCACGCCCCTAAGAAGTGGGTCCTAATAGCTCCATAGATTACAGCAGATGGGCCTCCCACCCCAGCTGCTCTGTGGAACAATTGCTGTCTATTCCTGCTTAACAACCTCTTATCCCTTGGCTTTGCTAGACCACACTATTCCACATGCAGTCCTTTCGTTGCCTTTCTGGATTCTTAAATGTTCCTGTTTCTCGGAATCCAGTCCTCTTCCCTCATCTCTTTTCACTCCACACTCTGCCCTTGGGTTATCCCACTCAAATCTGTGGTTTCTCAACTAAAGTAAACATTGATGTCTTGACTCTATAGCTCACTGTAGACTGCATGCAGGGATACCCAAACCATATATGCAGCTCTAAATGTCTAACCTCCCCCAAACTAGCTCTGTCTTTATCCCTGACTCCTAAAATGGCACCACCTCTATCTCATTACTCAAACCAGAAACCAAAAACTGAACCATGACAATTATAGACCTGCATCCAATCACCAGATCCATGATATACCTTCTAAACAGCACCTCCCCTTCTCTTAATCAATTTTTTACCAGTTCTCCTTTTATCACCACCAGTGCTATGGCCACAGTGTAGAGCCCTCCCGATCTTTCTCATGGGCTTTTATAGTGGTTTCAACTCCATGTCTGCATTCTAGTACTTTCCTCTATTCTACTCAGCCCACCTCCCCATAGGGACAGATTCTAAAGATAAGTCCAGTCATATCATTGCATTAATACAAATCAACTACACAATTCAGCAAGTCAACATACATAATTCAACAAGATTAACTGATAAGATCATTTTCCAGAATTTTAAAATCTGACTTGCTACCATCAGTAAATTTTGACGCTAACTTAATGAAACACAGCTAGTATTAAAAAATATGAAATAGAATAGGATAGACAATATCAAAGTGTATTCCAAGACGTAGTGGTAAACATGATCTTTTATTCAGTTTTTGTTTGTTTGTATAATAGGAGATGTGATCAAAACAGTGAATGTTAAAATTTTTAAAATTACAGAAAAAGACAAGTCATTAGTCCTCAGAATACTCTCTCTCTCTCTCTCTCTCTCTCTCTCTCTCTCTCCTTTGAACACACTTATCTCATCATTCCTGCCACTTCCTGAAGCAATTCTGGAAGTCTTCTTTTGTGAATGTCTTCAGGACGTGATCAGAAAGAAACAGAGTGAACACTGCTTCTGAGTGCCTTCCCACCAGATGGCAGGTTTGTAAGGACATTGTGGTGTATCCTTCTCATTCACTGGATCTGGTAACATGCAACTTCTGACTCTGCCCCCAAGTCAAAATGACCATGAAAGACAAACATTTTGACTCAATTCAGGACATCAAGGCAGCCATAATAATACAACTAAAGACACTCAAGAAAGGGGACTTTCGGGAATACTTCAGAAAGTGGCACAGTTGTTGCCACATAGAGGGTTTAAGTGAAAACTGTTTAAATATATTAAAATTTCCAGATCCACAACATGGAAAATGTGTAGAGACAGAGGAGATACATAGTTACTCATGGCTTGAGATAAAAACTTTCATCCCAACAACTGACAGGGATGTGTCATTCCATAATAAACTTGAGTGGAAGTCTTTCCTTGTGGACTTTCCCACTGAGGTGTTTACACTGCTCCTAATAAGAGGAGTTGCTGCTCCCTGGCTGCTCTGAGGCTCTGGTGGGCTGGCCCTTCTCTGATCTTCAAGGGGAGCCTCCGTGGGCAGCAGAGCCCAGCTCAATGCCTCAAGAAAGGACTGGGTCAAATCATTTCAACTGCTCTTATGATTAAAATTCCCAAACATGACCTACATACTTTCCCTTTCAAATTGTTAAAAAAAGAAAACAACTCTGAAATCTTTTCCTACCCACTCTAGATCCCTTCACTGCATGGTCAGCCACCTCCTCCTGTGGATCTCAAAAGAGCCACAGAAAAGCTTACCACGAGGCTTTGGAAAAGAACCCTCTATGCTTCCATGATAGCATTAAATCACACTATGTCTGCTCTTCTCTGGGGTAAGCAATCCAGCATCTTCAGTCTTCCTCCACAGACCTTACTGTACAAGCTTTTAATAACTGCTCCCAGATGACTCTCCATGTCTCCTTCCCTGCTGTGCATCCTCACACTGCTGACTGCCCCTTGTGCCAGTGGCTCTCTGTCCTCCACCCTTACTGGGTACAGCATCACTGCATGCTTCGTCCTCAGAAAAATTTCTATATGAATTAGCATAAAGGGAATTCTCAAATATCAGGAATTTTTTCTATTTAATCTAACTCGTTCACTACTTAAACTCAGAGCAATGATTATGGCTTTGGGGTAATGAGCAGCACTTTCTTGCTCTCGTGTTTCTCATCTCATGGCCAAAAGCTACCTAGGATGAACAGTGGCAGTAGCAGCAGTGATACTCGGGAAGGTTTTGAATGTTTATGTGTGCCATGTATTGTTGTATACATTACATGTATTAACTCTTTAAGTAAAACAAATAAACTGCCACACTGTTATTATAATGACTCCAATAAGAAAATAGTAAAAAAAGATTAAATAAATTGACCAAAGTTACATGGTTAGTAAATAGTAGAGCCAGGATTGGAATCCAAAGAGTCTGCCAACTCGAAGGCACTTTGGTTCCTAAACTAACAGCTTATTGACTTAATCCATTGCTATTACCTTTATTAAGACCTCATAGCTATAAAAAGTTTTAAAATGTCAAGAACTGTTATTAAGGGAATAAAGAACAATGAAATATTTGGACAAAATAATGAAAATAGCTGTTGTGAATTATCTTAAAATGTAGAAATGAAATTTCAGTAAAGTGCTAGTCATCTAATAATCACATACATTTTGCACAGAGAGGTACACATTATTTAAAGGTATATATTTTCATATACATAAATGCATAAAATAAATTTTAAGATTGTTATTTCAGACATTTATGCTACATTTAAGTAACCCTACTTGCTGAATCTGTGATATAAACATTTATACCTATTTTGCCCTATGTGACTAAGATTAGTTACCCAGGTGATGCTTGCACCTCAACAATATGAGAAACTCACTATGTAATTTTTATCACTGTACTATTGCACTTCAGCATCTGTGCTGAAATTCCTGCTTTATTACAGAGCAGGGCTTCCCAAGGCTGGGAATGCTTCAACACTGGTGGGCTCAGGATTGCGGGTACACAATCAGGACTGTTGTCAGGGATCTGCAGGGTGATCTGGAAGATGGTAATGTTGTGTGAAATAACCTCACGTCACACAGACACAAGTATACTTCTTTTCTTATCCCTTTCAATTATTTTGAGTAAAGGAAGGACAAGGGGCTCCTGCGGTGGTACTGTCCTTTAATTCATCTCTATATTTACACATGTCACATTTAGCAAAGCAGGCGTGGATCTCAGGTGCAGAAACTTGGGCTGACAGCAGACACAACTAGAACTCAAAGGCATCTTTTGTTTCCTTTGTGTTTATTTTTACGATTGCTTTTGATCTGTCGCCTGTGGCAATGACTTTCTACTTTTTTTGGTAATGATATAAAGTTCACTATTAAATTAATTGAATTACAAAGTAAATGGATTTAATGACATACCAAATATATAATGGTACATGAAAGTGGTAATAATTATAAAAAGAACATGCAAATGATCTTTAAGAAAGCACCATGAATTAATCCACTGTTATTAAAGAAGAAAACCTAAAGCCTAAAGACATGCAGTTTTCTTATACTGTGACTAGAAGCGGCCATTATTCCATGTCTATACACCAGAAATCCTTGTGCATATGTCTGTAAGATGTGGGACTCTGTCCTCTGGGCAGGACTGAATCTAGCACACAAAGCCAGCCTTCACGTTTCAGTGCTGACCATGAGAAAATTTTATATGAATTTACTTTCCCAGCTGCAGAAAAGCTCTTGGAAGCTTGAAGTTGATTTTCCCTAAGGAACTGAATTGCTTCAAATATACTCAATAAAAATCCACATCTTTTCTAACCTTCTTCTTGTTCCCAGGTTTATTCAGAGCCCACCAAAAAAATCTACAGCAGATTTTGCTGTGAGAATCAATCTTTGAATACCAGTGTGATGCTGCTGGGAAGGAGCCACAATCATATTTGATATTTTCTTTCAACTTCTTGACTCAGATATCCAGAAAATGTTTACCTACCTAATGTTCATAAAGGCCTCTAAAAATATGAAATATACATATATATATATATATATATATATAGTATTTACAAACCTAAAAAGGATATAATCTATTAATTAAAGGAAGCAAAGGAACCAGTATGATTTTTGTAGAAATGTAGTCATTAATCATTAATTTTGAGCCATGTGTAATAAATGATTTTATCAACACATGTATCCATTCTTGAATGCCCACAGTATTAGGTTTACATTATAGGGCAGTGATGGCAGACTTTCAGAGCTTTCAAAGATGCAAACAGCCATGTGTGGCACGTGTGGCTTAGGTTTGCCACCACTGTTACAGGGCATATAAAAAGAAGAGAGACTTCCTGTTCTCAGAGACCTTATACCTACATTAATCTACTGGATTCTTAAAAGTGAATATAGAAAATATGGATCAAAAGGAGGTAATAGGGCTTACACCCTGTTCCTACAGATAGCACTTTGGAATTCATTCTGACAAAACAAAGCTCCTAAATTGTGAATGGTAAAACTCTTAAACTGTGAAACGGCCAGAAAAGTTCATCTAAACCTGACTTCTCAAATTCTAAGTAGTTCTACATGTCAACTGCAAACTTACAATCAGAGATGCTGAGAATCATTTGAGAAGGAGAGGAACATTTTTCAGATTTCTCCATGGACCCTGCACCCCTCCCAAGGGGCACACTCCTCTCCTTTTGCTGTTTTGCATGAAGAATCCCATCCAGCTGCGTATTCCCGCAGGAAAAAGCTAGAGAGCTCCGTGCTCTTCCTAGATCTACAACGTGCTTGTTTACAAAGTGGGTAGCTCCAGATGGAGCTACAGCAGGAGCATGTGTTTGCCTATTTCTTTATCTTAGCTCTGAAAAGGGGAAGGGATTCATAACATGGTACATGATTCCATAAATGAGGTCTGAGGTGGATAGCAGGCCATGGTGGGGGTTGCTGTGTGCACCCTGTGATGCCTGATTCTGAAACCACATGGAAATCCTGGCTCTAGTAGGGAACACTGACCAGGAAGGAGTTGCCAAGCTAACAGCAAGGAGGATAATTTCCAAGAAAAAAGAGTGTTCTGGGACAGCCAGATTGCTGAGCCCAAAGACCTTTATGCATGGTCAGATGCCCAAAAGATGACTCTAGTTTACTTTCACCAATTACTTTTGTTAAATAAACAAAGTCAAGGTATTTCATCCATGTGAAACATCCAGAAGCTCTTCCCTGTGGCACAGACACCAAGCATTGCTGTGCTGTTCTGGGTTACGGACTCTCTTCCATTCTAATATGTTCCCATCCACCTGGTCCTTTCCTCACTGGCTTCACTAACAGAAAAGAGCACTGAATCATGCCTGTTTTGAACATATCATGTCCCTGTGGCTTCTTCTAAGCCTTTGCAAATGTCTAGATAAAAAATGAAATATATTTCAAAATATAATATTATTAAGAATTTAATATTTTCCTCCTGGCTACTAATGTCTGTCATTAGTTAACTATTACAAAAGAAAATAGAGGATACGTTTTTAGAAATATAAAAGTTCACATAATAGAAATACATAATATTACTTGAGTTTACTTAAGAAAGTGAATTTTTCTTGGCATAATGTACTATGCAAAATAGTTTCTTTTTAACAGCCTAATGAACAAAATGATACTAAATTACAGGAAATTAGAAAAACCAAAGAGGAAGCAATGTTCACCAGTATCTGTTTAATGAAAGATTTCATTAAAGTATCTAGCCATAAATCAGAGTAAAAAACTGAAAAATATTTTTCAAAAAGCTGAGATTTTGAAATCTTTAGGATTGCTTTTCAGTGCTATCACTATACCTCTTAGACTAAATGTATAAAATACAATTATTCAAGTAGGCACTTTAAATTTTTAGAATCCTGTGGAATTCCTTAATTCCAAGTTCTTATGTTATGGCTGTTTTCCTTACAGATTATGATTTCTTGTAGCTAAAGGTGTAGCTCAGAGGGTGAGCACATGTTTAGCATGCACAAAGCCCTTGGTTTAATCCTAGAACTCCCCCTTACACACACACACACACACACACACACACACACACACTTATTCCTTTTATAAATTTCTTCTTCAGACTATTTACTGTTAAATAAGTATTTGTTAAATAAAAGGATAATTATTGTACAAATGCCTTCATATTTATGTTTATTGTATTATATTTAACATTTGTCTATTTTATTATGGTACAGTACTACCTCAGTTCACAAAGTTAATTTGTTTCACCATTTTGGAAAAGATGGTCACGTCTGTGTTTGTGTAGGAAAGATGGGCACTGTTGTGTTTGTCATTCAATGTAGAGTTTGTAAACAAAAACAAAATTTTGCCAAATGCTTTTGTTTGCCAGTCAAATTGTTCATAAACAAAAGCATTTAACGAGATACCATTGTATTTTTATCCAATAACTTTAACAACAGCATTCATTCAATTATATTCTGAGATATTCTGCAAACTATTTTAATGCTCAATCGCTCAATAATTTTAAGTCAAATTTTGACTTTACATTTTTCAGAAAAGACTTGAATACAAGGAGTATATTATTATTACATATATAAGTCAATCAGGCCATTTCTCCATTTACCACTGTAAACCTGAAATGCTCCAGAAATGGAATTATTTCCACAGTACTCTTTAGTTTTCAGGGACAATATCACATTATTATCCTTATTTGATTTCCCCAGTTGTTAAATAACATAGGAAAAGAATCTGTAGTACCTCTACACTGGAGTAAACTAAGGCTACCATAGTTTACAGAAGAAGCAAATAGATATTAAAAGTTCAGAAAAAAAACAAGAAATTAATGGAAATCAAGAGAATCTACATCAAAGAAAACCTACTCAATCATCTCTACCAAAGGATCTCATAAACACTTTTGCTCAGTAATTGGATATGCCACCATTAGAGATACTAAATGACTTGTCTAATATCACACTACAAGTTAGGTTCAACTGTTGAGATTTGATCAATAAATTTTCATTATAAGCCATAGTTCATCTATTCCTCTCATCTTCTACCTGAGAAGTACAGAATTTAGATTTTCCTAACCAAAACAATGGACGAAGTTCACCCTGAAAGTACGGTGCCAGTCACTTCCGGGAAGATGGCAGAGTGGTGAAGCGCAGGGAAACAGCTTCTCTAAGGTTTGGTATCCAGAAGTTGGAATATGGCAATGTGAGTAAGAGAAGAAGGAGGGAAGTGGGTTCCTGGGACCTAGAAAAGATCTGAAGGGAGAACGGAAGCCCACGGGGAGAGCAAAAAGAAAGACTTCAGTGAAGAAGAAGGCAGCAAGTGGTGCTTTCTCCCTGAGCCTTGACTCACTCCACGGGAAGGGCAACTCAAACACTGTGACTACTAGCGACCCCAGAGGTCTCCACAGAGACACAAACCAGTGGAAAAGAGTAGTGGATGTAATGGACTGGAGTGACTGGTGAGGTATTTTGGTTCAGATATTGCCCAGGAGAGGGCAATTGGCTGGTAGCCATCTTGGAGAGGGACCAACTGAGCTTGGAACTCAGAGCAGCTGTAGACTGGCTCCATCTAGTGGCTCTAAGTGTCAGGGTGAGGCAGAGCCAAGTTCAAGCCCACAGAAGGCAAACAGGGTGTTGCAGGCTGAACAAAATGGGTTCAAACCTCACAGCCAGAAACCAGCCTGAGCTTCGGAACTAAAGGTGTGGGCTTGCTGGGATTATCAATTACCTATCATAAATCTATGGCTGGCTTGTTGGGATTAATCAACATGGACCTGGACTCTATCAGCCAACTTTGTCTACCAGTGAAAACAGAGACATGCCTTGAAGTTGATTTTTTTTTTTCTTATTCTCTTCTTCTTTATTCTTTTCTTGCTTTTGTTTTTGTTTTCTTTTTTTATTGTTTTTGTTTTTATAAAAGTGTGAACATTGTTTCTACTTTTTAGTCACTGTTCTGTTCTGTTTTTATTTTTACTTCTTTTCTCTCTTTCCCTCCTGCCTCCTTCACCAGTTTCTCAAAATTTGTGTAATCTTCCTTTGTTCTCCTGCCTTGCTCCTAATCTCTTCCTCATCTTCTGTGTCTCTATTTCCCCCCTCTTCTTCTGTTTCTCTTTTATTCTCCCCTGAGTGTAAAATCATCACACTGAGGACATATTTACTGTACAAAATTTTCTGGTTTGTTTTAGATTTTGTTATATAACCATAAATCTAGTTCATATGGTTAAAGCAGCAAATCAATAGTTACCAGAGTTTGCCATTTTCTAGGCTGTATTTGATTCGATCATTGTTGCTGATTATACTACTTTAGCCAAGGTGACATAATTGTGCCAATTAGTTGTTCTTCCCAGTACGCCAAGACTGAGATTGCCTCAGGATCATAAACAATACTATAGGCCAGTGCCAAAGAACCAGGGGTTAGGCCAAATAGGCACCAACTTGTCATCCCAATAAATTAAAGGTGGAGGATCTTGTAACAGACTCAACATCCAAAAGCTAGCTGTATCTGGAAGACATCTCTGAGAAGTAGTAATTTCCCAAGGGTTCTAAATACTAGCAATAAAGCTACTGGTCATAAGCAACTAAAAAAATAGAAAATGAGAAGACACTTAAGCAAGATGCAGCCCGAAACTTCCAGCTCACCAATGCCAAACCCAGGGGACAATGAGGTGGAATAATTCAAAACCCACCCACCTGGACTCTCTGAAGTGGTAACAGTGGAAGTAACAAAGCAGATGAATGAAGCTCTAGAAAAAAAATTAGAGCAGAAATTGTTTCTCACATAAATACAGAGATGATGACCATAATAAAAGAGATGGTTAGTGACTCTAGAGCAGATATAGATCAACAAAAAAAAAAAAAAAAAAGAGGATCTCAGGAACATGATAGAAACCATGAATGACCAGCATTGGAAAGAAATGGAATTCATGAAACATATTCAAATGGGTAGCCATGAGAGTAAAAATACCATTGAAACTATACGTTGCAGAATGAGCCAATGAACCATGGAAAGAAAAATTTCTTTAAAATAGCAAAGAACCATGAAAAACCAATCCAACAGCTACTAAATGATGCAAAGAAGAATAAAATAAGATTGACTAGAGTCAATAAAAAAGCAAGAGTTAGAGCAAATGACATAAAAAAAACTATTCACTGAAGTAATGGCAGAAAATTTCCCAAGCAGGAAAAAAGAATTTGATATACAGATAAATGAGAGACATAGAACTCCAATTATCCATGATCAAAAAATATCTACACCAAGACACATAATAGTCAAGATTCCAGAAATTCAACACAAGAAGAAAATATTAAAAGCTGTTAGAGAAAAGAAACAAATCACCTATAAAGGAAAGCCCATCAGAATCACAGCAGACTCTCAATACAAATCCTCAAGTCAAGGAGAGCTTGGAGCAAAGTATTTCAAGCCCTAAAGGGAAACAACCTCCAATCCAGATTGATATACCCTGCAAAACTATCTTTTAAAACTGATGGAGAAATAAGATACTTCCATGACAAAGAACGCCTGAAGAAATTCATGATCACTAAACCAGCACTCCAAAATGTTTTGAAGGACATCCTAGAAAGAGATACAAGGATTACAACTCCATAAATCCCAACAGAGTGAATCCACTAGGCAAAGCAAGTAATTAAACAGAGCGGAAAGAAAGGGAACCAACAATAGGAAAATAACATGACAAGGATAAGCCAATACATATTTGTTATACTTATCAATGTAAATGGTCTCAATTCATCAATCAAAAGAAACACTCTGGGGCTGGGGATTTAGCTCAATGGTTCTGCCACGTGCCTCACAAGTGGAAGGACCTGAGTTCGATTCCCCGTACCAAATAAAAAAAAAAAAAGAAACAGACTGCCAGAGTGGATCGAGAACCAAGATCTAACAATATGCTGCATATAAAAACACATTTAATTCAAAAAGAAATACATAGACTAAAAATCAGAGGATGGAAAACAATACTCCATGCAACAGGAAACCAGAAAAAACAGGGGTAGCTATTCTATTTGTAGACAAAGTCAGTTTCAAGCCAAGATTGATTAAGAGAGACAAAGAAGGTCACTACATCCTTGTAAAGGGAAATATCCAAGAGGAAGAGATAACAATCATAAATATATATGCACAAAATACTAGCATACTAACTATATAAAACAAACATTATTAGACAGGAAAAATCAAATAAGCACTAAAACAATTGTAATGGGTGACCTCAATACTACCTTATCACAAATAAGTCAACTAGGCACACACACACACACACACACACACACACACAAATCAAAAAAGAAATATCAAAACTGAACCAAAGTTTTGAATAGACTGATTTAGTAGATGTCTACAGAGTGTTCCACCCCCATGAGATCAGAATACACATTCTTCTCAGTGGCACCTAGGACATTCTCCAAAGTAGGCAACATAGTAGCTCATAGAACATCCTTAAGTAAATGGAAAGGAATTGAAATCATCCTATTCATATTATCAGACCATAGTGCAATAAAATTGGAAAAACAATAGCAAAAGAAACCACAAAAATTTCATAAACACATGGAAATTAAGTAACACCCTTCTGAACAATCAGTGGGTCACAGATGAAATTAAAGAAGAAATTAGGCCATTTCTATAATTAAATGATAATGCCAATACAACACACTGGAACTTATGGAACATAATGAAAGCGGTCCTATGAGGGAAATTTATAGCAGTGAATTCCCATATCAGAAAAACTGAGTGAGCTCAAATAAACAACCTAATATTGAACCTCAAGCTTCTAGGAAAAGAAGAACAAGTCATGGCCAAAGCTTGTATGAGGGAGGAAATTATAAAGATAAGAGCAGAAATTAATGCAATGGAGATTAAGAAAACAATAAATGAATTGAAGAGATGGTTCTTTGAAAGATTAAATAAAATTGACAAACCCTTAGCCCATCTTATCCAAAAAAAAAAAAAAAAAAAAACGGAAAGAAGATTCAAGTTCATGCAATTAGGAATGAAAAGGGTGAAATCACAACAGATCTTGCAGAAATCCAGAAGATCATCAATACCTACTTCAAGAACTTGTATTCTAATAAAATGGAAAACACAGACAAAATGGACAGATTCCTAGATACATGTGAATTACCAAAGCTGACTCAAGAAGATATAAAAATTCTAAATAAACTAATGCCAGTCAATGAAGGTGAAGAGGTAATTAAAAATTACCTTAGTTCCTGATGGATTCACTGCTAAATTCTACAAGAAATTTAGAGAAGATCTAATGCTGCTACTTCTCACACTTTTTAATAAAATTGAAAGACAAGCGATATTCCCAAATTCATTCCATGACCAAGTAGGATTCATCCCAGGGATGCATGGATGGTTCAACATACGCAAATCAATAAATGTAATACACCATAAAAACAGAGACAAAAATCATATGATCATCCCAATAGATGGAGAAAAAGCATTTAACAAAATCCAACACCCATTCATGATAAAAACTCTACAGAAAATTGGAATAGATGGTCTTTACTTCAATCTGATATAAGCCATCTATGACAAACTATAGCCAACATTATATTAAATAGACAAAAACTGATAGCTTTCACCCTAAAATCAGGAAAAAGACAAAGATGTCCATTGTTACCAATTACATTCAATAGAATTCTGGAAACATAAGCCAGAGTAATTAGACAAGAGAAAGAAATAAAAGGAATAAGGATAGGAAAGGAAGAAGTTAAATTATCATTATTTGTGGATGACATGATACTTTACACAGAAGACCCCAAAAACTCCACCAAAGACTTTTAGATTTATAACCAAATTCAGTGGCATAGCTGAATACAATGTCAAAAATCAAAAATCAATAGCCTTCCTGTACACAAATAACAACCTCCCTGAGAGAGAAATTAGAGAGACAATACCTTTCACAATAGCATTAAAAACAATGAAATACCTAGGACTCAATCTAACTAAGGAAGTAAAAGACCTTTACATTGAAAACTACAGTATTCTGCAAAAGATTGAGAGGATATCAGAAAATGAAAAGATATCCCTTATTCTTGAGCAGGAAGAACCAATATAGTGAAAATGGCCATACTTTCAAAATTCTTATAGATTTAATGCAATCTTAATCAAAATTCCAATAGCATATCTCACAGAATTAGAGAAAACAATTCTAAAATTCATTTGGAACCAGCACAGGCCTTGAATAGCAAAAGCAATTCTGGGCAACAAAGGTAAGGCACGGGGCATCACAATCCCTGACTTAAAATTATACTATAAAGCCATTGTGATAAAACCAGCATGGTACTGACCAAAAAAAAAAAAGGACCTAAGGATCAATGGAACAGATTAAAAGATCCAGAAACAACTCCAAACACATTCAGCCATCTTATCTTTGACAAAGGAGCCAAACACCTTCACTGGAAGAAAGATAGCCTCTTCAATAAATGATGCTGGAAAAACTGGCTTTCCACATGCCAAAGATTAAAACAAGACCCATGTCTCTCACCATGCACTAAACTAAAATCAAAACGAATCAATTATCTAAACATTAAAACAGAAACACTAAATTGGTTGGAAGATAGAATAGGTAGAACTGTTGAAGACAGTGGTGTAGGGAAAGATTTTATGAACAAAACCCCAATCACACAGGAACTATCACAAAGAATCACCAACTGTGATCTCATCTTATTAAAAAAGCTTTTGCACAGCAAAAGAAACTACCAACAGTGAAGAGACAACCCACAGGATGGGAAAAAATTTGCTAGTTATTCCTCAAACAAAGGACTCATATCTATAATATGTAAAACACTAAAAAAATCAGACCCCCCCCCCCAAATTTAGAGACCCAATCCCAAATAGGCATCTGAGATGAATACACACTTCTCAGGTAAAGAAGTAGAAACAGCAAATATATATATGAAAAAAATGTTCAACATTATTGGTCATTCAAGAGAAGCAAATTAAAATAACACTGAGATTCCATCTCACCCCAGAAAGAATGGCTGCTATCAAGAATTCAACAGTAACAAATGCTGACAGGGCTGTGGGGAAAAAGGAGGACTGCTCCACTGCTGGTGAGA
Source organism: Heterocephalus glaber (assembly GCF_053883595.1). Lineage (NCBI taxonomy): Eukaryota > Metazoa > Chordata > Mammalia > Rodentia > Bathyergidae > Heterocephalus > Heterocephalus glaber. The sequence goes on from NW_028258317.1 coordinate 34,310,210, forward strand.
GTGTAGATTAGTGCAACCACTGTGGAAATTACTATGGAGATTCCTCAAAAAACGAAAACTGGAGGTTCCATTTGACCCAGCTATTCTCCTTATTGGTATCTTCCAGAAAGAATACCACAGCCATATATGCACACCCATGTTTATAGTGACACAGTTTGTAAATTTTGGAAACACTCCAAATGTCCATCAACTGGTGAATGCATAAAGATGTGTGGGGTTTTTTGGAAATACAAGTGAGTACTACTCTGCTTTAAAGAAGGATAAACAAGACATTTCTAACTAAATGGATACACCTTGAGAACACTCTTAAGTGAAATAAATTGTACACACGTTTCCATACCACATTGTTTCTCTAGTGTGAGAAACTGAAAGTGGAAATAAGGAGAAAAATGTATAATAGATATTTGGAAATGGGGAGAGAACGTTTAAATGAGAAAGGGAACAAGGGAGGGGGATGGGGAAAGGAAAGAAAGGACAAGGAAAAAAAGGAGTCTAGAAGGAAAAAATAGAAACAAAAGTTTTGTAAATAAGGAGGGGAAGAGGGGTGGAAGGGAGGCCGGGGAATGGGGAGAAAGAAGAAGCAAGATATATCATGTACAGGTACAAATTCCCTATAATGAATGTTCCACTTCAGTTAGAGTGACATTTTTAGTTAAATTGTGCAATAGCTATTTAACATCTGTGCTAAAGAATCAAAAGGGAGGACAAAAGAACATGTTTGCTATCACTGACATTTTTTGATTTAGCAAGAAGCCACAAAGTTAATAAGCAAGATAATATGTACATTTATTATATGTAAAAATTTAGCAATGACATTGATTCTTATCATTAAAAAGTCACAAAGCACATTCTAAGCGCATAAACAGAAGATCTCAGAATTTCTAAAAGTTGGAGTTAGGAGTGGTGGAAAGAATTATTGTATTAACCCAACAAAAACCAGTAGACATGTCAGAAGACAAAATAAAAGAATATTTGGGCTGGGGATTTAGGTCAGTGGTTTCGCCGCCTGTCTCGCAAGCGAAAGGTCCCGAGTTTGATCCCAGGTACCAAAAAAAAAAAAAGGAATATTTTAAGTATGCAGAATACAACAAGAAATAAATGACAGGCATGTCTTGTTTTTATGCCAAATTTCTACAGATTATTTACTAAAGCAGTTCTATGTTGAGTCTTGCCCAACATGTCAGAAGCTGAAGTTGGTAATAAGGAGAATCATAAAGACTGTGACCATCAATGTACAGAAGCCAGATTTTTATGCATTTTTGAAATGAGGAAACAAAATATTAGAGGTAGCTTGGCCCATAGGGTCACCTTATGGCTTATCTGAGTATATACAGTAGTAACTGAATAGACCTGCTGTAAGCATTCACGTGAACCCATGAATGGAAATTCATTGCAAATACAAATATTTAACCTAGGCTAAAAGATTAAACATATTCTCTACAGTGAAAGCAAGTGCAAACTAGAGGATATGGCATACTCCCACTTGTATTAAGAACTATACCCTCCTACATATGGAATGCACTGTGTATATAAGCATGTGTACACAAAAACCAACTCTGGAGGTGCACCTAACCCATGCAGGTAAACTGAGGTGGCTTGAAAGAGACACTCATCCTACTATTTTGTACCTCTTAAATTCTTTACTGTACCTCTTAAATTCTTTACTGTGTGATTGCATTGCCTGTTTAATAAATAAATAAATAAGGTAGAAGTTTTTATTTTTAAAAAGTTTTGTCAAGGACTTTTGAAAATCATTAAAAAGATGCACAGAAAGAGAACATGGTAACAAAGTAAGATTTATAATAAAAGCTGACAGAAATCAAGCCATTTCTGTATTTTTATTTAATTCCAAATTATGATGTTTCAAAATTTAATGAGGTGAGCTAAAAATTCACCATTATGGCCAAAAAGAATGAAAGCATGAGATGCACGTACATCCGTGGGTAAAATTTGACAAGATTAAGAGGGATTTCTCATTGGTAAAACCTGTACATACTTTTACCCAGAGTTCTTACACTAATGTTATCTGTATGTCCATGTGCATGTTGTGTGTGTATAAAACTATCTGCTTCCTCACCATCGTCTGTGAGAAAAATCCCATTTTCCCTAAAACCTATCAGTACTGTACCATAAGTTTTATTAAATCATATATAATAAAATCATATATACCTAAATGTTACCATATTTGACTATACCACTTTTTATATAGCTATTTCCCAACTGTGTTAAAAGACAGCGATTTTGTACATAGCACAGGATTTTCCAGGATATACGACACCAAATTAGTACCAGAAATAATTCAAGAAAAAATGATACTCAGTTTAGTTTAATTCACAAAAAATTCAGTGATTGTGTTCAAGACTACAGTTGCTTCACTAGCACTGGGGAATACAGAGGTGATGCGAACCTCAGCTTTGCCAGGAGCTGGCATCCCAAGGGTGAGGCTAACTTACAGGGGGAGGCTAGCAGTCTGTGTTTCTGATCCCCACCTGCAAAGCCAGGGAAGCACAAAACCACAGAATCTGATGACAACTCGGGAACACCTGCTGAGAAGGAAGAGGAGCAAGACAGTTGACAGGGCCAGGACAGCAGCAGGTGATCTTCACACACCTTAAGCGCCATGTGACTGTTAGGCTTAGATAAGAAGGTTCTCTTACAACTGGCAAACTTCACTTCAAAATCAAAGTGTCAGAATCACCACGAAAATTCCAAACACTGCAAGCTTTCTACTTGGATGTTCACGTGGGGCTGGCAGAGTAATTTGCTAGAAACTTAAAACTCCCAGTTTCATCTGGAGTTTCTCTTGCTAGAATTGTTCTTGTAAAAGATTTATAAGAGATAAACATTCTTCCTCGGCTTATTCATAAACGATGATATAGAGGCACAATGGATGTACAGACAAAAGTGTTTTGATACAGTCTTTCTATGCATTCACAACATGAGCGGCAAGCGAGTTATCTGCTTTGGAAAGCATTGTGGGAGTCATTTCACAGGTCAAAGTTACAGAATTTTACACTGTTTTCCTGATGTGAGCCATGCCATTATTTATACTGTATCAGAGAAATCCCATTCATCCCCAAATTTTCACTTATAGTTATATTCATTGAGAAAGAACCATGTCCACAATATTTAGAATGTGGGATCTATATACTTTAAAATGTACCAAATGGCATACATACCAATGAGATGTAGTGTTTCATTTCCAATGGTTAATCTTATGATTAGAAAAAGACTAAATTGAATAGAGCAGTGTATCTTAAAGATTTCCAGGAAGACAGTGTGCCCCTCTGACCTCTTCTCTGGGTAGAAATCTTATTTTTAGGCCCCCAGGAAATAGATTCCACTGGCTAAACACTCCCTAGGGAGAAGGCTCATCTACTGATTTGTAGTTAAGGTGACTGGGCTCAGACTGCTAACTGGGTAGAAACTGAAACAATGTTGTAGATTACTATTGTAAATGCTCCTGTATTCTCTTATCAATTCTTCCATTCATTTGGTCTTCCAGCCATCTGTTCTTTCATCTATCCATTGTTCTATCCATTCATCCAGCACCTTGGTTTAACACCTCATAACCAATTTCCCAAAAATTAGTTACTAGAAAAATAACTGTCTCCTGTTAGGTTATTTCTAGATTTTCTATTATGGAGAGAAAAACCATCTGAACTAATACTGCACATTAATCCCACACACAGGAAAATAAAGTGCACAGTAATTCTTTAAAAGGAAGAATGAAAAGCCTATGATCTCAACAGGTCTCAGAAAGGCCGCCTTTTGGAGGCTCCTCCTGCCTGCCAGGGAGCAGAGCTCTGTTCTATCCCCCAGGAATGTCTGCCTTCACCTGGTCAATGTGTTCAAGTGGACATTTCCAGATGCCCTGAAAGCTATTTCATTGCGAAAGATCCCTGGCTGGTTTCAAGGAGAATCCTACCATAATGTTAAGTCTGTTTTTCTTTGCCATCCTGACAGAGTATAACATTATAAAGCTCTAGACTTGAAGGAAACATGTGAAAGGGTATAAGCAAGGGTGGGGAAGAGAAGCTGAAGAGAGGGCTGAAAATAACACTGCAGGCAGAGAGCCTGAGCAGAACGTGGAGGAGGTGGCCCTGTGAGCCTGGAGAATGTATAGATGAAGCACAGCAGGTAGCCGGGCATTTCTCACTGTGGCTCTATCTGGAGGGTCTTGGAGCACAGGCACGTGTTTGTGCACTTAAGTCCTTCTCTTGGCCAGTTACCTTGCTCTGAACTGTTTGCCATGGTGAGATTTGTAGTTTTCAACTAAGTCTCTTTTTATTGCTTCTTCTCAGTCTCCCTACCTCCCACAGAATAAGCTTTGCCAATAAACAACCCCCATCCTATGTGTTGTTTATATCAAGATGTGAGAGGAAGTGCCAGCAGGTCACCCTCTGAAGGTGGCCTCACTCATCTGCTTTCCAGAGAGGAGCAGTGGGCAACATTAACCTCTGAGCCACTGCTGCCTGGAGCACTTACAGAGCCAACACTGAGGAGCCAAGGATGCTAAACGAGCTCTTGCCCAGCCAGCAAAGGCCATGCAAACCCAAGCTGCCTCCACACTCCTAAAAGAAGAAATTCAGATTGCTTCCCTTACAATTAATTCCTTTCCCCCAAGCAGCGTTTCTTAGCTGAAAACCTAATTTTTGGTTTTTTCCTTTTTCTTTTTTCTTGAAATCTGAGGCTGCTTCTTCATGTTAATATTTTAGAAAAAGGGCAGAGGAACAAGAGACAGCTTTTGCTTTTGCCAGGAGGAAAAAAAATGTCACCCTCCCTAAAAATCTGAGGTCTCTGTCCCTGACATGACATTCACAGTGGAGGCCCACGATCTGTATAGCAGATCCTAGGAAAGCATTTTTGCCTATAGTTATCTGCTCAACAGCTCAGGCAGTAAAATTCTCAAAATAATTATATGTTGCAATAGCAGCAATTCCAATTAATGAGTGCATTTTTAAACTCAAAAAACTTAAAAACATGAAAGCATAGTAAATAGACGATTACCCCCATAAGGATTTCAGGCCCATATAATGACCTGTCAGGATGGGAAAAGAATGACTTGAGTTTGGACTTGTAAAATCTGGGAAATTCAAAACCAAAGCCAGAACTCCATCCTAATTTACCTCATTATTCTCCTCTATCATAAATATCTTAAACTGCCAGGCATGTGCGGGTCAATGATTTTGTGTGGAGCACACCCTAAGACAAAACATCCCAACAATTGGGTGACATATGGATGATGCATGCACTTATGACTCCTTGTTCTTACTTTGAAAGATTTTGTGGAATTAGAAGTGAATCACAGAAAAGCAAAACTCACTTTGGTCTTTTACATGCATTAAGTATTTAATGTACTGACATTCAAGTAGGTCTTATGGGCATATTTATAGTTTAGAGAAGGGTTTTTAGACTGGTCTTTATAGTTTCCACGAGAACATTTTAATCCAGAGAAGCATAATGAGATTGATCCTTCTTTTACACACTTCCTTTGACAGGCCCATGGCAGCACTTACCACATGAAGAAAAGGTAATACACATACCATGATTATAAACAAATGGTTTTTTTTTAGAAACAGAGTCAATAAAACCAGCCTATGTTTGTGAGGCCCAAAGTCTTACATTTTACAACTTAGTCTGTAAGAATAGTGACATAGCTGCTTTTAACAGACTATGAATAGATGCTAAAAGAACACAGCATCTACTTTAGTATTGTGGCTGAGATACCAAGTCTTATACTTTTATCTTGAATTTTTAGTAAAACTGCTCAGTAGAGGCCAAGTGCATGCCACAATCCATTCATAGAATTCACAGTGCACGACTGAGCCTGGGTAAGATGGATGTGCACCACCACACTGGGCTTCAGCACCTCACAGGCCACAAATCCATTCCCATCCCTTCCCTTCCCTCTGCTGGTACTAGTTGGCAAGGAGTACGTGCCCTCACATCAAAGTCAGTGTATTTCAGAACTTTGTAAGAAGTTCCAATAGTTTACTTACTATTTTTACAGAAAGATTTATTTAAAAATACTTCCTTGGGCCAGGGATTTAGCTCAGTGGTTCCAGCACCTGCCTCGTAAGCACAAGGTCCTGAGTTCAATCCCCGGTACCAAGAAAAAAAAAAAGAAAATAAAAAATACTTCCTTAAGTAAAAAGGATCACAGGAAAAAAAACCACCTTCATATATTACAATAGCCCCCACAATAGAATAAATGTCAGTTTCTAGTTTTAGCCTTATAATGCCAAACATTTGGAGATATAATGAAAAGATAGCCTTGGTATAAAAGGCTAGAATCTGCATGCAGCCCCAACACTTTTACTTAATAACTGAGGAGCCATGGGTAAGTTGCTTAACCTTTCTGAGCTCTAATTTCCCTTTATCTGCAATTGGATATATCATTGACCTACCCACTTGGAGGCGGGTAGGATAATTCAATGAGAAAATATGTGCACCTAACATAATAGCACCTAGACTAAAAGAAAGACTCAAAAAATATTAGTAGTGTTTCCTAAAACACAAATACTATGTATAGTATTCTATAATCCAAAATATTAATATGTAGAGTTTTTCTCATGGAAAGAGGATTGCATGAAACTGTATACTTTGAAGTTTTTCATAATTTCTCATTTTTCTGCAATATATGCGTGTACACATACCCATACACAGTGTTCACACACACAAATACAAAAACATATACCGGTATATACATATCTCCTGTGTAACCAGGGGATAAAAAGGCTTTATATGGTAAATATGAAGATAGTTTCTATTACAAATAAATATCTCTGTTATTTTATATTTGGAACTGTACAAGCTACCAAAATGCTGTGAAAAGAAAGTGATTTATCATCACTCAGCACTTGCTGTTTTATATCTAGATTTTTATTTATTTATTTATTGGTACTGGGGATCAAACTCAGGTCCTTGTGCTTGCACAGCAGGAGGGCAAAACAACTGAGCCAAATCCCCAGCCCTATATCTAGATGTATTTTAAGAGAAAGTAAATAGGTACCAGGAGTGGGGTTGTGCTATGACACTACTTGACCATGTAGTTCAGAATCCTTTTGAACTGGTTTGTAAGTAGACTTTGGAAAGGTTTGGAGTTGCCACCTAGAAAAAAAAGCTCTAGAATGGTATTAGCTAAGCTTGATGGGAGAGTCTGGTTGGAGCTCATAAGATCAGAATGCTGATAAAAATGCAGATGGTAAAAACTAGGCTCAGGAGGTTTTACTTGGGAACAAGAACTCCATTGTCAGTTGGACTCAAGTTCATGTGTGTCACGCTCTGGCAGAAAATTTTTTTATATCTTGCTGATGTTCTGAGACTTTACAGGAGAATGAGATTAAGGATGGACTAATTAACCTGGTGGAGGAAATTTCAAGGAACCCCAACACTCAGATGGTGGCATGCATATTTTGGGGGACATTAGCCAGCTTTACACTGAACATCAAGAGCAAGCAAACAAAACAGCTAAATGATTTAAGAAGTTTTGAGTTTAGCCAGAAATTAAGCTCTGGTAAAATTGGAACCTACAAATTTAGAACAGCAAGGATCTTAGTTGCTTAAAAGATTAACATTACAAAGAAGCCAAGTACTTTGGTTCAGGACCATAGGAAATATGGCTTAAGAGCATGTGAAAAATCAGGAAGGCCCCACCTTTCACAGCTTAAAGTTACAAAAGTAAAAGACTTTGCTTTGAGCAAAGAGCCCAAGGGCACCCTGCTTGAGAATGGTCACCTAAGGAGTTGGTTCCCTGGAATTTGGTTCACAGTATTTGCCATCCAGACACCCCTGTAGCAGCAATTAAAGGGGGCCTGACTATTGCTCAAGCTGGCAGCAGACCTTGGTATCACCCGTTGTGCTGAATTTACAGGCATGAAGAATGCAAGAGTTGTGGGGTCAAGAAAGCTTCCATCCCAATTTCAAAAGGCCTGGGAGACCAGGCTGTGTGCTCCTGAGAGGGCAGAAGCTATGAGAATGAAGCCAGAAGTAAAGCAGAAACCCCAGAAAGAGAATCCAGGAATGTGGAATATCCAGGGAGAGCCAAAGGAGTGAACAAAGCTAGCCCAGGAGAGGAGCCATGAGAGCTACAACCACCTGTAATGCCACAGGGGTGGGACTGCTCAGCCCCTTTGTAGCTCACATCTGGCCACAGCTTTCCCTGGTGCTAGATATGGAACTACAGGATTTGATGTTTGCCCTGCTAGATTTCAGTCTTGCTTTGGTCCCATTGATTTCTATCCCCCATTCCTTTCTTTTAGAATGGGAATGTTTACCCTGTGTTACTGTACTTTAGGAGTGTTTAACTTTCTTTTTGCTTTTTACAGGGGCTCAAAAGCTAAGTGTTGGACTTTTCAGCAATGCTGAAACTGTTAGTTCTTTGGCAACACTTAGGGCTAAATAAACTTTACATAAAGGGATGCACATGAGTATTTTGGGTCCCTGGGGTGGAATGTTAAGGGTTATATCCAAATGTCCACCAGGAGCCTTGTGTACTCATCAGTGGGCTTTTGGGTGGTGATTAGATGGTGGACACTTGTACCTGACTTGCTGTTAGGAGGCCACATCTTGTCAAAAGAGGTGGGTCACTGTGGGTATGGCCTGGAAGGGTTTATCTCCCACCCCAGCTCCTCCTGACTCTCTGCTTCTTGGACTCCATGAGAGCAGCTTTCCTCTACCCAGATCCTTCTAACCAGCTATTCGGCCTTGGAGCCTCTATCACCTGTGAGCCCAAATAAACCTCTCCTTTAAGTTCTGGGGGTCTAGTATTATGTCTCAGTGACAAGAAAGTAACTAAGGCAGCACTTTGAACACCACTGGAACACTGACCTAAATGTTATCAATAGCAGAAGTTGCACACTAACAGTTACAGAGAAAACAAGACCTTTTCATTTCAAAAGACCCTGTCTGGAAACTGCTTGGGTTTTGAAGATACAGACCAGAATAACAAGGATCTTCCTCATGTTTTATACTTGAATCCTACTCAGAGCCTGGGGCATTATAAATCATCAGTGAGTATTTGACCAAATAATTACTAAATGAATGTAACATGGGAGTGATGGATAATCATAACAGCTTTTGAGGTTTCTGTTTTGTTTGTTAACAAAAAAACTTGGACAAGCAGTGGTCAAATTAATATATTCAGAATGAGACAAGAATGGTTGACCATTAAGAAGGTGGAGTACATTATATGATTATTACACTATACAATTTTTCATGAAGTCAGAATATGTCTCTTAAAAATTAGGAGTGTCATGTATTAAACATATTGAACCAATTTTCTTATTATTTTTGGAAATAAATTCATCTCTTCACTGTGAAAGAGCATGAAAAATTTTAATTCTCAATTGGACATTCTTTTTTAGAAAATAAAAGTGCAATATAATGAGCATTGACAGAGACATTGCCTCCCTCTCCCATCCTATTGGTTTTGTTATAAGACCGAGGACAAAGCCTGGAACACAGAGCTCACTCTTGAGAGCAGTACTGACCCCTAAGTGTGTCCACTCCACCCGGAGATCCTTCTGCACAGAGCTGGGCTGGCACCTCAGGAAAGACAGCCTTCACCTCTGAAACCATGTTTCCCCACAGAAGCATAACAACAGAACTGCACCCTTGTGTTCTTTTAGCTTTGTGGATTTTGATTTTGACACAGTTTTACCAAGGGAAGAGTCAAAGAAATAATAAGTTTGAGAAAAAAGAAGGGTTGAAACCTGAAGAAAGAATCCATTTCCAAACTGGACCCCGTGATCAAAATTGACTCCTGAAGAGATGGTGGCCATGACAAAGTTGTTGAACTGCTATTACTTTGGTTCATGCCAATTCTTAGAGCTATCAAAAGGTTCAAAGAATTTCTTATTCTAACTTTCACAAATATGCCATCCTCACTAACCCCTGGCCTAGTATTGAACATACCAGAGTTAAATAAGAAAATGAAAAGATTTCTTAGAAAATGAAAATAATGATGTTGCTGCTGCTGCTCTTGCTAGTACAGTTTCCACGGTGCACAAGTGCTTTACATTATTGTCTTTAATCCTGAGGACAAGACTGCCAGGGTTATTAACGGCCTCATATTCCACCTGACACGAGAAAAGCACCAGACCCTAAGCAGCTTGATGAGCTGCAAGCACAGAATGGGAAGCCGAGGCCAAGCTAGACTGATGGCAGATGTTTTCATACCAGTAAGGTTTTCTCCCAGTAGTGCTTCGCACATAGTGAAACCTCTGCCGGGAACACTCTACCCCATCTCCCCAGGGGCCCTATTCTTCTGCATCCCTTCAGGCTCAGCTTACATGTCATTGCCTCAGAGAAGACTTCTCTGACCACTAGGCCTCTCCACAGCGGGCAAAGCGCCAGTTACTCTCTTGCTCAGTTCTCACTCTCTTCCTCAGGGCATTTCCTCCGTGTGTGCCTACATATGTGTTTAGCATCTGCTTCCTGGTCTAGACTCCATGCTCCAGACCAGCAAGGCTATATCTGTAAATGTGATTGTAGATAAATATTTATTAATTGGCCTGCTGAGTAACAGTGATTTTCAAGGGTAAGGTGAAGAATCACTGGTCCTCCTGCAGGTACATTCTGCTTGTTCTAAAAACAAGAACACCATGATCAGATGTTTATATGAATTTCCTTCTTTAAAATGTTTGAAGAAAGTGTTCTGAGGAGAATAATTGGAAAATTACCATTCCACGATACTTTGCTATATCAAAAGACACAGGCAGCCAAGGAGGTAAGAGCAAATCTGCCTAGGTCTACCCAGCATCTGTTCACATGAACAAGAGGAACTAAGCAACCCAGAAAATAAGACTCTCCCTCTGAGGACATAGCTATGAACCTCATTCTGGCAAAGTCAGCCTTCTTTCCAAAAGCTTCAAAATAAGAAACATTCTCTCATCTACTCTATCCATGATGTAAGACTGATATATATATAACACACGTTATTTAAATAGGAAACACAAAATTAATAGCCTAACTATATATCAATAATCCCTATTTAATCTGAGTTCTGAATATATGAAAAGTAATCTAAAAATTTATTGTTGTTGTTTTAAACTGTATATCCTTTTATAGGTACATTTTAGGTATAAATTATAATGACATTCATCATTGGAAATTTGCTCCTTTACATACTGTCTTGGTTCTTATTTTTTCCTCCTTCCCCTGCCCTCCCTTCAGTCCCTCCATCCCTCCCTATTTACAGAGACTTTGTTTCCTTTTTTTCATTTTCTCATATTAATTCCATTCTCTTTCCCCTACCCCTTCCCCTTTGCCCCTTTTCTTCCTATTTCACGTTATCTATTATACCATTTAGTCCTTATTTACACTTTCAGTTTCTCACTCTAGAGAAACTTTGATATTTACATGTGTGTCCTATTTATTTCACTTACGAGTATTGCCTCAATGTGCATCCATTTAGCAATAAATGTCTCTCATTTCTCATTTATTATGGATGAGTAATACTCCATTTTATAAAAAAATCCCCACATTTTTTCTTTTTTTTTTTTTTTGGTACCGGGGATCGAACTCAGGTCCTGGAGCTTGCACAGCAGGTGGCGAAACCACTGAGCTAAATCCCTGGCCCCAAACCACATTTTCTTTATCCAGTCACCAGTTGATGGGCACTTGGGCTGTTTCCAAGTTTTAGCTATTACAAACTGTGCTGCTATGAACATGGGTGCACATATATCACTGTGGTATGCTTTTTTTTTTTTTTTTTTTTTTTGGTACCAGGGATCGAACTTGGGTCCTTGCGCTTGTGCAGCAGGCGGCAAAACCACTGAGCTAAATCCTAGGCCCTGAGATATGATTCTTTTAATTCTTTGGGGAAGATACCCAGCAAGAAAATAGCTGGGTCAAATGGGACTTCCAGTCCAAGTTCTTTGAGGTATCTCCATACTGATTTCCACAGTGGCTACACCAGTCTATACTCCCACCAGCAGCGGAGCAGTATTCCTCTTTCCCCACAGCTCCACCAGCATTTGTTATTGGTTGATTTCTTGATAGCAGCCATTCCTTCTGGGGTGAGGTGGAATCTCAGCGTTGTTTTCATTTGCATCTCTCAAATGACCAGTGATGTTAAACATCTTTTCATATGTTTATTTGCCATTTCTATTTCTTTGTCTGAGAAATGTCTGTTCATTTCAGATGCCCGTTTTTGGACTGGGTCTTTACATTTGGGAGGTCTTATTTTTTTAAGTTCTTTATAGATTCTAGATAGTAGACCTTTGTCTGAGGGACCACTGGTGAAAATTTTTTCCCACATTGTGGGTTGTCTTTTCACACTGTTGGTGGTTTCTCTTGTTGTGCAGAAGCTTTTTAATAAAAAGAGATCCCACTTGTTGAATGTTTGTGCCAGTTCACCAGCAACTGAGTTTTTGTTCATAAAATCTTTTCCTACACCAATGTCTTTAAGAGTTCTACCTAACCTCTGTTCCAGCCAGTTCAGCATTTCTATTTTAATATTTAGATCTTTAATCCATTTTGATTTTAGTTTAGTGCATGGTGAGAGATATAGGTCTAGTTGTAGTTTTTGGCAAGTTGAAACCCAATTTTCCCAGCACCATTTATTAAGGAGGCTATCATTCCTCTAGTGAGGGTGTTTGGATCTTTTGTCAAAGATGAGGTGGCTGAGTGTCTCTGGAAGTGTTTCTGCACCTTCTAATCTGTTCCACTGTTCCTCAGGTCTGTTTCTTTGCCAGTACCATGCTGTTTTTATCACAGTAGCTTTGTAGTATAGTTTCAAGTTGGGAGTTGTAATACCCCCTGCCATGTCTCTGTTACCTAGAATTGCTTTTGCTATTCTGGTTCTCTTCTTATTCCAAATGAATTTTTGGATTGCTTTCTCAAGGTCCATGAAGTATGGTGCTGGGATTTCATTTGGGATTGCATTAAATCTATATAGCAGTTTTGGAAGTATGGCCATTTTTACTATGTTGATCCTACCTACCTGGGAGCAGGCAGTGTCTTTCCATTTTCTGATGTCATCTTCAATCTCTCTTTTCAGAGTGCTATACTTTTCAGAGAAGAGGTCTTTGATTTCTTTCGTTAGGATGATTCCTAGGTATTTCAGTTTTTTGGATGCTACTGTGAAAGAAATTGTTTCCCCTATTTCTCTCTCAGTGAGTCTGTTTGTGTAGAGCAAAGCTATTGATTTTTGTGTGTTGACCCTGTATCCAGCTACTTTACTGAATATGGTTATTAAGTCTAGAAGACTTTTGGTGAAGTTCTTGAGGTCTTCTATATAGAGTATCATGTCATCTCCAAATGACAATTTCACTTCTTCATTTCCTATCTTTATTCCTTTTCTTTCTTTCTCTTGTCTAATTGCCATGGCTAATGTTTCCAAAACTATATTGAACGGGAGTGGTGATAGTGGACATCCTTGTCTTGTTCCTGATTTGAGTGTGAAGGATTTCAGGTTTTGACCATTTAGTATGATATTGGCTGTTGGTGTTTCATAGATGGCTTGTATCAGATTGAGGTAGGGACTGTCTATTCTAATTTGTTGTAGGATTTTTATCATAAAAATGTCTTGGATTTTGTCAAATGGTTTTTCTGCATCTATTGAGATGATCATATGGTTTTTGTCCTTGGCTCTATTGATATAGTGTATTACATTGATTGATTTGCATATGTTGAACCATCCCTGCATCCCTGGGATGAATCCCACTTGATCAGGGTGTATGATCTTCTTGATGATCTTCTGCATTCTATTTGTCAGTATCTTAGTAAGGATTTTTGCATCTATGTTCATTAGTGAGATTGGCCTATAGTTCTCTTTTTTGGTTGGGTCTTTCTCTGCTTTGGGAATCAAGGTGTTGCTTGCTTCTAGGAATGAATTTGGGAGTATTGCTTCCTTTTCAATTTCATTGAAGAGTTTAAAGAGTAGTGGCAGTAGTACTTCTCCAAATGTCTCCTAGAATTCAGTGGTGAAGCCATCAGGACCCTGACTTTTCTTAGTTGGTAAGTTTTTAATTACGTTTTCAATTTCATTGGTTGCTATTGGGTTGTTTGGAATTTTTAAGTCTTCTTCATTCAACTTTGGTAATTCATACATATCTAGGAATCTGTCCATTTCTTCTGTGTTTTCATTCTTATTGGCGTATAGGTTCTCAAAATAGGTATTGATGATCCTTTGGATTTCTTCTGGATATGTTGTAATTTCATCCTTTTCATTCCTAATTGCATGGATTTGGGACTTTTCTTTCCTTTTTCTGACAAGGTTGGCTAAGGGTTTGTCAATTTTGTTTATTCTTTAGAAGAACCAACTCTTGTCTTCATTGATTTTTTTGTATTGTTCTTTTAGTCTCCATTGCATTGATTTCTGCCCTGATCTTTATAATTTCCTCCTTTCTATGACCTTTGGGTTTGTCCTGCTTTTCATTTTCCTAGAAGCTTGAGGTTCAGCATCAGGTCATTTAATTAGGCTCACTCTGTTTTCCTAATATGAGTTTTCACTGCTCTGAATTTCCCTCATAAGACTGCTTTTGTTGTGCCCCATAGATTCAGATGTTGTATTGTCATTGTCATTTAATTGAAGGAACTGTCTGATTTCTTTAATTTCCTCTTTGACCCTTTGGTTATTCAGAAGTGTGTTCAGTCTACATGTGTTTATGAAATTTTTGTGGTTTCTTTTGCTATTGATCTCCAATGTCATCACACTATGGTCTGATAATATACAGGGGATAACTGCAATTCCTTTGCACTTACCTAAATATGTTCTATGAGGGAGTATGTGGTCTATTTTGGAGAATGACCCATGTGCAGTGGAAAAGAATGTGTATTCTGATTTTGTGGGGTGGAACACTCTGTAAATGTCTGTTAAGTTCATTTGTTCAAGAGTTTGAGTTCTAGTATTTTGTTACTTGTTTTTTATCTAGTTGATCTATCTGTGACAATGGGACATTGAGGTTCCCCACTACTATTCTATTAGTGCTTATATGATTTTTCATGTCTATTAGTATTTGTTTTATATAGTTGGGTGCACTAGTGTTTGATGCATAGATATTTATGTTTGTCATCTCTTCCTCTTGGATTGTTCCCTTTACAAGGATGTAGTGTCCTTCTTTGTCTCTCTTAATCAGTGTGAGTCTGAAATCCACTTGGTCTGCAAAGAGCATACCTACTCCTGCTTTTTTTCCGGTTTCTGTTGCATGGAGTATTGTTTTCCACTCTTTAACTTTCAGTCTATGAGTTTCTTTTTGAATTAAGTGTCTTTCTTGTATGCAGGATATTGTTGGATCCTGCTTCTTTTTCTTTGCATAATAACCTTTTTTTTTCTGTTTTTCATAATAACTTTTTTTAATGGAGAGAATACTTACAAGCTATTCTCATGCTCATCATTTGCAAACATAGTGTCTGACAGTGTGATGGAGTCAGATCATGAAGGCTGGCCCCTGACTTTGAGGACAGGCTCAAGGAGAAGGGGACAACTGCACAACACATGATCAGCCATGTTACTGCTATAATCTTGGCACAAGTGAAATATTTTGGGACTATGGAGAGGAGAGATGATCACATGTCACAAAATAGTTGGCATTTGGCTCTATTTCTATTTTTAGTTTCTGCTTAGTTTGTGATTTCTTGGAAAATGCTATCTCCTTCCCTCCCTCTCCCCCTCCACTTTCACACCACCATCTTTCTACAAATGCACTGCAAGGCCATCAGTGCATCTCACTCTAAAGGTCACAGCTACCACACTTGGACTGGCTGTTGTACGTGGTACCTAAATCAGTTTACAATAGCATTGTATTAGCTATTTATTGCTGTCTGAAAAATCACTCCCAAATTTAGTGCTTTAGAACAATAGCCATTTACTGCCTCATCATTGCTATGATTCAGAAATATGCATGCAGTTTAGCTAGGTCCTCAAACTCTGGGTCTCTCATAAGCTGCCATCAGGCTACTGGCCAGGCCACAGTCATCTATGGTTCAGTTTGGAGGAGGTCTGCTCCTGAGCCCCTTCACAGGGCTGCCCACAGGATTCAGGGCCTCAGTTCCTTCCTGGCTCTTGGCTGGAGACTGCACTCAGTTCCTTGCTACAAGAGGTTTTCCATGGTCATCTCATAGCAAGGTAGTAAGGAAAATGAGCCAGAGATGGGGAACAAGTGAGATGCTGTTGGCGCCCACGCGGCTCACCTCTTCTCTGCTGGGAGTGGTGGTAGGTTGGCCTGGAAGCCTCCTACTCTGCATTAGGAGCTGTGGTACATTGACCTGGAAGCCTCCTCTACACTGGGAGGTGTGGCTCGTTGACCCGGAAGCTGGGAGCAATAATCTGAAAATAATCTGCACCCTTCCATCTCTGTCACTATCCAAGGAGAAGCCAGTGCTGGCACACAGCTTGGGAGACTTGTCCCTCTGAAACCTCCCTGCCAGACACACCCTTCCCGAGATGTCCCAAGTATTTTCCACTCCTTCCTGGGAGGCTCCCTTGTGTGTGGCTCATCAGCTTCAGCAGGGAGGAACATAAAAAATGACAGGTCCAGTACTTCAGTGCAGATATTTTAAGGATTAAGTAAAAGGATTTCACTGAATAGAATAGATTTTCACAACCCTGGTATAAAGTGCACAGTTGTATAAAGGAACATCACATCACATCTCAATTGATACGTAGTGATCATATTACCAACACTAGGATTAGAAAAGGACTTCCTTTTATTATCAAACCTACTTACTGGTGTGGAGGCCTGACACCCTAACCATTCTGCCCCTGGGTCTTCCCTTCTGTGAAGTAAACTGGACTTAACTGGTGACACCAGCAGCCTTGTCCCTTTAGAGTTTCCTCTGGACCTCAGTAGGAGTAAAACACCATAAAATCACATTTCACTTACAGTCTGAAAGTCAGTGCCTAAATAGATTTACCAGCATCTATTCTCATAACATTTTTGTAACAATCTGACTTATAAAAATATGTTTCAAGCTATCTCAAGTTCCAATTGGAACTTTACCTTTATAAAATTTTACAATGAAATGGTGCAGTATAATTATAAAGATCATGAAATTTGTATATGCCTACATTCTGGTGTAAAGGAAACACGATCAAAAATAAAATGATGAAAAAATAAGCTTTTTGTCAAGAATAGCCCACAGATAAGAGTTGCATTAACCTGGTGAGTATATGCTGTGATGCTTCAGAATAATCAGT
Source organism: Heterocephalus glaber (assembly GCF_053883595.1). Classification (NCBI taxonomy): domain Eukaryota; kingdom Metazoa; phylum Chordata; class Mammalia; order Rodentia; family Bathyergidae; genus Heterocephalus; species Heterocephalus glaber. The sequence continues at coordinate 34,327,356 of NW_028258317.1, forward strand.
GTCAGAACTGCAATGTTGCTAAACAAAAATTGAACAAGTCCTCCAAGATCAGGGCTTGATGTCAAGTGTGTATTCCCTGTTTCTAAATGGGAAGTTCTGAAAATTACCTGTTCAACCCTCTGTTCCTGTCGCTGCAGTTTCTCCCTTGCTGACCTCATCTTCTCACAGGACTTGGAGTCTGAGCTGGCCCCCGGGTGGACGATGGATGGGTATCACCCTTCCTGCCCTCCACAGTCAGCCTACTGCTGGGTGATCTCAGCTGCTGGTCAGTGTTCGAAAACTCAACTCATCTTTTTTTTTTCCCAAATCAACTATTTGGGAAATATTCCTCTCAGTATTAGTACTACTGCACATTAAACCTCAAAGTGATTTTCATTCCTCTTTGCCTGCACTGTACATTCAATTGTACACTGACGTGCAATTTGAATTCTCTCTGATGAGCTGGATCCAGTTTGCAGTTTCTCAAAAACTTTGCCGAACCAGTCTTATCATCACATCTCACCCCCAAAACCTCTGGATCAGCTGTGGAGCAACCCTCCCCAGAGCTCTGAGTTTCAGCATGGCCCTTTGTCTCAGCTCCCCAACCAGAGGGGAAGCTGCTCCCTAGAGTCATTACCTTCTTACAGGAAGGGCTTTCCACCTCATCACCATTGACACTTCCAGCTAAATACGTCTTCATTATGGGGACTCATCATGTACTTTGGGATGGTTAGAAGCATACCTGTGTTTCTCCACTGAATACCAACAACACCTCCCTATCAAGCTGTGACAACCAACAACTCTGCAGGTACTGAAGCATGTTCTCTGGGGAGGCAAAATCAGCCTGGGTTAAGAACCACAACCTTAGATCTTACTTTTATCCTTTTCACCATTTAGCTAGCAAATTTTACACCTATTTTCACTTCATATTAAATATCTCTTCAAATAAAGGTGTGTTTTGTGCCTTCCAGAGGGCCACTCCATGGTTCTGCAGTGACACCCACCGGCTCCATTTGTCCTGTGATTGTCTTCACTCTTCAATCTGCTCGGAAGCCCTGTGGTCCTACACACTCATCTTCTAAGCTATCTCCTGTCTTTTCTTGCTCCACATTAAAATTCATCTTGAGCCCAAAACACATCTTTGATCCAATTTTTACTGTCTTATTCAATACAGCTACTGACATCCATAAAGCAAAATGCAGCTTCTTTACCTTGGTCTTGAGAGGCCCCTGGGAATCAGAGAGTATATCTACAATTTCAGAGGTACTAACTACTCACAGTGTGTCTTTGGGCAAATTTATTATCTTCTTGGAGACTCAATTTTCTTTTGTAAGATAACTGCTAAGCTGGTAAGTTACTGTAAGTTTACATATAATACAGGTATAATAAAGCAGGCAAAGTTCAATAAAAAGAAATTTGTGTTGCTATTATAGTTTCCATCATTATTAGTATAAATAGTTAAGTGTTCAATTTTATCTACTGTGACAGAAAGTGGAGTTTTTGTCTTTTAAGATGCTAACAATTTTTAGCTGGACACATGGTCAATAAGCTAAAGACTACATATCTTAGATCTATCACTGGATGTGAGTATGCTTCAGCCAAGTAAGTATAGTTGAAATGATACTACAACTTTTGAATTATACCCCTAATGTGAAAGAGCTTACCTGCTTCTTTTTCTTCTTGCTGATGACTGAAATGTCTGTCTGACCAGAACTGGAACAGCCATCTTGAACCACCAGATGGAAGCCATCTTGAGGGTGGTAGACCAACAAGCTCAAACAAGCCCATGTCTTCAGTGAAATAGAGGACCCTGGGATGATCCAGTCAAACTCAGATGTGGGACTGAAATGATCTTCTTATTTAAGCCACTCTGAATCTTCCATTACTCAACCTAATCTTGTATCTTAACTAGTACATTCCCCTTATTATATGTGCCTTCCATAATTACCCATGATCTGCCATTTTCTTAAACATCTACTGTGGATTTTGCTTTCACATATTTGAACACAAATAAAATATAATACAAATCCTCTAGGAATAACTATTTTCTCCACAATGTCTATGAACATATTTTCCCTCCTCGTCAGTGGTGGTGACCTGACACTTGTTCCACAGTGGGCTATTTGTTATCACTGAAAGCTCTAAAAGGTTTGCCATCACAGCCCCAGGGCATTTGGACTCTATATTTTGATTACAAATGGCTTCTCCAATATCTCTCTGTTTAAACTTCACCTTTCTCCTTTTCAGAACAGGGACCTCTTGCTTCACAGTTGATATCTGAGATAGCAATGTTAATATATTTTAACTCACCCAAGGTAATACTGTATCACACAGAAAATAAAGATGCCGATAAGTGTTAGGATTTAAGAACAGAAAGTGGCCACAAAACTTTTCCTTAAAGGAAATGATCCAAGATTTTCTCAAAAGCCACACAGTATGATCCATGGAAGATGACTAGAATATATGAGAGTAAAATAAAATTAAGTTCACTGCAGGAAGCTATGACCCATCACTATACATGAGAATTTCTAAGGAAGGGTAGTGCTTTTATATTTGGGCAGTGAAATTCCCTCTGAGATCTACCAATTCATCTAATTTAATAAGCATTCATTGATCATGAATGGGCATCTTTGTGGACAGACTTAAAGCACAATGCCAAGTTCTAGTCAAAACCATCGCTGCAGATTTTTTCTTTCTTGCTGAATTTGCCTAGAGTCAGCAAAAGAAGGCAAAATCACTTTCTTCAGACACTTCAGAGCTACTTACTGATGCCCCATTCACTAATGCCAACTCTAACTGCTTATTTAGGAAATACTTGAATATCAATGGAATAACCAACCACCTCAGAATACATTTACCAAAAGCATAAATCTTCAGTCTCAAACTTGTACTCAGTTATGATACAGTTCTCCTTTCTGGCAAGTAGCATTTTTGACACAGAAAATATTAAATTCAGAGAAGATAAAGACTCACAGTACTTAAATTCTCTTCTACTATAACCCTCTTTTTGGCTATATAGTGAGAGGCGATGGGGCTTAGCTTACCGAAGGCCAGCAGAAGGCAGAGTCTACAGGAGAAGCAGGATCCTGAATCTCACTGCAAAACTCCTCCCGCTTCTGTCCATCAATTTACAGATCAAGGTTGAAGTTTATAAATAAAAATGAGTCCATTTCTTTCAAAGTAGCTGCCTTTTGGCAATTTAAAAAGAATAAAGCTTTCTGATATTGCATAGTCCTGAGGAAAGAGCTTTTGAAAAATGGAAGCTAACTGATTTATACTGTAGGAATGATTGCTGATAACTTTCTGTTACTTAGATAAATTCAGAAGAAAAAAATGAATCAGGTTGGATAATATTCTGAAGAGTCCTTAAAAGTCTCTGGTTCTATGACATTGGAACTAGGAGAAACATTGTTGAACTCCCTGCCTTTGTTGGTGATTTGAATTCAAATCTATCCAGTCATTGTTTTCCATGTCTTTTAAACTTTACACTAGTTGCTAATAAGACAGATGCCAAAGAAAATGGTAGATAACTAAAGAAAGCTAATCCAATCACATTCATAAATTATTATTGTTTTCCACCTAAAACTCCCTGCATCAAAATACAGAGCAAGAGCTGTGAGGCCCATTGTAACCGTCTAGTTCAGAACCTTTCCTTAAGAGAAACAACCCGCCCATCTTCCTTCCTCCCCCACTCACTGTTTCACAGAGATACCACAGCTTTCCTTGCCTCTGGGACTTGGCTAGTGTCTCAATCTCCTTTTCATTTCTATGAGGTAAAGTCATAACTCTTCCTTCAAGACTCAACTTGAGCCCCAGCTATTTCACACAGCAACTGCCTAGACCATCTGCTTGTTCCTTAGGCACTTGCCACTTGGTCTTGGTGAGTGCCCACTACCCAAACTGGATCAAAGTCTGCTTTCTACAAGCAATATGACTGAGGCCTATTTTTACACCTAGTGTAATAGCCTACACATAGCAGGTGCTCAATAAATATTTGTTGTTTATCGTGATGGATAGCAGTGGTTCCCTGGGTAACAAAGGGAGGAAATTACAGAAAGCCAGTTACTAGGTAGGACAGTATATATCCATGACAGCACATGACATAACAGTAGAAACTGACTAGAAATTGTAAAGGGACACTGACACATGGGGGGGGGCGAGGAAGAGGATGAGCATCATTTTAGAGATGGAGTCATTAAAATTGCTCACTCTCTGTACATTCAATTTTTTTTTTTTTTTTTGGCACTGGGGATTGAACTTGGGACCTTGTGCTTTTGAGGCAGGTGGCAGAACCACTGAGCTAAATCCCTGGTCCTCTACATTCATTCTTTTCTGATATTCCTAGTATAAAATGTGAGAATTAACTAAAATCTGGAATTATTATGGTTTTATTAAACAAAATAATTATGACCAACAAGCTGAAAATGCCTGATTACAAGTGGATTGGCATTAAATAATTTATAGATGTGTTTCCAGTGTTTCTTGTATTTACAAAAGCAAAAATTAGCCTCTTGCCCTTTGCTGGTGACCAAGCCCTCTCTCTAGAGGTCACAGGGAACATGCCTCTACACTGTGGCTAAATCAGGGCTACCTCACTTGATCTATACAAGAAGCATCAAGAGCTATCCACTGTGGAAAGTCTCTCTGGTGCTAAATACCCAAAGCCTGTGCACACAAACGCATCCAAAATCTTAAGGGGCTCAATTGTTTGTTTTGGTTTTTTTTAATAAATATGGCTTTTATAAAAAAATGGATCAATCTCCCAAACTTTATAAAAATGAAGAGACAAAATAATATACATATTATAAGTCTGTTCATATAAATTTCAAAATCAGTGCTTTAAAGAGTTCAGCATATAAAATATCCATCTAAAGGGCTATAAAGAAAACATGACAAAATGCTAACAATTGGAATTGAGGTGAAGGTTCATTTTACTTCTTTGCAACTTTCCTTCAGGTTTGAGATTTTTCAAAATAAAAGAATAGGAAAGGGTTAAAAATCAGCCAAAGCTAACGGATACTGTTTTGGAGTAGTTTGGGTACTAGATAATAAAGAAAATACTCATCAAAATTCGGCACAGGGCAGACTAGGGAAGAAGGCTGAACCAGTGACGATGGAGAGCCTCGCAGGGAGCTTCTGGGGCTGGCGGTTTCTTCCTCCACGTGTACATGTTATGCATTTCCTTTATAATTACTTATTAAACTATCCATATAAATTCTATGCATTTTTGGATGTATATTTCACAAGAGGAAAAACATAAAGCCTGAGAAAAATTGCTATACATTTGATAAACATTATTTTTAAAGAATAAACTTTTTGCTTTGTAAGAAGTAAACATTAAGTAAGGGGGCTTTGGTCAAGTGGATCATTTTGTATTTGAGGATCAATCATGAAAAAGGTACTTTCCATGGACTAATTAAAATCATGTCTCTTAGTTTTACATTAGATAATTTTTGTATTTGTTTTTTTGGAGACAGGGTCTTGCTGTGTAGTTCAGGCTGGCCTTGAACTCACTATGTAGCCCAGGCTGACTTTGAACTTGTAGCAATCCTCCTGCCTCAACCTCCCGAGTGCTGGGATTACAGGCATGTGCCTTCACACTTGGCTTAGATAGTTCCTATACAAGCACGGATTCTGAATCTTATTAAATTTTGTATTAAGTAATACATTCTTCTAAATAATTCCCATGAACTGCAGCATGACACCGTGATTTTATCTGCTTTTTGGCAGGTATCTTAGTATATGCAACTTAAAATTTTAAGACAACTCTAGATAAAAGTTTTACAATTATGTAAATATCATGCCTAATTCATTGTTCATATGTGACTTTTGCCTATTTTCTATAGCTTTTTCTGACTTCTTCATTGGGATTTAACAGTATTTTTGTGTGACACTGTCAAAGGCAAAAAGTGATCAGAATTTCACATTCCTAGACTGACTTTTAATGTACATTAATCCATTTGATTTTCACCTGTGTCATCTAAATCATTATCAGAATCTAAGTCATCATCACTTTCTTCATTCCTTTTGCAGCTTCTTCTATGATTGGATCTTTGATTATTTTCAGTATTTTCAGTCTTTTCTGGTTCTTTATTAAATGGAATAACAATGTCTTCTTTCTTTCCACATTTCACACAGACTTCAAGTTCATAGGCACAGGGTCTACACATTATGCGGTAAGACTCCTTCACGGTCTTCTGTAAACATTTAATGCATTTTTTAGGTTTTGATAATGGCTTATATTTGATGTATTTTACCCACCATTCAAGAACTTCTTTATAATGCTGACATACTCCATCATGAAGTTCTGCAGTAATTTTCCAGCCTTTCCACTCCCAGTCTGCACACATGAGTCAATCGTTTTCTCACTGCAATTTTTTCCCTACTACTCAAAGCTCAGTAGCTTCTTTTTGTGTGAAGAATGCTAGCCTAGTCCTTCCTAATCCCAGCTATCAAAGAATCACCTTGGAAGATCTTAGCCGCACACACAGCTGTCAGGAACTCAGATGCTATGGTTTTCAGCGAGGCCCATGAATATGTACTATTGTGTGTGCACCAGATAATTCTGGTAAGTGGCACATTTAAAGAAGACTGGTCGGTATCACACTGTTTCCCTTCTCAGGCTTTTTAGCCTGGATGACTTTCCCCCAATTTTTGCCCTGCAGAAGAATCTTCATTTAATTACCCAGCAATTAATGTTAATTTCAATCTCTCCTTAGCACAAAACTTTACACAGATTCCCATGTAGATTTTTTCTGGTTGGCAAATTTCCACAGTGAAAGAGCTGTTACTATCACAAATTTTGGGGAAATGTCACTTCACAATCTCAACTTTCAGTGCCTCATATTAGTCATGACTTAAACTGAGGTGTCAGCCTTCTGAGGATATTTTCTGATACTCCTTGAAATGGGCAGAAGTTACAACTACTGAGTAGAAGTATAATTCCATGCTTTTGTGAATTTAATTTCCCCAAAATATAACTTCCCTTTGAAACTCATTTCCAGAAGAAAACATAAACCAAATAAAAGCTGAATAGAGAACCACTCTGGTTAAAAAGCTTTCTTGGACAATCCTGGTATAATTCTGACTACACAGAGGCGGAGAGAGCAGTGTGAAGAGGGAAGCTCTGTTATCAAGCTCCTCTGGTTTCCAATCCTATGCATGAGAAATGACCCTCAACAAATTACTTGTTGACTTCCAACCTCTTCTGTCTTCATCTAAAAAGATCATTTTGGGGCTGGGGATTTAGCTCTGTGATGCCACCCCCTGCCTTGCAAGCAGAAGGTCCTGAGTTCGACCTCTGGTACCAAAAAAATAAAAAATAAAAAATATATAAAAATAAAAAGATCATTTTAAACCATCTCAAAGAGCAATCATGAAGACTTAATGAGACAGTACCTAAACAGTCTCTGGCATGCAGTGGGGCAGTTAGAAAATAATATTCTCAGTTTCCTCTAAGGCAGAAGTTCACTGGTCTTGCTAAATTCAATTAGAATTAGAGTTCTAACTTCTCAGTATTTACCACATTTAGTATTTGCTAGGTTTTTGTAAACCAAGCTGACCTTTTCATATTAATCTTAACTATTTCTATGGATTAATTTGTTCAGAGAGTCTCATGTTAATAAAGAAATCAACCTCACTTTCTTACTATCTGCATGCTTTTCTAAAATAATTTCAATACACTAAAAATTATGACTTATGGATAGCAAAGAGAAAGCATGTACTTCCATGCCAAAGTGTTGATTTTTGTTATTTGAGGTGTTATTTATTCAACGTCAGTTAATGTTGAATATCAGTTATTTTTTATCTTATAGACAAAGAATTTATAAGTTTTGAAAATTATAATTTCTATAACAATTGGTAGAATAATATAACTGGTATCTTAGCAATTTATTTGGAGATATGAGGAATTATATGCTCACCATCACCAATTCCAATTAAATTTTGCTCCAAAGACTTCTTAATTTCTTTTTTTTCGGGGGAGGCAGTACTGGGAATTGAATTGAGAGATCACCGAGCAACATCCCCAGCCCTTTGTATTTTTATTTTGAGATAGGGTCTTATGAACACCCCTGCCCCCTGCTTTAAAATTGGAGTCCTCCTGAGTATTGGGATTACAAGCATTTGCCACCACGCCCAGTTAGTAAGATCATTTTTTTTGATGATTCAGTCCTCCACCAATGTGTAGTAATTGTTTGATGGCAAAAACAAATAATCTTATCATTATGTTTGAATTTTTTACCAAATGTACAAGAGTATTTACAATAGCATCCAATGTTTGACATTTAACAGAATTCTTTTCCAAACCTTTCCCTTTATTCCTTAAATGGGATAAAAATAACCAAAATATTATTGGAATTTGCTTAATTGATTTTCCTATTTAATGGAGCTAATAACACTGACGTAAGACTAGCACCACTGAATGTTTACAAAATTGTTCTGCAAACAGAACTAACACATTATTAGCTCTTGCTTCACTTTTCACACAAGAAAAATTGAAATAAATGAGCGAGATTAATTCAGGAAAACAGCCATTAACTCAAAATGGCAGACAGTGTACAGAGAGATGGAAGAGTATTTTGTGCAGCTGCACATGTTAAATCATCTTTGCCATATCCCGTCTTCTTAACAGAACTTCAGTTTCTGCACTAGCTTCTGAGGTTCCCTTAGCAGATTTTCTCTGGTTTTCATGCGGTCACTCATCCCTGCTACCCTCCAAATGAACAGTAAACATCAAAGTTATTTTGTGTATTTCCCATTGCAATGGGAATTTTGTCCAACTACACTTTTAAACTTTAAGTCTCAACTGGTGTCAAACAGGTTTGATTTTAAAATCTTTTTAAGTATTATCATAAAATACATAACTTAAGCCGAACCTTAGGTTTTTGGATTTCCTTACTGCATAATGACAAATTGAACCTCATTCTTTTGAAAACTGAAGAGAAATCACAGCTTTAAGCTTCAATAAATATAACCTCCTCCCCAAAATAAAAGTTTTATTTCACTTGCCTTCCATAAAAAATAGACCAAATAATGGCTGTTACCATGAACCATTCAGATTGTCAAAGCAGTCTCTGGTTAGACCAGGTGGGTAAAACAAATACTTAGGTAGAGATTCATGTGATAAACGAACTGACAAAAATCACTATAGCAGGAGCATTCAGATTAAGCCTTATGTGCCCTACAGAAAGACTCCCCAACCTCTGTTTTCCACATGTATTTCATCTATACCTAAGCAGAAAGTAGACAGATTTTACCTAATCTAAAATCCACTGTGGTTCCCACTAACCCTGCACACTGGTGGCCTCCTGGCTTTGCACATCTTGCACACAGGGGCCTTACCCCACTTATCTGGAAAGTCACATGGCCAGCAGGGACACCAGCATGAAGAACTTCCACACCACCTAAGACCAGAGCCCCTCGTTCTTGCCTTCTGCTCAGGTCCAAAAGGGGGTTGTTTTATAAGATAGCATGCTGCTATTGAAGGGGACATTTTAGTCACCTTGCTACTAGAATTAGCTGGGGGAAAAAAGAGGCAATTTATCATTAACTGTCTTCTCAGATTTAAGCACAGAGAAAAGATCTGTTCATTGCACCTGATCTCACACCTCTGAATGAGACCATGATAAGAACCAACCTTAATATCACATGAATGAATGGTAATAAAAATAATACTAGATAAATGTCAAACCAGATAAAATGCCAAGATATAGGCATAAATCAGTACTGCCTTGGGGAAAGAAGGGTATACGGTAATACCATCTTTTACAGATATATTTTCTTCATAGCTATATATAGTAACACAGACCTAAAAAGATCGAACATTTCTATGTAACAAGAGAAATATATAAGATTTAGATATCTGATTAGGTAAATATACAAATATCCTCACAATCAACCTTTCTTCTTAACCAGTTTTTACCCTATTTCAGGAATAAAGTTGATGCTAAAAATGGATATACTAAAATATAATTTTAGCATCATTATTTGCTCTGTGGTAGTTAGTATGAGAAACAGATTGAAACAAGACAGTTATTTTCTTCTGAATGTTCATGTGTGCATATCTCCATAGGTTTGTATTAGCTTTCCCTAACCATGCAAGCTCACTCAGTTTGCTCGACATCCAGTATGAGGAGAAGAAAAGTTCTTTGTGAGAAATGTATTTCACAGAAAAATAAAGTCCATCTCATAATAAGAAAAGTTCATTAAAAAATATAACAATAATACACTCAGGTTAATTCGCAAGCCCACCAAAATTACTAGAAGAGTTGAAATTTACTATGGTTCTTGAGAGAAGTTATTATTTAAAATAACCTATAGGACGCTGCCATTGTCACGGAGAAATATAAAATATAATACACTCTTAATCTACAAATGTAATGGTTGGTTCACAAGATATTTTCAAGATAAAGATTTCTTGTGTATTCAAATCTTAACCACTTAGCAGTATTATAAAAATATATCAAACATAATACAATCATTTCTTAATATCACAAGATATAATTCTACTATAACACAGTTTATTCTTAAAATAATGGGCCAGAATATTTGCTGTCATTTTCCCCCTATAAAATTCTTTCATAGCTTGTGTTGGGTATTTTTTTTCCTTGATACTATTATACTTGAAGTCCTGGGCTTCCATTTTCTTTTCATAAATATCTAGATTGGGCTATGGGACTAGAGCTTTATTATTCTTATGATGAGAATTAATGAGTTTTATAGAAGGTAATCTGTAACTTAACTTACATGTTCATAACTATGTCACTGGTAATTACTGCCATAAATCTGACCCTTCAGCTACATGAAAAGTTATGTGTCAGTAAGTTTTGGACACTTATTTCTCCATAATTTCCTTCCTCTGGAGAGAATACATATTCTGCAGTTTGTTGTTACATGTTTTATGTTCATTATCTAACAAATCCTCTCTAAAACTTCATGGGAAATGGCAGTGATGAGCTATTTGAAGTCAGCCAGATAGTAGCTAGTGGAGCTGAGATTCAACCTAAGCCAGGCCAGGTCTCAGCTAGCCCGCTCCTGCTCTTTGGTTAGGTTACTTTATCCACCTAGTTTCTCTACTCTCAACCCTCTCTGTGTCCCTCTTTGAAATGATGTACACAAAATACTAGATATGAAAGTTCAGCTGAAGGTAAAATATCAAATTGCCCACAGATTGAAAACTGTTATGATCATAAATGTCCTTAATGCTTCTGCTACTACACTTGATCTTAGCCAAAAGGCTGAGAAGCAATACTCCTTAATGCTTCTGAAACCTGACTTTTATATAGAGTTTTTAAAAATCTTTGCAAGTTGATCTTTCAGGGAGATTAGGGTCTTTTTGATTTCCTAATTAATTGAAATGCTGGTGGGAATGGTTTTGATTTTGGTTTTGGTTCTGGAGTATATGGAAAACAGACGATTCCAAGATTCCCTGAGACTCAGAGAACAGCAACAGCCAAACATGCCACTTTGAAATGCTCACAAGCTGCTGCCCTATTAAGAGCCACCCCAAGTGAACAAGCCAAGCTCCCAGGGAAGAGCAGCACAAAGGCATGGCTGATATGTCCAGGATAGACAGGCACAACTGGTCATGATGGCAGCATGTGGGTTAGGCTGGGTCAGTGACACCATGCATCCTGCCTCAAGTTGAGCCAGGTTTTGAATCACACTGTCCCCAGTGTCCTTTGATTTCTCCTATCATGATTACTAAAATAAAAGATTACATGATGCTAAAATATTTTAGATTCTTGGTATGTATGCCAGATCTGACAAATCCAAAAGTAGAGTCAGGGTTTTAAGGCCTGCTGGGACGTTTTTCCTGGAGAACATGCTTATTTTAATTGTGTGCCATTTCTGTAATAAATCTTCAGATGCTATTTCTGCACATTCTATTTGAAGAGGATGTGTTTCTCTTATATGGAACAATTTTTCTTCAGTGAAGTAAGAAGTTATAACTGAGTTCTACTAGCTAAATACATAAAAATATGAGCCTTTTAAACTTTATTTTGTACCTAAGTATTTCAGTTGCAATAGATGGCAATTTGTCAAAGCAGCTAGCCTATGTCTTATACAAATAAAATCTATGGAACTCTAAAAGGAAGCATTTAAATAATATCGCCTATACTTACACACTGCCATAGTTTTAGGATGCTTTGACAATCATTTTTTAAAAAGCTGTAAATAAGGATGAAAATGATTAAAATGAATAATTGATAATTTGAAATAGGAAAAGGTCCAAAGGTGTAGGGGTGGGGGGAGGGGAAGGGGAAAGGGAAGAAGGGAAAGGAAAAATTATGAGAAAAGAAAAAAAAATGGAAACAAAATCTATGTAAATAGGGAAGGATGGTGGGGGTGAAGGGTGCACAGGTAACACGGGAAAAAATAAGAACCAAGATACATCATGTTCAGGTACAAGCACCCAATGATAAATGTAAACATATTGTATACCTAAAGTGTATGAATAAATATATGAATAATACAAAAAGCTGTTCTAAGCAAAGTCAGAATATTACTTAAACAAGTAGCTGTTGTCTAACACCAAACCAAACACACCATGATCTGAAGTGTGACTGTTTCACAACCACAAATACAAAAAAATAAGAACGTGACATTGCACCTACGATACTTTGACTGAAGGCATATTTCTTTACAAAGTATTTTTCTAGTCCACAGAAGAGCAGTGAACTGGAAGATATTCACACTCTGAAACACACTCTTTTACATGGCATCATGGAAAGTGTACTGAGAGTCCACTGATCTTTAGAAAAGATGAAAACCACAAAGCAGCTTAAAAAGGTCTCTCCAGCCTCTTCCCTGCCTTCTCTCAGTAGCCTTCCTTCTGCTTCCTGCTGCCTACCCATTTGACTTCCTGCAGCTCCCTGACTGGTAACATTAGAAGTCCTGCCTGGAGAACACCTCTTTCTTCTGTCATTCGTTTCTTGGCCAGCTCATCCTGATCATCCCCAGATCTCAGCTTAGTCATCATTTATTCAGGGAAGCCCTCACTTACCTCTAAAACACCATCCCTTGTGCAGCTTCATGTTATCAAAGCAAAGCACTCAGTGTAATTTTGGCATTTTGTTTTGTTTGGCTATATTGTAAACTAGGAGAAGAGAAGAAACAATTCTGTGTTTTGTACTATAGATTCCTTTTCTAGCATAGTTCTTAGCATGTACCAGGCATGACAAAAGTTACTTATTCAGTAAGTCAATTTTTCCCTAAATCAAATACAATTACTGAGCACCTATTAATTCCTAATACAAAAGTACTTTCAGATAACATTCTCAGTACCATTGTAATGAAACATTCATTGACACCTGTCCTCATAGAGCTTCAATATTAGTGGAAACAGTGACCCTAATAAACAAGAAAACTACAAAGAATTTTAGGAGGTGGGTAGTATTATTGGGAGGGGGTAGGAAAAAGAGCACGGAAAGGGAAGCCAGGAGTATTCAAAGGAAAAAGATTCCAATTTTAAGTAAGATGACCAAAGTAGTCCTCATTGAGCATGGGAACATTGAAACAAAGACTTTACAAGTCAGTGATGGAGTGAAACATACAAACAACTGGAGAGAATGCACTGCAGGTAAAGTGAGCAGACTGCTTTCCTGATAAGTGAGGCTCTTCCCTTCCCTCCCATCTCCTCCCTACCACTGCAGTCCCCGTGGAACAGAACACACAGTCTGCCTCTCTGCTCCTCCCTTTGAAAGGGATGAAAAATTCATTAAATCAATTTTCACTCATGAAATTCCAGGCTTTAGGGCAACTAAGTTGGAAAAATCTTATTTCTAAGGAAAAAAGTTAAGAATACATGGTGGCACTTGCAGCCCCTTTCATTTGATCCTTACATAGCTAAAATTCGATATATTTCTAAGGCCTTCTGGTTTCCATGGAATCTATCCATAGGAAGAATAGTCCCAAGTTCAATTGAAGCACATCATTTTTCCTCTCCTGAAAAAATTCAGGATGTAAAAGAAGAATGCAGCATTAATATGTTTCATTCATCTATTTGGCATTATAAAGTGCCTCTAAGCTGGGAAACTTGGAAGTAGAGAAATTGCTTTGGAAATTTTAAAGCCCTCTTCTGGCATAGTTTTTTAAATAATATAATCATTTAATCATGATACTGGATATGGAGTAGGTATCATAGGACAGGCAGTGAAGACTAGAGCATTGTGACTATCAAACCAAGAACCCTAAAATTTGTTATAGTGTGAGGAGATACTGACACTTCCAGAGCAGAGAGTACACAACTTTTGGGTGATTTTATAAAACTAAGACTATGAGGAGTTTTTGGCATGTCCCAAACCAGTAGAAAAGAGATAAAAATAGAGAACAAAACTACTTATACAGTCTTGTTAGCTAGAATTCAAATATAAGTTAATAAGGTATAAGCCAGGGTAGAGACAGTAAAAGTAAAAATTAAAGCATGAATGGGTCAGAAAATATTATAAGATTTGAAGATACGGATAAAAAAAGAGAGAAAATTGTTTAAGATGGTACTGAAGTTTGGTAGTATGGTCACTACAAAAATGGTGGGGTTTTTTTCACAAATATAAAGATGTCAAAAAGAAATACAAGTTTAAGAGAACAGGAAAGAAATGGTGAATTTAGTTTATACACATTTGCATTAAGGTCCCAGGGACAAGTCCAGTAGATGTTTCCAAGAGCCAGAGAGAAATATGGACCAGGAGCCTGGCAGCATATTGTAGGGTTGAGATAAAGATGTGAGAGTTATTTACATGGATACTGAATCGTGAGAGCAGATGAAACGAACACAGGACAGACTAGAGGGTGGAAAGAAATAACAGAAATGGATAGGAGGCAGAAGCTTGGAGAGTATCGCATTGAAGCAACAGACAAAATAGGCTACACTGAGTCGTCAACGGAGAGAGGAGTAGAAGCAAGAGGAGCGTTAAAGAACTCCATTTCCTGGAGGTACAAGCAGTCTGGAAAAAGCGCTTGATCTGGGGGTTCTTAACCCTATCTGGTCATTCATCCCCACAAGTTCTTTTCCCTTTAATTATTCCAAAACTTTGTGTTAACAAACAGCCACTAAAATGATGCCCCAGGGCAGGGCTTTCTACTGTGGTCTCCAGAGCAGCAGCACCAGCACAGTGGATCACCAGGGGGCATTCCTAGAAATGCAACTCTGGATGCCACCCAGCCTGGCTGAGTCTGAAACTCTGGCAGTGGGATTTGGCACTCTGTTTAGCAATCCCTCTGATTCTAATGCAGCCTACAGTTTGAGAGCCTTTATTTTAAACAATGTGTATATTTTACACACACATGCGCACAGACACACTCTCACACACACACACACACACACACACACACACACACACAGATTAAACTCTCCTGAAGTAGAAATCCAGAAATATTTTGAAAGTAGATTTAGAAAATGGGCCGATTACAGTGATTTTCAAACTAATCACAACACTGAATGACTAAGTCACACGAAAAACGTTTAAAGGAAGAGAGAACAGAAGGGAAAGAAGAGAGAAGAACCCAGGAAGCAAAGAGAAAGAAGAGGAGGCCAGAAAGGGAGGCTAGGGCCTGGATTGATTCTACTACTCAAGAGGGCAGGGACTAAACCATGCAATGGTAACCCCAGAACCAAAGCAGTCAAACAGTAGATGCCAAATAATATTTTCAGAGTAGAAATTAAGAGAAGACTGAATTCTGGTTCATGTTCACAATGAGAAAGAATAGTTATCTCATATGAAATCATAATTCTGTGTATATTTTGTTGATCTCATATTACTTTTGGAAAAATCAGATTCAGCATCTGTTTGGCTCTAATCACACAAACAGGCTTCACCTGAAAAAGAATAAACAACCTTTATTTATGTTGCAACATGAAGTAAGTGGGGAACAGGGGCAATAAGTACTGCAGGATTTATGTTTGCCCACCTGTTTCCTTAGTCAGTCAAGAGAAAGGATGTGGCAGTAGAAGGCAAAAATGGCACAAGGTATCCACGTGCTCACAGAACAGGGAGCAGGAACCTAAAGAAAGGGAACAGATACAGGACAGCAGCTTCTGCCTCCTGAGGAGACATAGGTGCTGCATCCCAGAGCAGCTATTCAAATATCTACAACTTCCTCAAGGTCAGGGCTAGGCCGAGAGAGTCCCCAAATCTGACTTCAGAATTGTTCCTCCCAGCTGTTGGTGCCTTTCTCACAGGACAGAGAGAAGGTTGGGCAAGCCCAGCTCTCCAAGGTGAACATCTGCGTGTTCCAGGCCTCCTGAGCACTAGGGGAGCAAAAGGAGAGAGAGCAAGTACAGGGAGTGTTAAAGGCCGTGCAGATTCATCCCCTCTTTAATCTGTGCTCCTCCTGCCAGTGTCTTTTACCACCCTTTCATAAAGCTGCAGCTCTAAGCCAATAAGCCTTCCTTATGAACATTCTTCAGAAACATCCCCATGGCCACCTCTGACCTGCTCATTAATACCACACCAGTTCCTGATTACAGCTTGTCAGAAGTGTTTATTATCTTCTTGTTTTAGGAGACAGGAAAGATTAAGAATGTTCCAGTCTTAACATGAGGCTCCACATCTGCAATGAGCTTAAAATAGCATAAAAATGGCAGAATAATTTCCTGGCACACTTCACCTGACAATTAATGAGACCCCCAGATAGATAAGGAGATAGCTTCTTTTAAATAGCATCATTTATTTATCTATACATAAATAAATAACTTTTATCTGTAGTAAACAGTTATTAGGCCTTGGTAATCACTGTTTTCTAACTGCACAGAAAGGTATGCTTTTCCCAGGGAGACTTGACAGTGACTTGTTTCAAAAAGAGATTTTTTTTTTTAAAAAAAGGAGATTTAAGGATAGAATTTCAGTTCCAACCACAAATTTAGATTCTAAGGCTGTTTCAATTAGTAATGTTAACAGCATTTGTCAAATGAAAGATGCATTCATCTTCAGAGAGCCAAAGTTCTATGAAGGTCCATAGGGAAAAATATAAAAGCATCACTCTATTCTGTTAAGGAGTTTCCCTTTTTTAAGTGATATTTTACAAACCACATTTCAAACATCACTACTTTAAAAAAAATGAGGTGTGAAGAGAAAAATTCTCTGTGCGAACAAAGCAAGTCTTGCCAAAAGTGCTAAAATTGTGTATTTCAGAAACTTATGACAAAGTTAATCAAACAGTCCAGGCCCACAAGTGCTTCTCAAACTACAGTGTGCCTAAAAATCACCATTAAAATACAAATTCTAGGGCCCAGCCCCAGAATGATTGATTTAGTACAATTAGGGGTAGAATCTGTATTTTATTTTTTAATTTTAAAATGTTTATGTTTAGCATAAAGAGCACATTATATGAAGTTTTTGTACATGGTAGCTCTGAGGAACTTTTCAAATTAGGCCTTCAGCTTATTTTAGGATGTTTTTAGTAGTACATGTTTGCAGTATATACTGATTACATTTTTTAAAGTTTATCAGTACATTTTAGGTATACAATATGATGACGTTCATCATTGGGAATTTGTACCTTTACATGATATATCTTGATTCTTATTTTTTTCCCCATTCCCCTGTCCTCCCTTCAACCCCTTTACGCCTCCCTATTTACAAAGACTTTGTTTCTGTTTTTCCTTTTTCTCATATTTCTTCCTTTCCTGTCTTTCCTACCCCTCCCACTTTCCCTTCCCCTTTGGATCTTTTCTTCCTATTTCACATTATTTATTATACATTTTGATCCTCATTTACACTTTGTTTCTCCACCGGAGAAAATATTCAGTATTTATACATGTGTTTAATAAGATTTCCAATAATGTTGACACAAACAATGTACAGACCACCGTTTGAGTGGTGCTGGAATCATGCAGGCATACCTCCATTTCAGTGTTCATTTTGAATGCATGTGGTATTAGGAATGGAACCCAGAGCCACTGAGGTACACCCCCAGCCAGACATTGGTCTCTTTTTCCTTCATATAGCCCTGGTTTTTAAAATAAGTTTCAGTTATTAATGCTTTGCTCACTCTTTTACAATAGCTGATCAAAGAGCGAACAAAACTGACATTCATTACTACCAATGGGGTGGATATATATTTCAAGAGGTCCCTTTCATATCAACACATATTCTAAGGAACCAGGAAAAGAACCGATCACTGACAAGGGTCTTCATTCCCCAGAAGCCTGGAGGGAACACCCTCTCCTAGCTGAAATCTGTATGTCCATTTATTCTACATCCCAGGCTCTCTCTACCCCACTCCAGCCCCTTTACAATAAGAGAATATAAGTAAATGGGAGCAGCATACCTATTTATTGAAATGGATCTGCAAAATATTGATCATATGGTAGCATCTTGCACAAAAAAGAAAATGACCAGCATGAACAAAGAAAAATTGTGAGGTTCATCAAATCCCCCCCACCCCCATACCAGGGATCAAACTCAGGACCTTGTGCTTGTGAGGGAGGTGTGGCACCACTGAGCTAAATCCCTGGCTCACCTTTTATTTCCATCGAATTCTTTCCACCCCCCATTAACTTTATTGGTACATTTTAGGTACAAAATATAGTTACACTCATCATTGGGATCTTGTACCTTTACATGAGTATCTTGGTTCTTATTTTTTTTCCCCTTCCCTTGCCCTCCCTTCACCCCCTCCACCCTTCCCTATTTGCAAAGACCTTGTTTCCATTTTTTTCCTCTTCTCATATTTTTTCCTTTCCCTTTTTTCCCTTCCCCTACCCCTCCCAATTCCTCTGCTCTTTCAGACCTTTTCTTCCTGTTACACAATATCAGTTATACATTTTTTAAATCACAATATTAAGATCTAGGAGACATTACCACAGATTTTACAGAATTTAAAAGGATATAGAAAGCATTTACAAAAATCTTTTTTGAAATAAATTTGACAACTTCTAAGAAGTAACTTAGAAGACAAATTAATGAAACTAACTCTGGAGGAAATATAAAATTTGAATAGCACCTTTTAAAGAAGGTATATTCCTAGCTTGAAAACCTACCTATATGATAACAGCAGGCTCATAAACATTTTAACTGATAAATTATATCAAACAATTAAAGCAGAAAAAAGAAGGAACACTTCTCCCCTCATTTTAGGAACTCAACGTTGTGCTAATCCTAAAACTGGATAAAGATAATAGAAGAAAAAATATGAACATAGAAATTTGTTTAACAAAACAAACTATTAGAAGTCAGATCTGGCAGGATGTAGCAAGTGGTTTTATTATAGGCAGTGTTGGTTCAGGATTGGAAGATCCACCCCCAAAAGTAATCATTTTAACAGAGGAAAGGAAAAAGCCATATGATCCTGTCACTAGTTGGAGAAAGAGTATTGGACTAAATTCTACAGCTGTTCATGGTAAAAGCTATCAGGAGACTAGAAGTAGAACAGAAACTTCTCAACAGATCAAAGACATGTACTCCATACTTCCAACCAAAACTCCTTCTATGAATGGAGATGATACAATGCTTTCTCCCTAAAGTGGGGAAAAAGGGCATATATGCCTACTCTTTATCTGTCCATTAGACTTTGAAACATAAGTCTAAACCAAAATAGTCTGGCAATAAAATGACACAACTAGGATAGGATTGGCATGGCAGAAGCAAAATCTTTGTATGTAGATGAAACGATCATCTAAGAGAAAATATTAAGAAATCTCTAGGAGCCCCTAGAACTTGTACTTGAATTTAGCAGGATTAGAAAACACAAGGTATATATAAAAATTCAGGTCTGTGTATACTTGCTATAAATGAAGAATTGGATATTGAAATTTAAAAGTTATGTAGGAGTACAAAGGACCCAGAAAAGCCAAAAACACAAACAGTGTTGGAAGATGTTTAGCACCCAATTTTAAGA
This sequence comes from Heterocephalus glaber, assembly GCF_053883595.1. Classification (NCBI taxonomy): domain Eukaryota; kingdom Metazoa; phylum Chordata; class Mammalia; order Rodentia; family Bathyergidae; genus Heterocephalus; species Heterocephalus glaber. The sequence continues at coordinate 34,347,174 of NW_028258317.1, forward strand.
CTTCTTCTAAAGCTACAGTAATCAAGGCAGTGTTGGTGTAAGGAAAGACATATAGATCATTTGAATAAAACAGAGAATCTAGAAATAGAACCACACATATATGGTCCACTGAGTTTTGAAAGATTATTTAACATTAGCATTTTATAGAATATAAACTCAATTCAAGAGCCGAGGAAGAGATAGTGTCTTCAGCAAATGGCACTAGAACACCTGGTATCCGTATATAAAAAATTAACCTCAACCCTTTTTTTCCATACATGAAAATAACTTGAAGGGATCTATGAACCTAAATAAGAAAGCCTAAAAGTATAAAACTTTAAGAAGAAATTATAAGGGAAAATATTTATGAATTCAGGGTAGGCAAGAACTACCTAGGATACAAAAAACATGATGTATAAAAGAAAAAATTGATAAATGAGATTCCATCAAAATTTAGAACTTTAAATGACATCATTGAAAGGAAAAGTAGTCCTTAAACAGACCATATTTAACATGCATATAACCTATGACCAGAATATCTAAAGAATTCTTAAAGCTCATTAATAGACAACCCAATTAAAATGTAGACATAAGAAGATAATAGTCAGTATAGCACAAGGAATGGTGTGCAATTCTAGAATAGAAAAACACTAATCAGTACAATAATAAGATTGAATTATACACTCATTAGGGGGATGAAGTCAAAAGTTTTAAAAGCCTTGTCATGACTTTTTCTTTTTGTTGGATTCTCCCCCTTTGCATTTAATTTGTCATACCCAATGGATTCATTCTGCTGGGTTTCCTGGGATGTGATCCTCACTATCTTTTCCTAGGGTATTGTCTAAAATTTTTTGGAGTGCCAGTTTGGTATTCATGAAGTTCCTGAGGTGCTCTTTATCATGAAAGTATCTTATGTCTCCATCAATTTTAAAAGATAGTTTTGCTGAGTACATCAATCTGGGTTGGAGGCTGTTTTCCTTTAGGGCTTGAAATACATCACTCCAAGCTCTTCTTGCCTTGAGGGTTTGCATTGAGAAGTTGGCTGTGATTCTGATGGGCTTTCCTTTGTATGTGATTTGTTTCTTTTCTCTCACTGCTTGTAGAATTTTGTTCTTCTGTTGGATTTCTGGAATCCTAACTAGTATATGCCTATGTGTAGATTTTTTTTTGATTAAGGCTAGCTGGAGTCCTATATGCCTCACTTATCTGTATGTCAAGTTCTTTTCCCCTGCTTGGGAAGTTTTCTGCCATCACTTCTGTGAATAGTTTTTTATGTCATCTGCACTCTCTCCTGTTTCTTCATTGACTCCAATCAGTCTTATGTTATTCTTCTTTGCATCGTCTAGCAGCTGCTGGATTGATTTCTCATGTTCCCTTACAATTTTACAGCAATTTTTCTTTTCCTCCTCACTAATTGCAATCTTATCTTCTACATGTGAAATTCTATCCTCACATTGGTTCATTCTGCTGTGCAGACTTTTGATGGAGTTTTTAATCTCTTGGAAATCTGTTTGTATCTGTTTTATGGATTCCATTTGTTTCCTATGTTTGGATTCCACTATGTTCCTCAGATCCTCTATTTTTTTAATCTGTGTCCTCTCTAGATTTATTAATCATGTCTTGCACCATGAGCAAAATCTTTGCTGTTATCTGAGTAATTATTTCTGATTTCATTGTTCCTAGATCCTCTTTTGTTGCCAGTTCAGAGAGTCCAGATGGTTGAGTATCAGAGTGTTCCATCTTGTTTCCCTTTGGGGTTGCTGTAGGTGATCTGGAAGTCTGTTTTTGAGGCTTGTTTATGTGTCTTCTCATTTCCACGGTGGGGGGGGGGGTGCTTCTGGCACCCACCTAGCTCACCTTCTCTGCCCTAGGAGCTTGGGATGGCAGCGGGGGAGATTCCTTCCGGGTGCTGGGACCAGCTCAGCTTCTCTGCCCCAGGAGCTTGGGATGGTGGTGAGGGAGCTTCCTTCCTGGTGCTGGGACTGGCTCAGCTTCTCTTCCCTAGGAGCCTGGGATGGAGGTGGGGAGCTTCCTTCTGGGTGCTGGAACTTGCTAAGCTTCTCTGCCCTAGGAGCCTGGGATGGAGGTGGGGGAGCTTCCTTCTGGGTGCTGGGACCGGCTCACCTTCTTGGCCCTAGGAGCCTGGGATGGCAGTGGGGGAGCTTCCTTCCAGGTGCTGGGACCAGCTAAGCTTCTGTGCCCTAGGACCCTGGGATGGAGGCAGGGAGCTTCCTTCCTTTCATTGAATTCTTAAGCTATCACTTAGAAGTTTCTTGTAGCCTTGAAAGCAAGTATATCCATGTGGCATATAAATACCTGATGAGCTATGTTACTCGTATGTAATAGGAGATTTCTTAAGGAGAACCTAGTGATTCTACTGCACTTGTATAAGGTATTATCCGTAGGTTCTGCATGTTTGGAAGCATAGTACATAGGAAATATCTGTAACTTATACTCCATTTTTTCTGTGAATGTAAAACTGCTCTAAAATCAAAGTTTACTAATTTTTTCAATATTAGTTTAGTTGAAACACAAAGGTGATCAATGTAGCTGCCTTCCTTTTAATACAAACAACTTCACAACAATCATCCTTTGTATGTACCAAAAAGTTAGTTAAGTCAATATTTTGAAATCTACATCTTTCTCATAATGTATACGTTGTCATAAATATTACTGATGAGGAAGAGGGGAAACAGAGCTATATGACCTATTCAATTGTTTTAATATTATTTACGCTCAAATATTCTTCCTAAATTTTGAGTGCCTGAGACAAAGTCTACTCTCAGCATTCCAGTTGGCAACAGAGTGCCAGTGTGGATGTTCAGTTAGATATTGTTTAAAAGAAGGGGCATTAAAAGCATGAGTTATTCACCCAGCACCACTTAGAAACAGGGGAAGTCTCTTGAAGGCATCATTTCTGTTTCACAATGCTCGCAATGCATATATCTGTGCACATGTGTGCTCAAATATACACACACAGAGCAAAGAAACAACTGATGGGCATGCACCCTGTTTTTTCAACAGATAGAAAGTCTCACTTACTTTAGTCTCTACAATGCCTGTGATTCAAAGTGCAGACACTGGAGCCAGTTTTCCTGGGTTCTACTCTGAGCTCCATCCTTCATTAGTGTATGGCATGGCATAGGTTTCTATCCCTCAATGTTTTCTTCTATCAGATGTGAATAATAATCGTATCTATCTGATATTTACTTAGCAACATAAAAACTAAGCAATTACTTCCTCCTGGTTCCTATGGATCAGCATCCCAGCTGTAGCATAGCTGAGTCTCTAACTCAAGGTCTTCCTGCCTGCGCGGCACTGTCCTTGGCTGTAGTCTCAGTTGAAGGTTTTTAAAAACATTTTTAATTTTTATTTGTACATGTTTACAGTACATAATGATCATGTTCATCGTGGGGAGTTGGTACATGTACAACACATCTTAATTCTTTTTACTTCCCCTTCCCCTCCCTATCCTTTCCCCTCCATTTTTGGTCTCCTTCCCTTTTGCAATGGACCCATCCCTCTGTTTCCTATTATCTTTTATTTTGGTCTTTAAACTAGTTTTGGGTTTCTCATATTAACGAAACCACAAAATAATGAGGCTTGTCTGATTTATTTCACTTAACATTATTGTCTCAAGGTGCATCCATTTTCCTACAAATGACTCGAATTTATTCTTCTGGATAAATGGAGAGTTCTCCATTGTATATAAATACTACATTGTCTTTATCCATTCGTCTGTTGATGGACATATAGGCCACTTCCAAGATTTGGCTATTATGAGTTGTGCTGCTGTAGTCATGGGTATTCATTTATCACAGTAATATGAGGTCTTTAACTCTTTCAGAAGATACCTAGAAGGGGAATAGCTGTGTCAAATGGAATTTCTACTTTTAGTTTTTTGAGGAGTCTCCATACTGATTTTCATAGTGGTTGCAGTAGTTTACATTTGACTGGCAGAGTGGGAGATTTGCTTCCAAGCTCCATGGTTGACAGGCTTTGTTCCCTGTACCTCAACCCTCCTCACATAGCTGGCTTCCCCCAAAGCAAGTGAGCCAAAAGAGAATGAAATCAGGGATCTTAGGGGAAAAGCTACAACCCTTTTTACAACCTTAGATTAGAAGTGATATCCTATCATCTCTGCAACACTTTTGTTCGTTAAATATGAACTGCTAAATCCTATCCACTCTTAAGAGAACAAATGGCAGCAGATGGGGATCATCTTAAAAACTACTTATTAAGGTCCTCTTTCTGGCTTTACCCCACCTCAAGATTTACATCTCCTCCACACAGAAAATGAACCCACCCATCCTAAAGGTTCCCTAACATGTTCACACAGTGGCGTCACCAGCTCAAGACCAGACCCTGACGTAAATCAGGCCTGGGTTCAGATGATTCCCCGCAGATGTGGCTTCTGAGTGCAGCTCCTCAAGGGCAGTGGACTCCACACTAATGAGACTGAAGAGAAGATTGCTCTTCTCCACACACGGCCAGATGACAGTGCTGGAAGACACAGAATGTCCATGGTACGAGTTCCTCCTTAAATGGGAGTTATGGCATAGGGAATTGTTGGTCCTAGAGGATACGATGAAAATCTGGCCAGCATGTCTTAGGGAACCCTGACTAGATCTCAAGGCCAGAGAATAATTCTCCTCCACTCTTAGCCAGGCCCTCTAGGATTCGAATTCTACCCTTGAGTCATCATCATTGTCCCGCTCTTCCTCCTCTCTTCTCCATTAATGAAAGACACCATGTATTTGTAGCTGAACAACTTTCCCAGCCACCTTCCTGCCAGTAGAATTCTGAGGTTAAAGAGTGCTCTGCATTCTGCACCATCTCTGTTCCCATAAGCCCAAGTTCAGTGTCCATGTATATAAATGCTGTAAGACTTTAGTGAGTCTCCCATGAATCTATGTGTATTCATTTTTATTCAATAAAAGCTGCATCTACAAATCTCTTCCAGGAAAGTCCTTTTCTATCTTGGGCTCCTGCTGACATGGCTGAGACACAGTCTTAAGTTTTTTAGTGGCTCTATTGTTTGATTGGAGAATCTGTGAGCTGTATTCTTTTGTGTACTTTGAGGTGCTACCTTTGACCCTTCTGAAGTCTTAACCAAATTTTACAGTCACAACCTTAGCTTCAGTAGTAGGCAGAATCTTCAAAACCTTTCTTGGAAATCACCCAGTGCTTCAGGCATATTTTCTACTTTTCACATAGCTAAAGGCCACAATGTTGTTAAACATCCTACCACTATGTGAACAAGAAAACTCTCCTTTCACTTCCAATAGTATTTGCTTTCCTGTAATTTATTACTCAGTATCTTCAATGTCCAAAATGATACGAACAATGTGTTCAAGGTACTTTAAGCTTTCACTGATATTCTCCTAAAAATTCTATAGCCTTTCTACATTCTGCCCAGTACTTGATTCCAAAGCCAGTCCCACATTTTACGTATTTGTTATTGGCAATATATCCATTTCCAAGAATCAGAAATCTATATCTGTTGATATCTAACAATTTAGCCCAAAACTTTATGGCTTAAAACATTTATTTGCCTGATTTCTGTGAATCAAGAATCTAGATGCAACGTAGCTGGGTATATGGCTCCAGGTATTATGATTTAGATCTGAAATGTTCGCCAAAGTCTCCTGCAGTCAGGGCCAGGCTTTGGAAGGTGATTGGATCAAGGGAACACTGTACTCCAGTGTCAGTGGGTTGATCCATTGATGAGCTCATAGTTTATCACTGTGCTGTCAGGAGCTGAGGCCTGGTGGGAGAAGGCCAGTCACTAGAGGTGACCTGAAAGTATGTGCTCTTGTCCCTAGCTCCTCCCTTCTTCTTCCCTCTCTATTTTCTTGGCCAATGTGCTGTGACCAGCTTTCCTCTTCCATGCTTTCCTCTACCATTGGTCACTGAGCCAGCCAATGCCAGACTGAAACTTCTGAAACCATCAACTAAAATAAATCTCTCCTCCTTTAAGGTGCTGGTTTCAGGTACTGTGTTCTAGCAACGACAAAGTACAGTGGACCCTTGACTTACGAACTCGACCAGTTCCCAAGGTCTGGCTGTAACTAAGTCAATACAGCTGAGATCTGGACATTTACCTAGGCACATGCTACAGATAACAAGAGACAGATGAATCTTCCATTAATCTAATTAACCCAGGTTGTTCACTTGTTAGGTTGGTCATAACTTGAGGGTTCACTCTAACCAGCACACCAGGTCTTTCGTGAGTTTGCGGTAAAGTCCTTAGAGGCTGCAATCTCATCTGAAGAGCCAACTGAGGTGAGGGAGCAGGGAATTTGCTTCTTGACTCACATGTAGGGTTACATTGCAGGCTTTGGCCCCTACTACATGAACATTTTTGAATGGTAGCTTCTTCTCCCATAACAAGTCAAAGAAAGAGTGTGTTCTCAAGAAATCCAGCCTTTCATTCCATAAACATATCCTGTGTGTATCTATATTTACACATATGTGTGCATATATATATATGTATGTATAATATCTAATGCCATAGTCTTTTAGAAGGAAATCACAATTGATTAGAAGGGAGCCACTAAATGCAGCCTACACATAAGGGGTAGAGATGACACAAGAATACAAATTCCAGAAGATTAAAAATCATCTTAAAGGCTAACTCACAGAGTCTCTGTGAAAATAAACTGACTTAAAACATGAAGAATGTTTAAAATAGTATACAGTAAATACTATGTAAGTGGGTGCTACTTATACTATTACTACTACTACGATCATGTTAAGCAGGAGACAGCAAACTTACTCTGTAAAGGTTTAGGAGTAAATATTTCAACCTTTACAATGCAAATATATTCTCTGCTGCAAGTTCTTCATGCACATAGTTTTCAGGGGTTTCATATTGTATATGTGTACGTGTGTGTTGCTTCGTTGTTTACAATGCTTTAAAAATGTAGAGCCCACTCTTTGCACCAGAGCTCTACCAAAAGAGAGCAGGGAACATACTCTGCCAATTCTCAATATTAAGATACAAATTTGAGGGCAATAAGAAAACAGTGTTCTTTATATTATCAGGTATGCCATTACCTGTGCACTAATCTGGGCGATACAATGTCATTTAACAGAGGAACTTCAATTCACATGCCAGGAAAAGATAGCCTGTTCCTACATGGAATGCCACAATCATCCTTTGCCAATACAGCTTTAACGGGGGCAAAAAGAGAAACAGAGCTACATAAACTAAGGTGGAATTTGGGAATCTGGATATAATTGCCTAAGCTGAAACTTAACCAGTACCCAGCTCCTTCAGATGGGGGAAAAAATCACATGACTTACAAGACTCAAGAAAAAATTTGATCATAATTTTATGTTCAATTCTAAAGATAAGGTTTCTAGCAACAAAACAGAACAAAACAAAACAAAACAAAAAAACAAAAAAACCCCTACACTTTGGCCCATACCACTAGAATCCTGTGTGGTTTTGGTGCCAAATCCAAGAGAAAGAATGTGAAGTCCCACAGATAGGGTGCCACGAGTTGTGGGAGGACTGAGCTCTAATTTCTTAGACCTGTACTATAAGGTTTCAGCTTGACTTTTCCAAACTGGCTCCTCCAATTCGGGGGGTTATAAAATAAACCATCAGCACTTGAAACAAGCAGGTATTAAAAAATAGGGCCTCAGAAAGAAAGATACTCCCCCTATTAGATGTAGCAACATTGAAGCATATTTTAAAATATTCTAGTAGTATGTCTCAAACATTCAAAATGCATATGAGGAACTCTGCTATGTTCCGTATAACTACTCAACCTTGTATGTTATAGAACTTTTAGCTCCACAAACAGCAACATTAACAAGGTATTGGACATGATAGCATTTGTAAATTCTGAGTCTCTATAATAGGTCTGGAAAATAGATCTTACCCTTTGAGCCAAACCTAACCCTGCTAGTCCCTGCCTGGATCACAGTGTGAAAAATATTTTGGACCTTGTTTCTGGGCTTAGCCAGAAGGCAGGAAAAGTGCAATGCTCAACTAATAAGGTCTTCCAGAGGCATGGGAGGTAGAATAGTTGAATGATAGATACATGAATATACAAGATATGTCCAGGTATCCTACATATCTAGTTACCTTCCAAACAATTAGTACGCACATATACAGTATTATCTCTCCTACTTTATTCATAGTTAATTCCCAGAAAATATATATCATCTGAATCAAAAATTCTAAAGCCACAAAGGCAATTCTCATAGTTTAAGTATACTCACTTAAAATGTCACACAAAATACTGGTCCCATAAATTCAGAGAACATATTCTTATGAGTACTCCCTAATTTGAAGTTAGATATCACATCACAATTACCAGTGCAAATCATTAGGCACATTTTTTATACACGGCACCTTGATGTGACATAGGATATTCATCTCAGGGAATCTAAAAACACAATTGAGTCCTTTCTTTTTGGAATAGGTTTGTCTCATAATTTGTATTCCATTCCATAGTTATTTGCTATGTGTCTAGAATATGGGAAGGGTATCAGGGGTATGGAGGAAGAACTAGAAGAATACTATGTACATTGGGATCTTTACCATCATGTATTTTGCAAAAGTTGGAAAACTACCAACCAGACCCTTTGTTCTATGCTTCTGAGAGTGCCCTAAGTGTAGAAGAGTCTATGTCACTCCATGTTACACCATACCATGTAGACCATCCATTTGCACAAAGACTGGTGCTAGGAACTATAGTAATAATTACCTATGCCTACTTACATCAAGGGCAGGGGTCCATTGACCTGAATGGTCAGGACCATGAAAACTCTTACTTTTCCTACTTAACCTAAGACTCTGTAAGCAATATTTGAGAGCTGGGTACTCTGGTATCATAGGGATATGAGCCCTGACTTCCAAGACTACTAATTCCATTTCTATCTCACTAGAAAGATGAACCAGCCATCAGAATGAATGGACATTCAGAATACACCTTCTGACTCTCTCTTACAATTATCCGTATCAGAAAAACTCTTGCCTATCCAAATTCTTGAACAGTACAATAGACTGTATCAATGATCAATATCATTCACCTGACATAGAAAGGCTATGCAGAAGGGTTAGTTCTATCAGAGGAGCTAAAAGAAGCTAATCATGGAGCCACAGTACTCTCTTTAGACAGATGTTTATGTTCAGCAAGGTGGAAGCAGGCAGCACATGGCAATGGTTCTCAGTCTTGACCACAACTTAGTGTCTCTTCAGGAACCTTCAAAGTGGTGCAGCCCAGGCCTCTCTGACCTTGCTCTTCTAACTGGATTCACCTGAGAATGGATCCGACATTTTTGAGTCTTAGGTGTTCCCTGTGAGTAGCCTGGGATGAAAATAGCTCTCCGGTCCTGTGTGAGGAACCTCAAAGTCAGGCAACCCTTGGTTCATACTCTCCTTCACTGCATCATAAGTTTAACGGTGAAAATTTTCCAAATATTTGGAGACTATTTTGTCAACTGTAAAATGGAAATAAAGCAAAAGCAGTAATGCATGTCAAGTGAGTGTGTAGTCCTTGGGCCACACACAGGCAGCTCTGAATAAACAGCAAGAAACCAAACGAGCTGCAGAATCAAGATCCCTCTGCTCTAACCCTTGGGATCTCAAGACAATGAGAGGTGTAGGAAGAAAGGGAAGCTTTCTACCCCCGGAAGCTAAATGTTACTTTCCATCAGCACAGGAAGTGTGATCATCATCAGATAAATTCCCTACTTTCCTCAGGCCATTTCCTCTCTTTTGGTTAGACACCTTCCAGCAGAAGTGCAGGGAGGATAGGAGGATCCCACATACCAGAGCCTCGGTTCCTTCATTCAATAAAATTGGGCCATTAATACTTGCCCCATGTTGTGGCTGTGAGGATTAAAAAAATCAAACGACAGTTCAGCACACTCTGCGGCGTAGTACATATTCAATGTATATTACTCCTATTGTTATTCCTACTATCTCACTTATCACTCAGACTGCTCCTACTGTCCGCACTCTAGTTCACTTTATCATGGATTTTCCTGATGCTCACTATACTGTGTTTGGTTTTATCCATTAAAAATGTCAACAGAGAAGGGAAGATCCAAAGAGTGAATGATTTTCCACAAGCTCCATGCACTCCTAGAAACGACTTTCTGAAACACAGAAAACAGGTCTAATATGTTGGGCACATCAGCTGACACCATCCTGGGGGACTCAAACCCAAACTATCGTCAGCCTCTCTTGCGCTGGTCTTGCCCTGATTCCTCTTCACACAGTTTTCACTGTTCCACGTGATCATCCCACATTGACAACTGCTCTTTGGAAGCCACAGTTAAAAATACTTTGCATGCATATATGGGCACATTAAGATTTCAGCCCGCCGCTTCACACATGCCCTTCACACATTCCCAACTGGCATTAAAACTGTTTCAATTTGAATGTCTAAGGTGTAAATCCTTAGTGAATTCCTTTTAACTAGTCTGTTGTTTTAGTCCATTATGTGTTCCCAATAAAACCACACAACAGACTGGGTGAGTTCTAAAAAATGAGGTTTCTTTCATCTTTCTATTCTAGAAGTTCTAGAGGCCCTTCATCTAGTGACAACCATTTTGCTGGTAGAGTCCCAAGGTGGTGCAGGGTGTGCTGTGGCAAAAGATGGGGAATATGCGAGTGTGTCTGCGCATGTGTGGACCTTCTCCCTCTTCCCAGAAAGCCTTCAGGAGCTAGTCATGGGAGCAGCACTCTTACCACCTCATTTCACCCTCATTACCCCTAAAAGGATCCAACTCTTCACTTCACCATAGCAGAATTAAGTTCCCAACCTCTTAATATCTCACAGTGGGGAAGGATTTCAGCACGCACAGTTAAACCAGCTGTTATCTATTGATGTAATAATTCTAGTTTCCAACCTCTCTCAGAGGAGATAAGTAGACATCCTTAAACAGTTTCTGTGAGCAAATAAGAACAACTTCTGTGCTTATATATCCTAAGTAACCAAGATTTCCATTCCCCAATTACATCTAGATATCCTTCTGGCCACTAAAAAAGCACCTGAAAAAAACTAGTCTGGAGTTAGAATTTCATCAGAGTTAGAAAAGTTGGAAATGGTACAATAAATATGAAAGTACTCTGCAAGCTATGTATAAAATACTACAGAGGCATAATTATTATAATTATGACCATCATTGGCAATATTTGTTTTATGACAATTCTAATAAGCACAATTCTAAGTGCTAGGAGTACAGGATGAATGATCATCAAATACTTTTAAGATATCTAAAATCTGAATGTAGTAAGGACACTCCTAGAGGGCAAAAATAAAGAGTGCTATCTTGGATTTCAATCTTACCTACAGAGACACTTTTCTACAAATGCTATTTCTGAGTAAAATCAGTATTATACACATCGAGTCTCCAACTGTTCCTTTATTTTCTTCTTGACAGGTATAGAATATAGAAAGAGGAGCAAGAAGGATGCAGCCCCCACTTCATGGTCTTTAATTGCCTGTGAAAGATGATGCAGTGGATGGACATATTCCAAAGGTCTTCACCTCTTGGAAGAAGTCCACACCCCATCTTCTTTTCTAATACCTGCCATGGACATTCATAAGGGGTCCACACTGAGCCCTCTGTCACCTGTCTCAGCATTCCCCCACAAATCCGTGACTATACTCTTTCCTCATGCTTTTAAATTCCTTAGTTGGGAAGCAACATTCACTTTTGAAACTTGAGCTTGGGTATAAGCCTAGCCCAGGAAAATGGGTGGAGGGAAGGAGACTCCACTTATGCGGGCTCCCTCAGTGCTGCTCCCAGACCTACAGCTAATGCTTCATAAAAGAGCAATTTCAGTGACTCAGTTTGATGATCACTTGCCTAGAGGCCATGACCTAAGTGTGTTGTCAGTTCCAAGTTCTCCAGATGTTCTCGATCCTGGTGGAAATGTGCATGCCAGAAACCCTGGAAAGCAGCAGCCTCTTCATGTGAGCAGTCCTGACTTGGTGGTCAGATGGGACCCATCTGTTAGCCGGCACCACCCTTTCCAAAGCCACCCTTACTTGTCACAGAAGTCTGGAGATCACAGTTCCTGGGGAGACTGCCACAGTGGGCTCATTTGAAACAAGCCAAGGCAAGTGTTTGTGGATACATGGCACCTGCAATGCTGGGACCTTCGTCAAGGCAGCCTGGCAAAAGGAGGGAGCCTTCCTACCCTCGTAGCTGAAGATCCCAGTAGGCATCTTGGCCCCTGAGTGTTACAGAGGGAACATTGTCTCTAGAATGGCCCCTTTGTCTGAGAGGGGCATTCTGCCAAAGCTATATACCTAAATCGCTCTTCAGTTGCTGCCCCACCCTTATAATTCTAGGTTTCTTTCTCCGGATGACTAATGTGTTGTGTTGTGTCACAGAAAATACACCGGGCTTTCGGTCAAGAGTCTGGCTTTCATGTTACTTACTTGATGTGTGAACTTGGGCAAGTCACGGAAAAGACACCTGTGGCTTCAGGTTTCCCATCCATAAAGTGAAGAAGGTGAGCTCCACAGTGCTGACCACTCTGTGGACCTATAGCATACTGAGCTTCAGACACCTTCTCAGGTGGGATTCCCTGCTTGCCAGCTTCAGCTCCACCTTAAGCTCTGCAAACTCAGAGCATCTAGCAAGACCTGAGAGAGGTGGTGGTAGACCACAGAGCCAGAGATTGCATCTCAGCCTGCCTCAGCTCAGCATGAGAACCCAAGCCATGGTGCTGGGTAGCTGCCTGCCATCTTGATTTTTCTTCTATGGACAGAGGGGGCTCTTCTACACACTTTTAAGGGATATTATACCATTTCTGACCACAGAGATATAAAGACTAGTTTGCCTGCCCCACTTGTTGGGCCAATAAAAGTTTATTTAAGGTGTTGGAATATTTTTTTTTTCTGTTAAATAGGTAATATTTTACTGAGGTGAGGGTTATGACAACTCAAAGCTGTTTCTATTTTATCATAAATATTAGCTCCCAAATTACCTTCAACTTATTTTCATAGTTATGAAAGATCTTTTCTGACTTATACATGTTTTACTCCATGATCAAATATTAGTTCTAGACTATAAAGTTTTCAGAACTTTACAGAGTACTTTACAGAGTTTTGAGAAACTGAGTACTTTATAGAAAGTTTAGAGAATTCCATAGAGAACTTTTATACTATTACCTAAGTACTTTTTTCCTCATTATTTTCTTTATACATATTTTAACCATAAGATACTTGAGGCTATTAAAACTGAAAAATTTATAGTCTTCACCTGCCATGTTTCATGTGTTCAAGAAACTGATCATCTAATGAAATTATAGAACTTAATACTTCTAAATATTATAAACATCAAATAATTCAATAGTAGTATAATCTAAACTATTATATATAAATTAACTCTATGAAAATATGACCACCTAAAATTCATAACCAAAATTGATTGTGCACTATGTTTATGAGCTATAAAGTTAAAAGAACTCAAGTACATTGCAAAGTGGTCTTTGGATTTGGTAATCATGTGAAGAATACCCTTAGGCCTAGGATAACACTGACCAAATGGAACAAATCTAGGCCTGGAGTCCAACTTGGCTGAACAAGCTCTCCACCCACCACCTGCTGGGGCTGTTTCCATTTCCCGGGTTGAGAAAGCAGAGAAATAGCACTGTAGATATTCAGAGCTCTCCTCTTCCCCAATGTTCCATGGAATTGACACCTATCCTTCCACAGGTGTTAAATTTTGGCCCCAAATGAATTTACTCCAGTACACAATCAATCTCTCCAAATTCTAGTTGTGTGGGAAACCAAGAGAGGTCCTTAAAATCAAGTGAAGAGTTTATGGAATTAGACTATTTGTTGTTTGATCCTTAAATTGATGTGCTCCTTTCCCATAAAGTGATTCTCCCCAGTGTTTAATGTTCTGGAAACAATATCTCAAGATTTGAAATTATATAATGTACACATAAGTAAGTATATGGGTATGTGTAGTTGGAAAATTTTCTTCCTGCTTAGAAACTATTATCCTTCTGGTTCTCAGGCAGTTTTTCTATCACACAGGGCTCAGGGCTACCCATAGTGCTTTAAGAATACATTTTAACAATTATGTTAATTCTCAGAGTTGTTTGAGCTTCATCTGAGAAACTTGGCAAATTGCAAGACTAAATTAGCAAAACAGGCCAGTGTGCATTTTTTGATATTCTAAACTGCCCTGTGGGTAATTTACCACACACAGTACCAGTTGTGTAATGAGAAAACATTACTCTTAGATTGGTGTTTAGATTTCCTATAACACAGGTTAGAAGTTTCTCCTTAAGACTGAAAAATTAATAAGAAATATTTGTATTATATTTGCTCTCTATACTATTGTCTAAATGTTCAGAGGAGAAAAAATTAGGTTAAAGAAAACTGACATGCTTATGTGAGTGCCATTATCTGCTACAGCTGGACTCTAAGGACAAGTACACCTGCTTGGTGACCATTTGCTTCTGCTTCAAAAAGGTCCATTAACTTAGAGTATCTCTTGAATTAAAACTCACCCTTACATGTGGCCACTCAACCCCATTTGCTATACCATTACCTTCAGTGGGTAATTTATATTTTCTCCCACCAAAAGAAAACCAACAGACCTGTCATTGGGTACTATTTCTTAGCTAAAGAAATGGTATGAAAACCAGAAGCAAAGAGTTTCTCACATCAATAATGATGCTAAGTTCACTGCCACAAACAATCTCTTGTAACTAAGTCACTCAAATAGTGAAAGGTCATTAAGTGCTTACTGACTCCACACCAGGCAGCTTGCCAGGTGCTTGAAGAGCAGCAGTGAATAAGTCAGGAGACTCACCCTCCACTAGGCTGTGGGACAAAGACGGGTAAATACGCATTTGCAACACAGCATGTCAAGATTTATGTTAGAAGTGAGTACCACATTTTATAGAGAGACCAGAGAAAGGACCAATTAGCCAAGTCTTTGGGTGCAGTCAGGAAAGACTCCTGAGTGGGTTGATGGAAGACCAGAGTTGTAAAGAAACAAGATGAGATGGAAAGATGAGAGAAGAGGAAGAATATTCTGGGTGTCAATGCACTGTAGGGGAGGAGAAAGAGAGGAATGAAATGGGTGAAATCACATGGGTGTACTGTGTGTACAGATCTAATGAAACGATTAGGGACAAGAATGACTAAAAGAACGATGCTATAGTGATATATACATAAGCTGCAGGGCAGCCCTGCAGAGGAAACTAAAGAGCAAAAGGCATGGAGCTTGTGGTGGAGGTCACTACTGCTTCTCATGCTTGTCTAGTCCCTGCTGCCCCTGGGTTGTCTTTCTGGCTCCCTCATCCTTAGATAAGGTCACGTGACTGGTGATGGCATCAGGTGGGAGTCAAAGTATTACTTAGGGTTCAGAACTCTTTCTACCTGAGGTAAAACACAGCAGTGTTCAAGGTGCAGATGTGGAGACAGCCTGAGGCTTCCAAGACTGCAATGAATAAATCACCACCCCTGGCCCAACTGGAACTATCTTTGGTGCACGAGTAGTCTGTGTGTGTTGAACTCGTGAATTTTGGGCTTCTAATTCTGTTCAGTAACCTGTAACTCAAACATAAAGGCTGCCCTTGCTTACTCTACATGAGAGGGGCAGACAACAGCTGAACCAAGCAGGGCCTCAAAGCCATGCTGAGGAGTCTGTGTCTCAGGCTGAGAACACTGGGATCTTTTTAAAGGTATTTAAGTAGGGTTTTTAATCATGTTTGCATGTTAATATTGGTCACTCTGATTGCAACTTACAGAATGGAGTAAAGGAGCAGCATGAAAAAGTGGAATTCCTAAACAGTAAAAGCGTACTGAACGATTTCACCTGCTGGTTAAACACCTCCTTGTTCCTATTTTCTGAGCATTGGTAGAGCAATAAGTTATTTTCAAAAAATTGAAAGGCTTTACAAAGACATCAAAGAATATTTTTAAAATCTCATGTCTAACATAACCTAAATCTCTCTCAATGAATTGAAATGAACATTACAGCTTGATATCTTCTTAATCTTCTGATAAGGCCAAAATTTGTTTCTTTGAATTTAAAGCTTTAGAATGAGGGGTCATTTTTTTGAAATCTGATTACTTTAGATTCTGTGTCAGATGGTCTGAGGCCAAAATATTATGAAAAGAGAAAGTAGATTGAGCCAGAATGCTTCATAATTTTCCTTCATTAGCAAGTTTTGCAGGCTTCACTGAATTTAATGAAAGAAGTACCAAGTAAATCAAGTCTATTCTTCCCAGGGGAATTTTTTTAAAAAAACCCTTTTGGATCTAAGTACAGCTGAGTGTGTCAACATTCAAACATCAGAACATTTAGCTTAATTAAACTTCTCTGTGGTTTTCCCTTCATTTCTATAACTATGTTTAAGGCTTCAGGACCATAATCCTCTCTATTGCCAGTTTCCCTTGCAGTGATTACATAGGATGAAGGTATAAATCATAGACTCCGGGGCCAGAAGAATATAAATGTATAAATAATACGCTGGGACTTATCTGATCCACTTGCCTCATTTTGCAAATAAGGTGACCAAGGTGCAATCTACATCAGGAATCTTTAGGAAATAGACATGAAGAAAATATTCCTTGGTTTTTCTACATTTGCTGTGGGATAATTCTAACATACCATTTGGTTTTGCTGGGTTTTTTAAATGATTCGGTAGTACAGCATCTGAAAAGGTAAAATTCAACACAGCCTGGGCAAAACTAATCGTAAGATAAAAAGCCCTATGATCGAATGATGAACAGAGAAGCAAGCGATGACGGAATGCTCAGTGGGTGAGTATGATGAAGTGTGGGCCTAGGTTTAATAAAGTCACTTGAAGATCAAGGCCAGGTGCAGATTCAAGGACAGGATCGCTGGTTTTGTACCAGTACGTTTCTGTCACCGTGCTCTACATTCCTCTCTCATTTGCTGAGTATCAGACAGGCGCTTCAAAGGAAAAGTCAGGCACTTGAGGTGAAGACCAATTTGATTGGTAACCTACTTACCCATATTCATCACATCGGCTGTATTTTCTGGAAACCAAAGGAGATGAGAGAATTCAGGGGGAGAACAAAGGCCTAGGGACAACTCAAAGCTGAATTCTGCCGATCTGCATTGCACTGTGTCCTCGGTCAAGTCCCTCTTTCTCTGCTTCGTTCTTTCATCTGTGACATCAAACCAAACTCCCGCTTTGGAAAATTAAATACCACACTGTATTGGAAGCACGTGGCTTAAAGCAGATGCCGGGAGTGTGGCTACTCATCCCCTGGCCCCCTTATGTACAGGGTTTCCCTCTCTGCACACCTCTCCCGGGAACCCCGCGCTCTCTGCTGCGTCCCGGAAGTCTCTTCTGTGTCCCGGAAGTCTCTTCTGTGTCCCAGAAGTCTCTGCTGTTCCTTCTTCCCTGTTCGCTCATCTCTCATCGCTGTTTGCTGTCTTTTCTCACTCTTGCCTCCCCTACGACACCTTCACCTTCACCTTTCCTACACTGCGCACTTACTGCAATGCCCTTGAGTCTTCCTTCACTGGTATCCCTGCTTGGGTACCCTCAAGGCATCTGTGACTCTTGCGCTGCCCGCTTCTCCACCTGTGCAGTCCCTGGGCCAGGGCCTGCACTGTCTTGCTGGCCACTGAATAGGAAAGGCCCACTACAGCGCCTAACACAAGTAGGTGTGTTTTCAAATATTTGCTGTATAAATAATTCGATCTTTTAACCCTATTGGCTACATTTGGTATATTGCTTCATTTCTTTTTGTCACTCAAATTTTTGTTCAATTTTTCTCCTTCAGTCAATGTTTTTGTAAGTTTCTGGTCTCAATATTTCTAACTCCAACAAAAGATACTAGTTTTCCACATCTTTTAAGAAAGTGTGAATACCAATGGCTTACTTTGGTTAGACCATGCAGTGTATTAAGAATGCCGTCAGGCACAGTGTTGTACACCTCTACCCCCAGTTTCCTAGGAGGCTGAGGTAGGAGTTTCACAAGTGTGAGGGCAGCCTGAGCAACTTAGCAAGACCCCATCTCGAAATAAAAAATAAAAAAGCTGCCGATGTAGCTCAGTGCAAGGCTCTGGGTTCCACTCACAGAGCCACTCTTGCCCAGAAAGAATACAACTGTAACGTCGTGAGAATGCCAAACATTGTTTCCTTGCTGCTGTTATGCTAGAGAGGATGTCAAGGAATCCTAGGATTTCTTTCAGTAGTGGGGACTGAACCCAGTCCTTTTTGATATGGGGTCTCACTAAGTCAGTAAATTGCCTGGGTGGGGCTGGAAGTTGCTCTGCTTCTGTCTCAGTCTTCCAGTGTTGGGATGACAGATGTGGGCACTTGTGATCCTGGGTGAGACTAGGTCTTGAGTTAGTAAATTTGGCTTAAAATTGGCGTCTACCATATGGGTGTGAGGTGGCCGAGTGTAACCAACACCCAGGTGCCTACATGTTGGTGCACTTGTGTACACCTTTCTGCTCTCCCCTGGGCATGCTGCTCTTCCCTGTTTGCTCCCCCATCACTTGGAGCCTTTGCATGCTCTGTGTTCTGGGCGATTCACATCAGTGTGAGGTGAGCTTGGGCTGGCTGTAGGTACCCTCACCTCTCACAGGTGCAAAGCAGCTCCCTGTTTGCTCCTGGTGGAAGCAACCTGAACTCTGAGGCAAAGCCCCACCTTGGTGGCTGCTGACAGCGTCTCTCAGCATTCTCTCCCTCATTCTCGTTCTTAGCTTTCTTTTACCTTTTTTGACCTTTAGGGTTTTTCTCTCCATATTCTAAAATCATTTCATTTGTATATAAAACCTTTTATTCCTAATTGAAATGAAACATTTCCTCTGCAATGGAATGAAAATGATTTTCCTTAAACATTAATGAATTCAGTGGTCCGTATGGGCCCTCTCTTTGGTATGTAAGCAATGACATTACCAATCACTAAAGGAAATATTTTCTTTTTAGGTGTCTAAATATTGACATCGTGCAGCTTAATTGATTTTAAATACCATTGGAATTTTTTTCCAACTTTAATATTTGACTCATTAAGGTCATGAAGTAGGAAAACAGTATAAATGTAAAACCTAAGTGTATTTAAATTAAATAAAATCTAACCCTGAAGAACCTCATTTCTAAATATGGAGAAGCTGCTTTTTGCATAAGTCTTCTTTCATATGGAAAAGTTAGACTGCAGAAGGCCCATTCTGTCTCCTAATACTGTTAGAACAGGGTTAGTTTAAAATATACTGAATGTTGATCCCTACATACATCTGTCTGCTCTTCCACAAGATGACAAAGGGTCCAGGTGCTCTGTAACATTTGGAACTGAGATTCCCACCAGATTTGCTGTAAGAGTGGAAACACGGTCAGACTTCTATCATCCATCTCAATGCAAACATAAGTCTGGGCGTCCCAAAGTGCTGGCTCACCCTGCAGCGAAGCCCAGGGATGCACTGATAAGAGGCAGACAGACGTGCGCACAGAGCATGCCCAGATGTGCATCTGGCACTAGCCAGGCAGACCTCTTCCATACAGTCACAGAATAGTGGAGCGTTCTTTACTTGTAGGCTTCACATTAGCCTCTCTTTCTTGGGTATTGGCTGTTTGTGACCTTGTCAAATAATGGCTGGGTGAATCTGGTTTCTATTTCTCCTCAGGCTTCCTCATGTGCATGCAGGCTGCCAGGTGCTGGGGCTGCACAAGCATGTCACAAAGGCGGGGAGCTCCAGGATGGGCTGATGGCGAGTGGACAGGATGAACACCAGGGAAAGAATATTGGTGAGCAGACAGCTGTGGGTCAGCGCTCAGGGTCATGATGACTGGGTGGGAGTTAGACATAAAGAATCCGGGTTTTAGCCTAAATGCTACTTGCTAGATATCCAGCTCTAAGTCAGTCTTTTAACTTTTCTGTACTGTGATTGCCTCTCCTATAAATAACAAGAGCAATATGTACCCCTAAGCACTCTTTTGGACCTAGATGCAAATAAAATCGCTAAGAATAGCTAACATTTATAGAATCCTTACTGAGTATCTTACATAAATTAATTCATTTAGTCCTCACAATTACCTTCTGAGGTAGATCCATGTGGTCACACAGCTGATAACTAGCTCTGGAGTCTACTCTTAAATATGAGATCACATACAAAATAGAGCATTAAAATACTATGTTCACATACACATGCTAATAACGTTTAAGCACTGAACCTTATGAAGTATCAGGGCAGTACTCATTGCTTTACCTACGTTATAATACCTAGTATCGTCACAGTCTTTTAAGTTTATGTCTATAAAATCCCCATTCTATACAAGAGACCTGAGACTCAGTGTAGGTCATCCAGCTATTCCATTAATGAACCAGAATTTGAACTTGTGTGCTTTAATTCCAAAATACTCTAGTCTTTTATTTCTTTGATGAAATTAAAACTATCCACAATGGTCTCCCTCAACATTCTCCTCCTCCTGTCCCTGGGCTCCTGTAAAGGGACACCTAGGGCAAGTCATCCTTGCACTAACCTCCGCATTCCTTTTTCACTCTGATCTTTGTTACTCTCCCTCTGTATCTTCAACCTTCTCCTCTCTACTGATTTCACCTTCCCAAGTGGCCTTCGCCTCCAGCTCTGAGCCAAAGTCTCCTCCCCAGAACCTCTCTGCACAGAAGTCTCCACTTCCTGTCAATGTCATTGTCTGCTTTCCTCCCCTCACACTGCCCCCCAAGGCATCTCTTCTCCCTCCTGACTCTGCTGCTGCACTCCTGAGCCGCCCCACCCTCACTCCCTCTGCCCACTGTTTCTCTACCAGTCACCAGCTGTCCTTACACCCACCGGGGTGTGGCTCGCCTCTCCCTCCCCTCGCCTCCGGCCACGCCACTCTGGCTCCTCCCGCTCCAGACCACTTCTGAGAGCCCAGCTGAGATGGCTTCTCTTCCTAGAAGGTTTGGAATCAGCCTATTACTTTAAGATTACTTGCACCTTTTCTGCATCCCCAGAGCATCAGTAGCTTTCTGTTTTACTTTAATTTTCTTAAATTTGTATCTGATTCCTCAGGAACTGTGGGCTCCTTGAGGACAGCTCCAGTCTCCTCTAAGTACTGGGATAAGACATTGTGACTGGGCCAAGATTTATGTTTTTGTATTTTTAACTTTTTTTGAGACAAGGTCTCACTATGTAGTTCAGACTGGCCTCTAACGCACAGCAATCCTCCTGCCTCAGCCTCCCCAGTGCTGGGATTGCAGGTGTGTGCCATCACACCTGGCCGAGGATTCCTATATTTTGACAGTTATATTCTTTCATCTTTGAAAATGGACTATTTCTCCTATACATTTCAGTATATGTGTACAGTGTTTTTAATCCATGGGGCTTATTATAATCTCACATTCAATATCACAGTTTTTATCATACTTTTTTTTAGTAAATATTAGTTTTCCTTTATTCACCTTTCTGTTCCAAAGACCGGAATGGAGACTGCCTAACAGGCTGCTGTGGGGTAACAGCCCTGAGTGCCTCCCTGATGCCCGTGCCCTTTCTCTCCGAGCAGCATCCTGATTTCCCTGTCAGAGACCACCCTCTCCTCTCTGGTGAGGGCTGCAGGGCTGTCAAGCCAGGTTTCCCACACTTCTCAAGTCTCGGGGTGGAACAGTTCCCAAGCCAACCAGTCACTCCCTGGAATTTAAATTTTGGGAAGAATGATACCAAAGATGAGGGGATAAAGTTGATTCATTCCAGAAGGCATTTTCTTTCATTTAAAAATGTATTACAATAAAAGACACATTGCCACCAATCCCCTCACAGTCCTTCCCCTGGCTTTGAACACACTTGTCCAGTCGTTCTTGCCCCCCCTTTTTTTTCTAGTTATAATTTTTAGTGGCAGAGTGTGTGAAAGCTGTCCCTGAGAGCTCACAGGCAGGATTTTTGCCCCACACCTCTCTCTCATTAGTGTGGATCAGTTATAAAGACGATGGGTTTCACGTCAACAGATTTGTATGCACGTACATACTTTCATCGCCCCCTCCTCCTGCCCTGTGCCCCCATTCCCCTAGTTTCACACTTTGGGGGTATTTCCCTGTGTACCAGGGATCTGCCCACATCCGCACCCCTATCCCATGCCCTTGCACCCCCTCCATATTCTTAGGTTCTTCCTGTCTAATATTCATTTCACTTCTACTTTCTTGTCATCTTTTTCGGATTCCATGTATTCAGAAGAACATGGAATGTTAGGATTTTTGATTCTGGCTTACTTCACTCAACCTGATAATCACTAGATCCCTTCATTTTTTTCTGCAAATGACAAAATTTTGGTCAAAAAGCCATAAAAATGGCTGAACAAGATTCCATTGTGTGTATATATAATATACACATGCATACATATGTATCCCATATATGGCACATTTTCTTTATCCATTCATCTGTTCGTGTTGCCTAGGCTGGTTCCTTATCTCAGCTATTGTGCATTGTTCCACAATAAGCCTGGGTATTCAGATGTCCCTGTGCTACACTGACCTCAGTTCCTCTGGGAATTAAGGAATGGTATAGCTGAATCCAATGGTTCTGTTTCATGTTCTGAAACTGATTTCCATAGAGCTATACTAATTTACATTCCCACCAGCAGTCTACGTTTCCTTTTTCCCCGTATCCCTTCCAGCATTCATTCATTCATTCACTTTTGTATTCTTGATGGCAGCCATCCTGACTGTGATATGATAGCCTCTCAGAGAACTTTTGATTTGTACTTCTCTAATGGCTAAAGATGTTGAACATTTTTTCATATATTTATTGACCCTTTGTACTTCTTTTTTGTGAAGTGTCAGTTAAGGTCTTTTCCAGTTTTTTTGATTGGGATATTTGATTTTTCTTACGAGCTTTCGAGTTATCTATATATCCTAGATATTAATCCTCTGTTGGAAACAGAGCTGGCAAACATTTTCTCACGTTCTACAGGCTATATTGCCACTCTGTTGATTGCTTCCCTTGCTGTCAGAAACTTTTTAATTTGATGTAGCTCCATCTTCTATTATTTCCTGTTTTACTGGTGTCCATTTGTTTTTATGTTTGTTTTATTTTTGTTGTTGTTTTAGACAGGGTATCACTATGTAATTTGGGGTGGCCTTGAAATCATTTCTCAGCCCAAGCTAGCCTCGAACTCTCAGTGGTCTCCTGCCTCAGCCTCCCCAGTGCTGGGATTATAGGTATGCGCCACCATGTCTAGCTCTGGAGTCATATTCAAGAAGTTTTCACCTATGCCTATGGCTCTAATTATTTCCTCTCTGTTTTCCCTTAGCAGTTTCATAGTTTCAGGTCTTACATCTAAATCTTTGATCTATTTTGATTTTTTTTGTGTACAGAGTAAGAGGAATCTGTAAGTGGATATCCAGTTTCCCCAGAACCATCTGTTACAGTCTGTCTTTTCTCCAGCATATATTTTTGGCTCCTTTGTTTGGAATTAGATGAGTGTAGTTGTGTGGGTGCAGTTGTTTGGGTTTGTTTCTGTGTCCTCTCATCTGATCCATTGGTGTACATGTCTATTTTGGTGCTAGTACCATCCTATTTTTGTTATTATGGCTTTTTAGTATAATTTGAGATCAGTATTGTAATGTTCACTCTCACTGCTTATGATTGTTTTAGCTATTCTGGGTCTTTTATGGGTAGATTTTTTCCCTATTTCTATGAAGACTGTCATGGGAATTTTGATGGGGATTGCACTAAATCTACAGCTTGCTTTGGGTAGTGTGACCATTTTAACGATATGAATCCTGCCTATCCATGAATATGGGAGGTCTTTCCAAATTCTAGAGTCTTCTTCAATTTCTTTCTTCTGTGTTCTGAAATTTTCATTGTACAGATCTTTCACCTCTTTGGTTAGACTGATCCCTAGGTTTTCTGTTTTTATTTTTTAAGCTATTATGGATGGAATTGTTTTGATTTTTTTCAGCTAGTTCATTTTTGATGTATAACAAAGCTATTGATTTTTCAGTATTGATTTTATATCCTACTGTGCAGAATTTGTTTATCTAGTCTTTTGGTAGAATCTTTAGTGTCTTCTAAGTATGGAATCATATCATCTGTGAACAAGGACAATTTGATTTCTTCTTTGCTATTTATATCCCTTGTATTGCTTTCTCTTAATTGCTCTACAATTTCAAGAATTATACTGAGTAGGAGTAGTAGGAGTGGACATCCTTGCCTTGGTCCTGATTTTAGAGGAAATGTTTTCAGTTTATTCTCATTCACAGTGAGGTTGGCTGTGGGTTTGTCATATATAGCCTTTACTATATTGAGGAATGATCCTCTGATACCTAGTTTCTTCAGGACTTTTATCAAGAAGGAATGCTAACTTTGGGGGGGTTCCACATCAGTTGGTATGACTGTGTGATTTTTATCCTTAATTATTTTTTTATGTGGTGTATTATCATTATTGAGTTATGTAAGTTGAACCACACTTGCATCTCTGGAATGAAGCCAACTTGAACGTGGTGTATGATCTTTTTAATGTGTTGTTGAATTTGGTTTGCAAGCACTTTATTAAGGATTTTTGTGTCTGTGTTCATCAAGGATTTTGCTCTATAGTTTTTGTTGCTGTTGTTGTTTTGTCCAGTTTTGTTATCAGGGTGACACTGGTCTCATACAATGAATTCTGAAACATTTCTTTCCTTTTTCATGGAATAGTGTGAGCAACATTGGTATTTTAGTTCTTTTCAGCAGTGAATTCTTCTGGTCTTGGCCTTTTTGTTGAGAGACTTTCACTACTACTTCAATCTCATGGCTTGTTATTAATCAACTTTGGTTTTTTATATCTTCTTGACTCAGTTTGGTAGGTCGTGTGTGTCTAGAAACTTACCAATTTCTTCTAGATTCTCTAGTTTATTAGAATATAGGTTGTCAAAGTAATCCCCAATACTCCTCTGGATTTCAGAAGTATCTCTTAACTAAATTCCCATTCTTCTCTAATTGTACTGATTTGGATTTCCTTTTTCCATCTTTTGGTTAGTTTGGTTAAGGCTTTATCAATCTTCATTGCCTTTTCAAAGAACCAACTGTTTACTTCATTGATCCTATATATTATTCTTTTAATCTCTACCTGACTAACTTCAGCTCTTATCTTTACTCTTTCTTTACATCTATGGAGTTTGGCTTGGGTTTGTCCTTGTTCCTACAGAGCCTTTCAATGCATCATTATTTACTTGAGATCTGATTATTTGATGTGAGTACACAGCTATAAACTTCCCTCTTAGATTTGTCTCTGCTGTATCCCAGAGGTTCTAGTATATTTTATGTCCATTTTCCATTGTTTCTAAGAATTTCTAAATTTCCTCCCTGATTTCTTCAGTGGCCCACTGATTGTTCAAAGCAATTTGTTCAGTATCTGTGTTTGCATAGTTTCTGTGGTTTTCTTGCTGTTGATTTCTAGTTTCATTCCATTAAGATCTGACAAAATGCAAGAAATTTTTTCAGTATTGTTGTATTTGTCTCTAGTCTCTGTTGCTGGACTCCCCTGAGCTGTGCTGGCCTATAGCATCTCCAAAGCCAGATACTTGATCCTCTCCACCCATTTCATGGGTACCTGACAGCCTCCTGATACATTGTTTCTCTGTTCAAACTCTATTTCAAGTCTTTGCACACAACCAACACAATATGATACCTAAGTACTCAACAAATGTATGCAGAGTGAATAACTAATGAATACTTGAGTCACAAGAAGTGTTTTTCCCCCAGGTTAAAAGAGTTCTACAGATTCCTACAGATATGAAGGCCTGAAAGGGGATGTATACTCCAGAAACAAGATGATGAACACAACAACATCCCAGTTGTGGATGACAAAGGAACTTGGTTCCAAGAGAAACACTTTTCCCCTCCCTTTAATTCTAGGTCCACAATAGAGTGAAGTTAAAAGAGCCCAGGATGGTGGTCAGGCAGAATGACTTAACTTTTATTAGAGTGGGGGGACAGATTTTATCTGAAATGACTGTTGGAGGAGCACAGAAAGTAATAAAATATAGTGGTTGCTTGGAAGCTGGAAGACAAATATCAATATATCATAGTATTAAAACCTCAGTGGTAAATAATTCCCATCCAAATATAACAAAGATCCAGAATGCCCAACAAAATCTTAGTGATGATTGGGAAGAGGATCTTTTGAGGAAAGTAAAGATATTTCTTGGGGAGATATCATAATTTGCAGCTATCTCATTAAATAAGACAGAAATTAACTTCTCATAGTGGCCCTGCTATAATAGACTTAACCAGTTCTAGTCTCTGGTCCAAACACAATGAAAAGATTTTAGGATTTAGCCAAAATTTATGTTTTAGACATTTGGATAAAAACCATAAAAGAACTGCTTCTCCTAGCTACTACTACAAGTACAGAAGGTATATTGTCTTTGTGTTCATTATAGTCACACATTCGGTTCTGCTTTTC
Organism: Heterocephalus glaber; assembly: GCF_053883595.1. Classification (NCBI taxonomy): domain Eukaryota; kingdom Metazoa; phylum Chordata; class Mammalia; order Rodentia; family Bathyergidae; genus Heterocephalus; species Heterocephalus glaber. The sequence goes on from NW_028258317.1 coordinate 34,373,515, forward strand.
TAATTTTGTTCTCTTTATAGGTACTCACTCAGTGAATGTTATTCATCATACATAATAAAGACACTATACCAGGAGCAAAAAAGAGGCAGAATGTTCTCCCTAAAGTGAGAGCTTTTCAGATGTGCTCTGTAATTTGTCATCCTGAGGAAAGAGTATATTATCACTGCTTTTAAAAAATAAGTGGCTCACAGATTTCATAGGGCCTTCTTTTCCTCAACACATGTGTGTGCTCGGTTGTCTCCACTCAGATTGTTCTAGGCATCCAGAAGGTAAAACAGGCAGAAAGCAACAGAAGTCTCAGCAAACAGCTTAATAGGTCACCTCACTTGTGAAACATAAAGTCTTACAAAGAAAACTACCTTCCAGGCAGGAAATTAGATACTTATTCCACAGCCTGATATTTAAGACATTTTCCCCTCATTACTGCTACCATTTCCAAAGTATTTAACTTCCCTAGATGACTTCATCATGTCAGATTATTAAAATATATATACATATATATGTATATATGGGGCTAAATATATCCTAGGGTTACTAACATCTTCACAGTCTATCCAAGGTACTTTCCTCTTTCTTTCAATTAATACAGACCCATGAGTCTATAACTTCTTCTCTTCTTTTCTTGGAGTCATAAACCAGCAACCCAAGCTACTTTAATGAGTACCACTGACCTGTCTTAACCCTCGTCCTGGGTACCAGCTCTGCCTCTCAGCCCTGACTCCCTGTCTCCTTACATGTGTGCTAGCTATATTCCTTTCATCTTTTCTCTTTTTTACTCTTTTCGAGTACTATGCCTGGCCTCCTCTAGGGACCCTGGTTTCCATTTATAAATGATACAATGCTTGGATTTCCACAATCACAGGTATGTGTGGGGATGTATGAACATATGGTAGTAAGCATATGTGTATGTATTAAAGATGAATTATTTCTAATAAGTTTGCTTCTACTTGTGTTAAATTGCTTTTTGTTTGTTAAGACTCAGAAGGTGAGGACTATATATGATACCTAAGAGATCTAATTTTTATTAAGAAAATATTTAATAGAGATTTTATTAATGGAACATGGCTCAATTTTATTAATGGAGACTACTACTTCCATTTTTATTAATGGAACCTACCATGGTGCCTTCACTGTAAGTAACATGAAAATGTACCTTTTGGTATAGAATCTTTAGTCAGAAGTGGTACTTAGAGGCACTTGCTAAATGCCAGAATCAGGTGCTTGAAGATGGAAGATTTAGTAAGAAAGAGGTGACTTTTCCATGGGCCTCCATCACTGTGGAAATTTTTTTCTTAAAATAATACTAATTCCCATTAGTGCATTGCTAGCATGGACCATGTGCTGGATGTTTTACATGCATGATCTTCAAAACAACCTTTACTCTGAATATTACTGCTCTTTTTTTCTCATGTGGAATAGTCACACATTAATTCAAGAACCATCACTTTGTTTACAAAGCTCAGTGAGACACAGGCAACACTATGTTGAGGATCTTGCTAAGAAGTATTTTGTTTTCAAAAATATCTTGTCTTTAATAAAAGTAGAGTCACTTATTCAGAATAAACAAGTAGTGAAGGTTACCAACAGTTGTGTAAATAAGATTTCCAATGAGTTAATTTCCTGCCTAGAGTACTTAGGAGGGATAAATGTTCTTGCTTCCAGCATAATAATGTGCATCCCCCTGCTCTTATATGAGACACAATAATTCTTAGTCACAATCAGTGCTGCTCCTTTCTTTATTCAGCAAGATAATTGGACATTATAAAGTTGTAACCAATTGTTACAATTAATATCAAATGGAAAGGTCATTTACCCTCATCTTTATTTTTTATTAAATTCTTTTATTGGTACATTGTAGGTATACAACACAATTACATTTCTCATTGGGAATTGTACCTTTACATAATGCATCTTGGTTCTTACTCTTTCCCCATTCCTAGCCCTCTCTTCACGCCCTCCACCCTTCCCTATTTACAAAGACTTTATTTCCATTTTTTCCATTTCTCATCATTTTTCCTTCCCCTTCTTTCCTTTCCCCTGCCCCTCCCACCACCCCTACACCTTTGGACATTTTCTTCCTATTTTGCATTATCGATTATTCATTCTAATCATTGGAACATTTTAGGTATACAATATAATGACATTCATCATTGGAAATTTGCACCTTTACATAGTCTCTCTTGGTTCTTATTTTTCACCCTTGCCCAGCCCTCCCTTCAACCCCTCCAGTCCTCCCTATTTACAAAGATTTTGTTCCTAGCTTTCCATTTTCTCATATTAATCCCATTCCCTTCTATCCTTTCCCCTATCCCTCCCACTTCCTTCCCCTTTGCCCCTTTTCTTCCTATTTCACATTGCCTATTATACATTTTAGTCTGTATTTACACTTTCAGTTTCTCACACCAGAGAAACTATTTGGTATTTATACATGTGTGTCCTATTTATTTCACTTAAGAGTATTGCCTCAATGTGCATCCACTTAGCTATAAATGTCTCTAATTTCTCATTTTTGATGGCTGAGTAGTACTCCATTTTATTAAAAAACCACATTTTCTTTATCCAGTCTCCAGTTGATGGGCATTTGGGCTGTTTCCAAGTTTTAGCTATCACAAACTGTGCTGCTATGAGCATGAGCGCACATATATCACTGTGGTATGATTCTTTTAATTTTGGGGGGAAGATCCCCAGCAGTGGAATAGCAGGTCAAATGGGACTTCCAGTCTGTGTTCTTTGAGGTATATCCATACTGATTTCCACAGTGGTTGCACCATTCTACACTCCCACCAGCAGTGGAGCAGTGTTCCTCTTTCCCCACAGCCCCACCAGCATTTGTTATTGGTTGATTTCTTGATAGCAGCCATTCCTTCTGGAGTGAAGTGGAATCTCAGCGTTGTTTTCATTTGCATCTCTCGAATGACCAGTGATGTTGAACATTTTTTCATGTATTTATTTGCTATTTCTACTTCTTTGTCTGAGAAATGTCTATTCATTTCAGATGCCCATTTTCAACTTCATTGAAGAGTTTAAACAGTAGCGGCAGCAGTTCCTCTCTAAATGTCTTGTGGAATTCAGCAGTGAAGCCATCAGGGCCCGGGCTTTTCTTAGTTGATAAGTTTTTAATTACATTTTTCAATTTCATTGGTTGATATTGGGTTGTTCAGAATTTTTAGGTCTTCATTCAACTTTGGTAATTCATATGTATCTAGGAATCTGTCCATTTCTTCTGTGTTTTCCATCTTATTGGCCTATAGGTTCTGGAAGTAGGTATTGATGATCCTCTGGATTTCTGCTGGGTCTGTTGTAATTTCACCTTTTTCAGTCCTAATTACATGGATTTTCTTTCCTTTTTCTGACAAGGGTGGCTAAGGGTTTGTCAATTTTGTTGATTCTTTCGAAAAACCAACTTTTGGCTTCATTGATTTTTTTTGTATCATTCTCTTAGTCTCCATTGCATTGATTTCTCCTCTGATCTTTGTAACTTCCACCCTTGTGTGAGTTCTGGGGTTGTCCTGCTCCTCCTTTTCTAGAAGCTTGAGGTGCAGCATCAGCTTGTTTAATTGGGCTCATTCTGTTTTCCCAATATGCATATTCACTGCTGTGAATTTCCCTCATAAGACTGCTTTCATTGTGTCCCATAGATTCCGGTATGTTGTATTGTCATTGTCATTTAATTGAAGGAACAGTCTGATTTCTTCTTTAATTTCCTCTGTGACCCATTTGTTATTCAGAAGTGTGTTGTTCAATTTCCATGTGTTTATTAAATTTTTTGAGTTTCTTTTGCTATGGATCTCCAATTTCATCGCACTATGGTCTGATAATATACAGGGGATAACTTCAATTCCTTTGCACTTACTTAAACATGTTCTATGTGTGAGTATGTGGTCTATTTTGGAGAATGACTCATGTGCAGCTGAGAAGAATGTGTATTCTGATTTTGTGGGGTGGAACACTCTGTAATCATCTGTTAACTTCATTTGTTCAACAGTTCGATTGAGTTCTAGTATTTCATTACTTATTTTTTGTCTAGTTGATCTATCTCTTTGTGACACTGGTGTGTTGAAGTACCCCACAACAATTGTATTAGTGCATATATGACTTTTTATGTCCATTAGTATTTGTTTTATATAGTTGGGTGCACTAGTGTTTGGTGCATAGATATTTATGATTGTCATCTCTTCCTCTTGGATTCTTCCCTTTACAAGGATGTAGTGTCCTTCTTTGTCTCTCATCAGTGTTGGTTTGAAATCTACTTGATCTGCAAAGAGGATGGCTACTCCTGCTTTTTTTCGGGTTCCTGTCACATGGAGTATTGTTTTCCACCCTTTAACTTTCAGTCTATGAGTTTCCTTTTGAATTAAGTGTGCTTCTTGTATGCAGCATATTGTTGGATTTTGCTTCTTGACCCATTCTGCCAGTCTTTTTCTTTGGGTTGGTGAATTGAGACCATTAACATTGATGGTTATAACTGGAACGTATTGACTTCTCATTGCCATGACTTTTTCTTTTTGTTGGGTTCTCCTCCTTTACATTTAATTTCTTTTCATGCCAGATGGGTTCATTCTGCTTTGCTTCCTGGGGTTGTGATCCTCCATGTCTGTTCCTAGGATATTGTGTAAAATTCTTTGGAGTGCTGGTTTGGTATTCACGAAGTTCCTGAGGTGCTCTTTGTCATGAAAGTATCTTATTTCTCCATCCATTTTGAAAGATAGTTTTGCAGGGTACATCAGTCTGGGTTGGAGGCTGTTTTCTTTTAGGGCTTGGAATATGTCACTCCAAGCTCTTCTTGCCTTGATGGTTTGTGTTGAGAAGTCTGCTGTGATTCTGATGGGCTTTCCTTTCTATGTGATTTGTTTCTTTTCTCTAACTGCTTGTAGAACTTTGTTCTTCTGTTGAGTTTCTGGAATCTTAACAATTATATGCCTATGTGTAGATTTTTTTTGATCAAGGCTATTTGGAGTCCTATATGCCTCACTTATCTGTATGTCAAGCTCTTTTCCCCTGCTTGGGAAGTTTTCTGCCATTATTTCTGTGAAGAGATTTTTTTTTTTATGTCATCTGCACTCTCTCCTGTTTCTTCATTGACTCCAATCAGTCTTATGTTATTCTTCTTTGCATCATCTAGCAGCTGCTGGATTGATTTCTCATGTTCCCTTATAATTTTGAAGCAATTTTTCTTTTCCTGGTCATTAATTGCAATCTTATCTTCTATATCTGAAATTCTGTCCTCACTTTGGCTCATTCTGCTGTGTAGACTTTCCATGGAGTTTTTCATGTCCTGGAAATCTATTGGCATCTGTTTTATGGATTCCATTTGTTTCCTATGTTGGGATTTCACCATGTTCCTCAGCTCCTCTCTAGATTGATTAATCATGTCTTGCACTAGGGGCAATTTCTGTTATCTTAGAAATTATTTCTGATTTCATTTTTTCCAGATCCCCTTTTGTTGCCAGTTCAGTGGGTCCAGGTGGTTGAGTATCAGAGTGTTCCATCTCATTTCCCTTTGGGGTTGCTGTAGGTGATCTGGAAGTCTGGTTTTGAGACTTATTTACGTGTTTTCTCATTTTGATGGGGGGGGGGCTGTTGGCACCTGCACAGATTACCTCCTCTGAGCTGGGAGAGGTGGGACAGGGGCCGGGAACAGTGGTAGGGATGGTGGCCCAAAAGCCCTTTCCTCTGGGCTGGGAGCAGTGGGAGGGATGGTGGCCAGGAAGCCCCTTCCTCTGGTCCAGGAGCAGTGGGATGGTGGCTCAGAACCCCCTACCTCTGGGCCGGGAGCAGTGCAAGGAATGGTGGCCCAGAAGCCCCTTCCTCTAGGCCAGGAGCGGCGGGATAGTAAGTGGCCCAAAAGCCCTTTCCTCTGGGCTGGGAGCAGCAGGAGGGATGGTGGCCAGGAAGCCCCTTCCTCTGGACCAGGAGCAGTGGGAAGGTGGCTCAGAAGCCCCTACCTCTGGGCCGGGAGCAGCAGGACTCAGTACTGTGTTCTGGTGGTCCGGTGTGCTCTGTGTCTTTGTAGTGTGGAACCAGGTGGCTGTACAGAGGAGCTGGGGTGGGGTGGGGGGCGTCCAGTGGATTGTCAGTGTGCAGGCTGATTCGGCCGGCGTGTTCCGCGCGACTCAGGACCTCGGTAGGGTGTGCGCAGACCTAACTCAACCCTCATCTTTAAATTCTAACTCAAAAATCTATTTTTAGACCAATTGGTTTGATTCAACTATGTTTTTTCAGCAAGTTTCAGCTACATTCCAAACTGATTGGGAGAAAGCCAACTCTATAAGTTACTTTGCAACATGCATACTCAAGGCTAATGGCACCCATGGAATGTAGACCTGCCCTGAGACCTTTGCTATCAAAGAGTCAATTTTTAGGCAAAATGCCTGCTCAAATGAAAGCTTATGTAGGTTCTTATCTTAAATAGCAAGAAGGTTGAGTAAGAAAGCAACCTAAGCTGTTATCTCCAGTTAAGTGGAATTACTTGTATACTGTTTGTAAATAAAAGGGTATTCATCATCCTTCTGTGGCTTATGTTACCAAAAAGATATGCAAGAACAAATGCTGCATTACCCCTGTGAGCTTACACTGCACAATTATTTTATTTACCATTTAAAAAGCCAAAAAGGGTGGGAGTGAAGGAAGTACCAGGAGTGAAATTCAGACAACAAAGATCTACCTAGAAGAACAAGAAGGGAGGGGAGCAGGGTGGGGAAAATGGAAGGGGGAAAGGAATAGAAAACTCTGGCTCTAAACTGGTTGGCAACTAGCTAAAAGCACATCTAGATTCAGTATGGAAAAGTGATACCTGGTACATTAAGAAAATTAAGTAGCACTCTGATGACCTTTTCTAAACTACAAAGTTCTCCGTGAATTGATTCTGTCTTGCCCAAGGACTCTTGTTTTCAATCTTCACTTCAGTTCTGGGTTCTGAACAAGCTGCAAAGATGTGGGTATTTTAGCTGCAAATAGCATTACAGCTCAGGTGGCCTATATATCTGAACAGGAAAGGGCTCTCTGCTGTCCCCAAACCCACCCTGGTCTGTGCAGGGAATGCAGGAAGGCCTGTGCTCATCAGCGCAATGCGACATAGCACCTGGCCCCTTCACAAGGGCGAGCATGGGGGAGGGCCAGGAGCAGATCAGGACTAAAAACAGCCCAACAAGTTTGATTAAAAAAACATTCTACTAATTTAGAATGTGACAATTTAGCATAGATGAGGCGAGCTTACTCACAAAGGGAGTCATAAAAATATTAGCAATGTATTTACTCGGTATCAACAAGTCACATTTACAAGGCACTTTCTTTGGGCCTGGCACTATTCTTAGGGTTTAGCTCAGCCTTCTGGCTCAGCTATGCCTACTGTGTCATTTCAGAGACAAGAAATTGAGGCAATGAAATGCAAATCAGGGTCCAAAGAACTGGTTCATCTGATTCAAGAGGTAGCATTTTTATCCACGAGAACACTAACAAAACAGCATGTTCATAGTTTCTCCATTTTAATTCCTTTTAGAAATACTACTAATTATAAATGTATCCCTTCTATAAACTTCAGCAATCTTGGCAGGGCCTGCTCCTGCGTGCTTTCTGTTAAGAAACAATTTGGCAAGGAATTAGCAGAATAAAAAATCAGAATTAAAATTAATTACTATACTTTTTAAAATAATACAGCTGAAGTTACTTAAAATTTTACTCTTCAGTGTTTTCATTAATTAAGACCAAACTCTTCCCAATTAACCTTAAAAAGGGGGTTTTGTGACACTGTTATAATTGAGTGCTTCATTTTCTTTAGTCCAAAAAAATGCCATTTTCTCCTTATTGAGTCTTTCAGTTCATTATAATTTCTGCCTTGTATTTCACTAGCTGCCCTTTTGAAAGCAGAGAAAATGCAGCATTATTCTTGGTGTGGGCCAAGTACCCTTTAACCCTTTCCTGAAATGCTTGGGACTAGAAGTATTCCCACTTTGGGAGGTTTTTGGACTTTAGAATCTTTGCACAGTCTTTACTAGTTAGGCATCCCAAGTCAGAAAGTCAGAAATTTAAAATGTTCTACAATCTGAAACTTTTCTAGAGTCATGACATTGCTCAGAAAGTTTTCGATTTTGGAGCATTTTCAGATTTTTAGATTAGATATGCTCAACCTGAAACATCTATTTAGTCAAAGCGCCATACCTTTAAAACTAATCTTCTCATTACTCATGAGAAATATGATTCTCCCATCCCTAGACTGGACCCAGAAGGGAATAGAGAGGTCTGGCATTCCATCCCCTCCTTCCTTGGCTGTCAGCAAGAGTGGGAAGAAGCCGATCCTACAGCTTCACTGAGGAAAGAGAGAGGTGACTGCTAATGAAAAGAGGAGCTAAAAGAAGAGGTGCTGTGGCCCCCCTCTTCAGAAAGTGGAGACAGAGAAGTGGGCGGGGCTCTGGGTGGTGCTAAGTGGCACATGTGACTGAGAGAAGGAATCTGAGGTGCAGAACAAGAAATAACCCCAAGAGACTATATTCCTCTTTAAAAGCAGCTCATCTCAGGCCAAGGATTTAGCTCAGTGGCACTGTGCCTGCCTCACAAGTGCAAGGTCCTGAGTTCAATCCCTGGCACCAAAAAAAAAAGCAGCTCATCTTTTTTTCCAGGCCCACTTTTCACTAAGAGAAACTTTGCTCAAGGCCTCACTGGTTTCCTGTTTACTGTGTGATCATTGAAGGGCTTCATGCATACAGAAGATAGGTCACTTCAAATGTTTGTAACTGTTCTATCTACCTAAGAAGCTCATGCCTTAATTTTAGAGCAACACAAAAATTGGAATCTTAAATGGGCTGTCTCATGTTGAACCTTCACCCTAAACATAACGCCAATCTAAAGCATTCAGACTTAATCTCTCTGCCCTGTCCGCCTTATCTTGAACACAGGGCAGCCAACTGTCAGACAGTGTGCACAACGATGAGAGTATTTGTGAGTTCTCTGCATTCACAGAAGGGTGATAACACAAAAGCAGAACTGAATACACCCAAAGTCTAATAAATAATTTGTGAGTTGCACTGAGCCATCTAATTATTACCTTTACTCATGAAAATGACACAGGAGCTGTTTTTAATTGCTCTTTCATCAGTGTCACTTTAAATGACTATTATTCCAGTATCCCTGTCAACATTTTCAATGACCTATGATCCCAGCTGCAGTTGGTAAAAGGTAGAAAGGCATAACAGTTGTTTGAGAAAGTGGCTCCATCCATATCCCCAGCCACCCTGATGCACCGACGCAGCCACCCTGGCCATTTATAGCCAGTCTCTTGTTACTGTCCAAGTGGACACTTGTCATTGTCCATGTTCAGACTGATCAGTGCCTTATAGATCATCAAGCTCACCCTTGTCAGCCATATAGAACAATGGAAAAAGGAGCATTTCTGCCAATGTGGAGAAATAATTGGCAATAAGGAGAAGCATAGTAAAATACCTCTGTGGGTCTAAAAATGGGGAGGGGAATCAAATTTTAATAAACACTAATTTCTGAAGACCTCTCTGGTCACTCAGAAAATAGACAAAGACAAGACAGTGAAGTATGATTCTTGCTAGATCTAGATTTTAAGGAGTATCTTAAAATCTTCACCACTCTTTGTCCAAAACCTATAAGATGTGGGAGCACAGTTTCAATCAGGAAATTTTGTAAATGCTCAAAAACATAAAACTGCAGAATGTAATAATATATTTCATTAACCAAATTGATCGGTTGCCAACACTTTTTTTTTTGTTTTTGGTGCCAGGGATCAAACTCAGGACCTTGCGCTTTCGAGGCAGGTGCCGGAACCACTGAGCTAAATCCCCGGCCCGAACACTTTGTAGTAGAACAATTTTAGGGAGCAACTACCAGTGGTACCTTGGTTAACAAACTTAATTCTTTTGACAATTCTGGTCACAAACCAAATTGGACTAGAACTGAATCAAATTCAATAGTTAGGTTCAATGTTGACCATATGGGGTCTCAGGTCTCATTCAATTCAGTTTGCTACCAGAATCATGGAAAGAATTAAATTCATGAACTGAAGCACCACTGTATTCCCAAGCTTCCCACCATGAATAATAGCTATGTAATTTCTGCAAGAAAAATGAATTTTTTGATTGTAAAATAATTTTATTTCTTATTTTTAAAAAGGTAAGCATTTCACATATAAATTTAGACTTCAAGATTACAGTATATATTTGTCAAAAGGAACATCCCTGAAGGATGGCAAGACTTAGAGCTCACTGAGTGGGCACAGAGAAGCTCACTCAATAGACAGTTTAAATGGAAGTGTTATCTTTAAAAATTCATGATGACATTTCCCTGTTCCTCAACCCTTGTGACTGGTAAGAAAACTCACAGTCAACACTTTGGGGCAATAGCTCTTCACTTACAGGAATAGGAAACATCTCTAGAAATAAAAGCACAAGTCAATGGTCCAGATTTCCCACAACAATCATTTATCTACAGCAACAATACAAGAGTTTATTTTTATAATTCAGAAGTTCTTTTAAGGAGGGCTAAAGGACACAAAATTCATTAAAAAAATTTATAGAAGTAAATGAGCAAAAATGAAATTTTCTCCATATTACATACAAATGCCTAAGGCCCAGGGAAAAGGCCCTTTCAAATCTGGGCTTTCCTTTCCCAAATAAAGTGTTTGGCACAACCTAATGATGACCAAGTTGAGATTACATTTAATGATAATAGAATACCGTCACTTTTCATTAGATTGGAGCAGTTTTCTCAGAAATGTAAATTTATAACCAAGACTTGAATGTAAATATACTTCCAATCACCAAAGAATTTCCACTTAAGTAGATTCCTTGAGCTATACAGGCTCCTATTGTACTTTTTTGTGAGCAACTTGAAGGTGTGTTGTTCAGTTAATTACTTTTACCAATACATTAGGGGTATCCATTTATTCTTAGAAAACATACACGGAGAAAAATCTTTCAAATGAGGAAGAAAAAATCATGACCAAATATGCAATTTAACATATTGAATAGGAATGAATGTCACACTTTCCTCTAACTTCATAAAAGACCAGATGTGTGCTACACCCTTCTGCATGATTTCATAATTCTTACAACTCCACCCTACAAGATAACCTACCAACAGTTTTATGATCTTTTTTCCTTCTATAAAGAGCTGCTATTTAAATCTCTAGAGAAGCAAATCTTTACTAGCAAAATTATATTACTTGTCTTGTCTCTGTCACTTTTAAATACAACATTGGGATGGATTATTTACATCCTATAAGTTGGCTACTCACTTCAGTGAACTTATTATCAAATACAAATTCAAATATATGAATACTCCTCTTTCCACATCTGTAATTTTTAATTCAGCTTGATTTTCAAATCCAATAAAGGCTCATGTACAATGTGGAATAGTAGCATGGATAATATAATGAAAATCAATTTTGAAATGATATGAACTTGTGTTTCAGTCTTCCCCGTGATCCCCAGTTTTATGACCTCTCAATTTTCTTATCATACGAGGTGAGAAAGCACCTACTACCCAGTGTTAGAGCAAGTATAATTATTTGTCTGAAATGAAAAACATTAGCAAAACCATTATTGGTGAAACTTCTAAAATCAGAAATGCCCAAGAAGGAATATGAATGCTAAACACATTTTACAGGCAACAACACACTAGAAGGCATTCACTTCTAAAACAAATGAGAACTGAAGATGTTGCAGCAGTGGACATAAGTGTTCACAGCGCTGTGATTCTTGCTAAGAGATACACTCAGTCATGAGCTCTGCCCGCCCCAGCTCGCACACAAGCCTGGCATACAAGCAGGAGAGGGTAACCTTGTGGGATAAAGGAAAGGGGTCTTTCTACCCCTTCTGCATTGCTTTTGAAAATCTAGGCCTCACATTCACAGAACAGCAAGAATAAATGCCAGTTAGGTGGGATGGGAAGCTAGGCAGAAAAGAGTAGCACAGGTTGTGGGCCATGTTGGGTGTAGAGGAGCACAGGGCCTCAGTGACAGGAGGGTCTCCATTCCCAAAGGAGACCCAGGAAGTGGGGATGCTATTATTTAACATCTACTCTAAAACCCACACGAAAGTGGATCACCAACCTAACAGTGCTGAGTTAGGGCCTTTCAGAGGAGTTTAGAAAATTATATACAGTTACCCAAAACTGGGAAAAAAGAGGAGAATGGGTTATGTTAGCCTTCGTGAATGGATTAGCACTGAGCTGTCAGGAGAGGCTTACTTACAAGAACAGAGTTTTGTCCTCATGCCATGTACACACAAGCTCTCGTATGGGATGAGCCCTTCTCCTGTGGAATGGCCCAATAAAAGACCTCACCAGATGTAGCCCTTCTCTCTCGAACTTCTCTGCTTTCAGAGCCATAAACGAAATAAACCTCTATTCTATTTGTTACCCAGGCTATGGTTTTCTGCAGTAACTGCAGAAAGTGGACCAAGAGTGAAGACATGGAGATGACACCATGCACGGGGGACACAGAACCCTGTCTCAGGCTCCTGAGGAAGCACCTAAAAGTAAAAGCAAGAAACCCTCATTAGTTGGCTGAATCCTTCATTAGACCACTTTTGCTTGGTAAAGGATGTTACATGAAAGACAAAAATTTATGAAATCCAAAGTGCTTGAATATGACAAAACCTAGCAGAAGAGAGCTTTCTTCCTTCCAATCCAGCCCAATTCAGATTTTTGTGAGATGAAACTAGATAGCAGAAGTCACATGAGTGTGTGTGCATCAGGGGCAGTGAGTGGTCCGCAAAACTGAGAGGGGCTAAGGAACATAATCCAGGAGTGAGGTAATTTGAGAATGAAGTGAAGGATTTTCAAGCTGCTTATCCTTCTATTGAGTCTTCAGACAAGACAGTGGGAAATTGGAGTTATTCACACAGAGGCCATCCAGAGAAGAAATCTGGAAGATAGGAATTATACTGTACAAGACACGGTTTTCTAAGTCTGAGAAAGGGTCAACATATGTGGTTCTGGGATCTCAACAATATTTCAGGTGGCTCCTGAGTTTTTTGAGGGGACCATTCCACTGTCCCTGAATCAGTCAGAGGATTAGAGCTTCTAGATCAGACACTTCTTATGCCAGCTGCCTCCATATAACCATATGGTCCTGACCACTGTGCTGATAAAAACACCATATACTGCATTTCAATGGTTGTCATAGAAAGCACCAACTTTCCAAATAACATCAGTAGTGCTTCCAGACCAGCCACACGCTGTGTACACAGAACTCAGAAGATTTCTAATCCTCTCCAATTTCAATTTCCTCGTATTTCAAGTGGGGGTGATAACATAGTTTTGAGGATAAAACATACCCAACAAACTCCTACCATGGTGTCTGGTAAAAGGAAAGTACCTCTAGGTATACACTCTTTGCCTCTATCATTAATTAACTTTTAAAATCAAGTGCTAGGAAAAGTTTCATGAAGCTAAGAATTTGGAATAAATCATCCAAAAGATCATATATCATGATCTGGTAGGCCTCATTTCAGGGTTGCAAGGGTAGCTCAACATACGCAAACCAATGACTATAATCCATGACATAAAGAGAACCAAGGACAAAAATCACGTGGTTGGGTCCGGGGATTTAGCTCAGTGGTTCTGGTGCCTGCCTCCCAAGTGCAAGGTCCAGAGTTCAATCCCTGTACCAAAAAAAAAAAAAAAAAAAAAAATCATGTGACCATCTCAATAGATACAGAAAAGGCCTCTGACAAAATCCATTCATGAAAAAATACCTAAAGAAAATGGGTAGAGAAGGACCTTTTATCAATCTGATAAAATCCATTTATGACAAACCTACAGCCAAAAAATTCTATTAAATGGTGAAAATATTTAAAGCTTTCCCTCTAAAATAGGCACAAAACAAGGATGTCCTCTATCACCACTTCTATTCAACATAGTGCTGGAAACATTAGCAGAAGTATGCAAAAGAAGAAATAAAAGATCCATGTATAGGAAAAGAAAAGGTCAAATTATCATTACTTGCAGACAATGAGATTCTCTGACAGAAAACCCCCAAAACTCCACCAAGACTCTTAGAATAAGCAAATTCAGTGGGATACAAAATCAATGCACAAAAATAAATAGTGTTTCTATGAACCAATAAAGAACTCACTGAGAAAGAAATTAGGAAAAAAAAATAACATTCACTTTAGCATCAAGAAAAATTAAATACTTAGGCATTAACCAAACTAAAGAAGTGAAAGATCTCTAAAATGAAAACTACAGTACTCTGAAAAAGGCAATCAAATATAACATCAGCAAATAGAAAGATATCCTTTGTTCCTGGATTTGCAGAACCAATATAGTCAAAATAGGCAAACTTCTAAAATTGATATACAGATTTATTGCAGTCCCAATCAAAATTCACAGAACTGGAGAAAGCAATCCTAAAATTCATATGGAACCAAGAGAGACCCAGAATAGCAAGAGCAATTCTGGTAACAAGAGCAAAGCAGAGGTGTCACAGTCTCAGACTTGAAGTTATATATTACAAAGCTACATGATACTGGCACAAAAACACATGTGGATCCATGGAAAATAATAGAGGATGCAGAAACACCACCAAACACATTCAACTATTTGATCTTTGGCAAAAGACACAAAAACATATACTGGAGGATAGATTGCCTCTTTAATTAACGGTGCTGGGAATACTGGATACCCATATGCAGAAGACTGAATCTGGACCTGTATCTTTCATTGTCTACTAAACTAATATCAAAATGGATCAAATATCTAAATGTTAAAGCAGAAGTGCTTAATCTGCTGGAAGATAAAACAGAAAAAATTTTGAAGTCATAGGTGTAGGCACGGAATTTATGAACAGAACCTAGTTGCACAAGAAATAGTACCAACGGGCCAGGGATTTACCTCAGTGGTGCTGCCAGCTGCCTCGAAAGTCTGAGGTCCTGAGTTCGATCCACAGTATCAAAAAAGAAAAAAGAAAAAAAGAAAAGAAATAATACCAAGAATCAACAAATGGGATCCCAGCAAATTAAAAAGCTTCTGCATAGCAAAAGAAACAACCAACAGAGTGAAGAGACAACCTACAGAATGGGAAGAAATTTTGACGGCTATTCCTCAGACAGAGGACTAATAGCTAGAATATATAAAAAACTCAAGGGCTGGGGATTTAGCTCAGTGGTTCCACTGCCTGCCTCTTGCAAGGTCTTGAGTTTGATTCCTGGTACCAGGAAAAAATAAACTCAAAAAAACCAGACCTCCCAAAATAAAAGACCCAATCAAAAAATGGGCGAGTGAAATTAATAGACACTTCTCAGAAGAATTATGAAATATATGGAGAAATCTTCAACATTACTGACCATTAGAGAAGTGCAAATTAAAACAACACTGAGATTTCATCTTATCCCAGAAAGAATGACCATCATCAAGAAATCAAATAATAACAAATGCTGGTAAGGCTACAGGGTAAAAGACCCTCTACATTGTCTCTGTGAATGTAAACTAGTACAACCACTATGAAAATCAGCATGGAAATTCCTCAGAAAATTAAAACTAGAAATTCCATTTGACTCAGCTATTCTGCTTCTAGGTATATTTCCAAAAGAGTAAAAGACATCATATTACAGTGATACATGCAAACTTGTGTTTATAGCAGCACAGTTCATAATAGTTAAATCTGGTAGGTAGCCTATATGTCCATCAGCTGATGAATAAAGAAAATGTGCTATTTACACAAAGTGAATTAGTACTATGCCAGAAAGAAGGATAAACTTGGGTCATTTGTCAGAAAATGGATGTACCTTAAGACCATAATGTCAAGTGAAATAAATCAGACCCATAAATTTAAATATCACATCTTTTCACTTATATCAGAAACCCAAAATATAAATAAAGTGCAAAATAAAAAATAATTGGAAGTAGATCTTTCTCAAATGGGAAGAAGATCAAGAGATGGAGGGATGAAGTGGGAGGGGAGGAAAAGGGAATAAAAAAACAGTTAAGATGTGTTATGCACATGTACCAAAACTCCACAAGGAACGTAATTAGCGTGCACCTCAAACATGTTGTAATAAAAAAAATAAAAAGAGGTATTGGGCTTTTCAGTCAAAAATAATATTTCCTCTATTTTAATGTATTATCTACTTTGTTTCTGAGACTTTTCATAAAGAATTCTAACTACAGGTAAAGGGCTGACTCCCTACCAGGTATGGTTTATATAGCGGTAAAGGTCACCTATGTCAAAGAGTAATTAATTATAACTGTGTCACGGAGTTTTGGACAAGGACAATTCAATCATCAGTCCTTAGAGTGAGTATTTTCAAAAGCAAAACAGTATCATCCACAGACATAGCTCAGCCTTAGGGGAACAAAAGCAAATGATTATGACCACTTCTAGACATTTCAATAAAAATTTATCTGGCTTTCTGGGTTCTTACTGTTATTGTCAAAAATGAATAATGAGGGCCGGGGATTTAGCTCAGTGGTTCCGGCGCCTGCCGAGCAAGCGCAAGGACCCGAGTTCGATCGTCGGTACCAAAAAAAAAAAAGAAGTTTAAAAAATGAATAATGCAAGGAGCTGGGGATTTAGCTGAGGGGTTCCAGCGCCTGCCTCGCAAGTGCAAGGTCCTGAGTTTGATCCTCGGTACAAAAAAAAAAAAAAAGAATAATGCAAGACAACTAGGAAATTAAGTATAATGAGCTGAACTCAAGATGAAGCCAGTGAAAGATGTGCAAAGACATATTTTAAAATATAAATCTACTGTGAAAAAAGTGTAAAAAAAATTCACAGATCTTGAGGTTCCTCTGATAGAGTAATAGCTCATGGGCAGGATGGGTTTTAGCATAGATTAGTTATTATTTTGTGGCAATGATTGACTAAATTGATGGAAAATGAAATTAAAGGAACTTAAAAAGCCCAGTGATTAAACACATAAACATCTGATAATTAGTGATACAGACTAAAGTGACTAAATAGTCACGTATGACGTATCCCAAAGAGAAGAGCTATTTTTTAAGTTTTCAAGAAGTTCAGCTATTCACATAAAAGCAAGCTCACATACATGAGAAGAACAAATACTCTGTGCTATGTGAGCACCTCACAGGATTATTCTCTGTGAAAAAGATTATTTTAATAAGTCCTAAATCTGAAAAGCATTTTTACTTGGTTCCCCTAATCCTCACCTATCCAAAAGAGAATTCTATTTGAATAATTCTACTTTTTCTTTAATAGGTAGTGTCTAATACAAATCCTACTTGGCCCCAATGTGAACCTATGTGTAGGAAATGCTTGTTCTCATATCAAGATATTTACACTGACCTTGTACACTTGCATACTTGGGGAAGAACCAAATGCTCATTTTCATAAGTTAGAAAAAGACTAAAATATATACCAGTGGCCAGTGAATTTGTGGAAAGTTAGTTCCCACTTCTAGAAATAAACACCTATTTTTTTTTGTTCCATTAAGTTTATTGGTACATTTTTGGTATAAAATACAGTTACATTCATCATTGGGATCTTGTACCTTTACATGAGTATCTTGGTTCTTATTTTTTTCCCCTTCCCTTGTCCTCCCTTAACCCCCTCCAGCCTTCCCTATTTGCAAAAACTTTGTTTCCATTTTTTTTCCTCTTCTCATATTTTTTCCTTTCCCTTTTTTCCCATCCCTTACCCCTCCCAATTCCCCTGCTCTTTTAGACCTTTTCTTCCTGTTACACAATATCAGTTATACACTTTTTAAATTACAATATTAAGATCTAGGAGACATTACCACAGATTTTACAGAATTTAAAAGGATATAGAAAGCATTTACAAAAATCTTTTTTGAAATAAATTTGACAACTTCTAAGAAGTACTTTGGAAGACAAATTAATGAAACTAACTCTGGAGGAAATATAAAATTTGAATAGCACCTTTTAAAGAAAGTATATTCCTAGCTTGAAAACCTACCTATATGATAACAGCAGGCTCATAAACATTTTAACTGATAAATTATATCAAACGATTAAAGCAGAAAAAAGAAGAAACACTTCTCCCCTCATTTTAGGAACACAACATTATGCTAATCCTAAAACTGAATAAAGATAATAGAAGAAAAAAGTATGAACATAGATAGAAATTTAACAAAACAAACTATTGGAAGTCAGATCTGGCAGGATGTAGAAAGTGGTTTTGTTATAGGGATGGCAGTGTTGGTTCAGCATTGGAAGATCCACCCCCAAAAGTCATCATTTTAACAGAGGAAAGGAAAAAGCCATAAGATCCTGTCACTAGTTGGAGAAAGAGTATTGGACCAAATTCTACAGCTGTTCATGGTAAAAGCTATCAGGAGACTAGAAGTAGAACAGAACCTTCTCAACAGATCAAAGACATGTACTCCATACTTCCAGCGAGAATGCCTTATATAAATGGAGAGGATACAATGCTTTCTCCTTAAGGTGAGGAACAACGGCAGATATGCTTACTCGTTATCTGTCCATTAAACTTTGAAACCTAGTCCCCACCAAAATAGTCTAGCAATAAAATGACACAACTAGGATAGGATTGGCATGGCAGAAACAAAATCTTTATATGTAGATGAAACGATCATCTACAGAGAAAATACTAAGAAGTCTCTAGGAGCCCCTAGAACTTGTACTTGAATTTAGCAGGATTAGAAAACACAAGGTATATATAAAAATTCAGGTCTGTGTATACTTGATATAAATGAAGAACTGGATATTGAAATTTAAAAGTTATGTAGGAGTACAAAGGACCTAGAAAAGTTAAAAACAAAAACAAAAAGTGTTTTTGTTGGAAGACATTTAGTACCTAATTTTAACACTTCTAAAGCTACAGTAATCAAGGCAGTGTTGGTGTAAGGAAAGACATATAGATCATTGGAATAAAACAGAGAATCTAGAAATAGAACCACACATATATGGTCCACTGAGTTTTGAAAGATTATTTAACATTAACATTTTATAGAATATAAACTCAATTCAAGAGCCGAGGAAGAGATAGTGTTTGAAGCAAATGGAACACCTGGTATCCGTATATAAAAAATTAACCTCAACCCTTTTTTTCCATTCATGAAAATAACTTGAAGGGATCTATGAACCTAAATAAGAAAGCCTAAAAGTATAAAACTTTAAGAAGAAATTATAAGGGAAAATATTTATGAATTCAGGGTAGGCAAGAACTACCTAGGATACAAAAACCACGATGTATAAAAGAAACAAATTGATAAATGAGATTCCATCAAAATTTAGAACTTTAAATGACATCATTAAAAGGAAAAGTAGTCCTTAAACAGACCATATTTACAATACATATAACCTATGACCAGAATATCTAAAGAATTCTTAGAGCTTATTAATAGACAACCCAATTAAAATGTAGACATAAGAAGATAATAAATAGCCAGTATAGCACAAGGAATGGTGTGCAATTCTAAAATCAGAAAAATACTAATCAGTACAATAATAAGATTGAATTATACACTCATTAGGGAGATGAAGTTAAAAGTTTTAAAAGCCTTGTCATGACTTTTTCTTTTTGTTGGATTCTCCCTTTTTGCGTTTAATTTGTCACACCCAATGCATTCATTCTGGTGGGTTTCCTAGGGTTGTGATCCTCATTGTTTTTTCCTAGGGTATTGTCTAAAATTTTTTGGAGTGCCAGTTTGGTATTCATGAAGTTCCTGAGGTGCTCTTTATCATGAAAGTATCTTATTTCTCCATCCATTTTGAAAGATAGTTTTGCAGGGTACATCAATCTGGGTTGGAGGCTGTTTTCCTTTAGGGCTTGAAATACATCACTCCCAGCTCTTCTTGCCTTGAGGGTTTGCATTGAGAAGTTGGCTGTGATTCTGATGGGCTTTCCTTTGTGATTTGTTTCTTTTCTCTCACTGCTTGTAGAATTTTGTTCTTCTGTTGGATTTCTGGAATCCTAACTATTATATGCCTATGTGTAGATTTTTTTTTGATTAAGGCTAGCTGGAGTCCTATATGCCTCACTTATCTGTATGTCAAGTTCTTTTCCCCTGCTTGGGAAGTTTTCTGCCATCACTTCTGTGAATAGTTTTTTATGTCATCTGCACTCTCTCCTGTTTCTTCATTGACTCCAATCAGTCTTATGTTATTCTTCTTTGCATCATCTAGCAGCTGCTGGATTGATTTCTCATGTTCCCTTACAATTTTAAAGCAATTTTTTCTTTTCCTCCTCACTAATTGCAATCTTATCTTCTACATGTGAAATTCTATCCTCACATTGGTTCATTCTGCTG
This sequence comes from Heterocephalus glaber, assembly GCF_053883595.1. Classification (NCBI taxonomy): domain Eukaryota; kingdom Metazoa; phylum Chordata; class Mammalia; order Rodentia; family Bathyergidae; genus Heterocephalus; species Heterocephalus glaber. The sequence continues at coordinate 34,393,728 of NW_028258317.1, forward strand.
TGCAGACTTTTGATGGAGTTTTTAATCTCTTGGAAATCTGTTTGTATCTGTTTTATGGATTCCATTTGTTTCCTATGTTGGGATTCCATCATGTTCCTTAGATCCTCTATTTTTTTTATCTGTGTCCTCTCTAGATTTATTAATCATGTCTTGCAACATGAGCAAAATCTTTGCTGTTATCTGAGTAATTATTTCTGATTTCATTTTTCCCAGATCCTCTTTTGTTGCCAGTTCAGAGAGGTGGTTGAGTATCAGATTGTTCCATCTCATTTCCCTTTGGGGTTGCTGTAGGTGATCCGTGATCCAGAAGTCTGTTTTTGAGACTTGTTTATGTGTCTTCTCATTTCCATGGGAGGGGGGTGGTTCTGGCACCCACGTGGCTCACCTTCTCTGCCCTAGGAGCTTGGCATGGCAGCGGGGGAGCTTCCTTCCAGGTTCTGGGACTGGCTCAGCTTCTCTGCCCTAGGAGCCTGGGATGGAGGCAGGGAGCTTCCTTCCAGGTGCTAGGACTGGCTCACCTTCTGTGCCCTAGGAGCCTGGGATGGAGGTGGGGAGCTTCCTTCCGGGTGCTGGGGCTGGCTCACCTCCTATGCCCTAGGAGACTAGGATGGAGGCGGGGAGCTTCCTTCCAGCTGCTGGGACTGGCTCAGCTTCTCTGCCCCAGAAATAAACACCTATTAAAACAAGTAGTTGACCTATCAACATTATAAATATTTTCTTTTAAAACTAAGATTTTTTGTTGATGAAGTTGTAGGAAAGCGGAAACTCTGTGCTGCTAAGAATATAAAGTGATGCGAGATTCTTGTGAAAAGGCTTTAAAGTGTGCATGCCTCTTCATTCTTTCTAAAAAACTATTTTAAGAAATTAATATCCAAAAAGCCTTAGTTATAAGGAAAGTGCAGAAACTTTTAAAATTATATTTTTCCAATGCAGTATTTTTAAAATTCTGTCAAGTAATAGGGTATTTGTCAGGAGCAATGCTACATAATTTTAGGAAAAAATCATTTGGTTAGCCTAGTACTCCTGCCTACAGCCCAGCTATGGAATTCTGAGACATAATTCCATTTTGGCCTCCAGTCACAACTGAGACCTCAATGATCCGGTGATGCTGTGATTCTCCAGGACAAGATTATGCCAACTGAAGATATCCTGGGAGGAACAAATATCTACTCAGTTCCTCATTGTTCTTGGATTGTTACATCTTGTTTACACAGGATGTACTGAACTCTCTGCAAGTCATTTGTGTACTGAATAAAAGGTGCGGTAAACTGGGGGCTTTCGCCTTTGCCACCCAGAGCAGCACTGATCAGACCCAAAGCTCAGCTTCTTCTCAGTCTCATTTTTCTACCTTTCCTGTAATTTGCCTTGTGCTGCCGTGGCTCGCAGGAGACTAGGACTTACTGCAGAGGGTCAAGTAAAGTCTCCTTTCCCTGTTCCCTACAGGTATTGGTTAAACAAATTATGATAAAGCGATCCAACATTTAAACCAATTAAAATGATTTTAATATAACTATCTTTGCTCTGAAAGTATATTCAGAGAATGTTAAATGAATAAAAAGTTATGAATAAAAACACTATTATGTATATTTTTCCCAAACGCACAAATACTGAGATAAGGATTTGTAAATATATACACCAAGGATTTATCAAGAACTACATATGGTTGTGTGTTTTATATCCTCCTTACTTTGTATTCTGTGATTTCTCACAATAAATATAAATTTTTTAATAAACAAGAAAAAATTAAAATTAATATAGTTCACTATACATATTTTAAATCATGCATTTTTGGTGGGGTGCATAATCACATCCAAAAGGGTGAAAATTGGTTCTTGGGAGTTTGTGGAAAATTGTTTCATTTCTGCTATTTAATTTTAGGCAGGAGAAAGGGAAAAAAATTGGGGGCATAGGGCTAAAACTAAGCTCCTTCAGGAGTAATAATGAAAACAAAGTTTGAGAAACACTAAAGCAGATCAAGATGAAACTTTGTTAGCAATTTTTACATAAAATGTAAAATCATGATTTGTGACAAAACAAAATCATTGTTGTAACATATTTTCTATGTATACTCTTCTGAAAAAAAAAAGGCACAGATCTCACTTACAACACAGTGTACTAACATACTCATTCTGACTTCAGCAGAAGAAAAGTCCAACTCTTAAGAGCCCTTCTCCTCATCCTGGCTCCTCTTGACAGGTGAAGTCAGATACTTTACTTCAAAGTGATGGTACTCTTGGCTGTCTTCTCCAATAAATTGATTTCTTTTTTTAAAGAACAATAAAGGGATTTTATATAAAACAATTATGTAACTAGTAACACATGGGCCCAGTATAAATACTCTAGTGATTTTTCACATCAGTGCAATAATCCCCAGGGAAACTTACAATCTATTCACTGAGGGCCATCTGCTTTCTAATTTTTATTAACCGGTTAGTGTTCATTGTGGAAAAGAATTATTATTAGGTAAGTATTTGAAAAACAGTATTATGTTTGTCATCGCAGCAATGAGATCAGTAGAGGTAATATGAACTCAGAATTGAGTCATACTTTTAAGAGGCTTAAATATCCCAGTCTTTTCAATTTAGTTAATATTATTCATTTTACCTTCGGAATGGAATCTTGCAAAATAAGTTTGTAAAGCTTTGTTCTCACTGGAAGTATGGAGTACATGTCTTTAATTTGTTGAGAAGGTTCTGTTCTACTTCTAGTCTCCTGATAACTTTTATCATGAACAGCTGTAGAATTTGGTCCAATACTTTTTCTCCAACTAGTGACACGATCATATGGCTTTTTCCTTTCCTCTGTTAAAATGATGACTTTTGGGGGTGGATCTTCCAATGCTGAACCAACACTGCCATCCCTATAACAAAACCACTTTCTACATCCTGCCAGATCTGACTTCTAAGAGTTTGTTTTGTTAAACAAATTTCTATGTTCATACTTTTTTCTTCTATTATCTTTATCCAGTTTTAGGATTAGCATAATGTTGAGTTCCTAAAATGAGGGGAGAAGTGTTCCCTCTTTTTTCTGCTTTAATAGTTTGATATAATTTATCAGTTAAAATGTTTATGAGCCTGCTGTTATCATATAGGTAGGTTTTCAAGCTAGGAATATACTTTCTTTAAAAGGTGTTATTCAAATGTTATATTTCCTCCAGAGTTAGTTTCATTAATTCGTTTTCTAAGTTACTTCTTAGAAGTTGTCAAATTTATTTCAAAAAAGATTTTTGTAAATGCTTTCTATATCCTTTTAAGTTCTGTAAAATCTGTGGTAATGTCACCTAGATCTTAATATTGTAATTTAAAAAATGTATAACTGATATTGTGTAACAGGAAGCAAAGGTCTAAAAGCAGGGGAATTGGGAGGGGTAGGGGAAGGGAAAAAAGGGAAAGGAAAAAATATGAGAAGAGGGAAAAATGGAAACAAGGTTTTTGCAAATAGGGAAGGGTGGAGGGGGTGAAGGGAGGGCAAGGAAGGGGGAAAAAAATAAGAACCAAGAGACTCATGCAATGGTACAAGATCCCAATGATGAATGTAACTATTGTATACCTAAAATATACCAATAAAGTTAATGGGGAAAAAATAAGAAAAATTAAAAAAAAAAAGCTTCACTTACTCTTTTCTTGCACCTGCCAACTCCCAGCTACAATACAGATGCTTTCCAAGACAAAAAAAAAGCCATAAATATGAGAATAGTAGAATCAGCACCAAGCAGCATACATTAAAATATCACGGTACTAAATCAGAAGTACTTTTGCAATTGATACTTTAGTGGAGTAAGACAGTTTGTCATAAACCACGTGATTCATAGAAAGAGACAAAAATGAGCTGTGATTCTGGAATGGGACCTCAGCAAGGAAGAGCATGCACATCTGAGGGTATCACAGTGAGACCAACAGGTAAATAGGAGTCCTTCAAAGGCCAGCCACTTTCCACTACTACTGATCTGACTCGTGACAGTCAGCAACACGGTTAGCAAATTTGATTCCACTGACTTTTGGAAGACAGACAGGCAAAGGTGCTAATGACTCCCAAGCAAAAACAGGGTAGTAGCTGGGACTGCTGTGTGTGCTGGCAGAGTTCTCTAAATAATCAATGTCCACTGAGAAGTGTATTTCAGATGGAATCATTAGCAAGATAAGCTCTCCCTGAACAGCTCTTTAAAAAGTGCTGCTTAACATTACAACCACACTAAATGCACACATCCAAAATGACCCAACTATTACAAGCACCCTGCTCTTCTGGAAGTATTTATTCTAAATCTTCTTTATTTTAGCTGTATGGATCAGATTTGTGTGGTGTTTTTCAACCTGCGTAATGTAGCAATAATATCCAATTGCTGTGATGTTTAATCACCCGATGTCACTTTTGCCAATGATGAACACATTGTCTCCGTCATTCATTCTCTTTGTGCTGCTTGCTTGGCCTTCCAAAGACACTGTATAGGAGTACCCCTTATCTGAGATTTTGCCTCCTAGTGTTTCACTTAGCTATGGTCAACCAAGATCCAAAATTTAAATGGAAAATTCCAGACATAAGCAATTCATAAGTGCTAAATAACTTTTACTATACTATATTATTATAATTTATTACTATTAGAATAAATTTTGTCTTTACTTGTGCTCTAATTTATAAATTAAACTTTAGCACAGTATCTATATTTATCTATATGCTGTATATATATTTTATAGAGAGAGATGTATGAAAAATATAGTATATGCAGGGATCTGTACTACTCACGGTCTCAGGCACCCACTGAGGGTGCTGGAACTCTTTCCCCAGGGGTAAGGAAGTTACTGAAATTGCACCATGAAGCTTCCCACTTGGTGACTTCTGATCAGCACAGGGAAACAAGACACGGACATTGTGATGGTAATATCAGCTTCTATTTACTGCCCTGATGCATCCACCACTGCCATTGCTTTGGATCTCTAAATTAGTCAACTAAAGCTTTTGTGGGATATTTATAGATCCTCTGAAAACTCTCAAAAAAGACATGATTTGAAAGAAGTTATTCTTGTGAAGAAAACGTCAAGAGATTAGTGGAAACTGTTCCCCTAACAAGCTGTAAATCTGTACTTAATTTCAGGATTTCTATTATCTGAGTCACAAAACACTAAAATGGCTATACCACAAAACCCCAATTGCTTAAGAAATAGAACACATTTACATTTTAGCACATTTTTTTTACCTTTATAATCTCCCCCATCTGAGTTAGTGTCAAGTGGAGTATGAGGTAATGTTTGCACCTAGTCAACAGTCTCAGTTCCAGCCATCTGTAATAAATTTTTAAAGCCCAAACCCTGGAACTGAATACACACCTGAGTTTGAAACAAGTTACTGTGCTGCAATGCCGCACTCCCAGGATTTGCCAGGCTGCACAAAAGGTCTCACCTGAAAACCCAAATTCTGCAAGGATATGGAGCAGAATTTTAAAGAGGTCTCCTTACCTAGTTTCTCTAAGCTCAACACAGTTTTAAACTGGGCATGTATCTTGAACAAGAACAGGCGCAGAAAACGGAGAAGATGTAAGAACACTGATGTACACAATGATAGTATCTTATGGATCATTCTTACTTCCCGGTATTTACTCACCTTGCCTTTTCCTCACCTATGTCCCCTGCTTCTTACTTGGGGATGTTCTCAGGATTACTGCTTTTGATATCTCTTCCAAAAGTCCTAGATTTCTACCACATGGACAACTTAACTGAAGGGTTGAACAGAAGAGAGCCAGCAGCTAGATCCCAAGCACAGCTGTCACTGCAGCTGGGCAGTTCAATAAATGTGTATCTGTAACATGCAATTTACCCTAGGCAGAAGCACTTGGAATATTGAACTGGCAGCATAATAGTCCTTAAAACATATTTCTGAAAACCTCTCTGCACTCAAGAACTGAGTCTTCAAGCAATATCCAAGGATCAGGAATACTATGTACAAATGATTGGATTATTAGGGATTTGGTTCCATACACACCTCAGTTCATTTTGAATTTCCTTCATGTATCAAAGCCTTTGAGGATAATAAAACCATTTGCTATTCTTTCCAATTCAATGTGTCTTGGTCAGTGTAAAAATCATGGGAACAAGGGTACAAGGCCTGGATTCTGATTTATCACTGCCGACACAGTTCATATTTATCAGGCGTCAGTTTCCACTTGCATGGAATAAAGAGGTTGATGCCTGCAATGCTCACTAAGGGAAACCCCAGAAGTTTCCCTTTAGAATTGCCCTGAACCTCATTTTGCTCATTCCTAAAGTGAAGGGGCTGGAGTGGACAGTCTGCAAGCTTGCTTTTCATCATATTCAGAGATAGTGGGGCTCCGTGTACAATTATGCAATTGATCCAGAGCTGCCCGTTTAAAGAAAAAATTCTTTAAACTAAGCTGTATCTCCTCAAACTCAAGTGCTAAATGCTTCTGCAGTTGTGAACCCATTTCCTCCCTATTTATGCTGAGGCTCTTACCTTTTGATCTTAACTCAAGCGCCTCTGTTAGTAGTGCTCAGAGCCATAAAGTGTTTATCAAATTTTTATTTTCCCTGTGGTTAAATCAGCCTGTTTAAAGTTTATGGCGTGTAGGCAAAGAAACGCTGCTGTGACTATTTTAAATGATCTTCCTAGTTATCTAGTGTTAATGTTTTAGCATTTAAGGTTTTAACATTTGATCAACATATTACACAACTCAGTGAGGGATGAAAACAGGAAACTGATTTCCATTTTTTTCTCATTTTTCAGTAGAAAAGAAATACATATGCTGACCTCTTTGATTGTGTTAGGCACCATTCTATTACCATAACCAAAATGATATATAGTAATTATTATTATTCTCATGTTATGAAATAAGCAACTTGGTTTTGAGAATTTAAGTGAAATTCTGAATTACAAAAGTATATGAGGGTAATGTTAGGATATTGTTCCAGTCTCTAAACTTATAACATTAATAGCCTAATCAGAACTAGAATATATACAACAATTGATTTCAAAGAGAAAGGAGTTAAAATTATCTAAAAATGTTTAACTTCCATAAAAGAATAACTTTATTTCTCAGAATCTTATAGGAACATTCTAAATAACAATTTGATAAGTTGTCCAAAAATTAATAACTCACAGAGAGAGAAATTTCTTCAAAATTACTTCAAAAAGTAAATTTTTCTGGAAAAATAATCATAAATGTGCCTAAATTTTAAAAACTCAAATATGTTCCTCATAATGACATTTTGTATATTTTCAAAGTTTGGAAACATTTATAAATTGTACACTGCTCATATAAACTGTTACCAAATTCCCTATGGTAGAATATAATACCAAATCCTTGTGAAAATTTATGAGAAGAAATGTCCAAAAGAAAACAAATAAAAGTGTGAATATTTCTATAAAATGGCACTTATAATCCATTAAGTCAATCAAACATTAATAGATGCAGAGAAGCATTATAATTGAGTGATCGATCAGCCAGCCAGTCACTGTGAAGGGCTGTGTTAGCCAGCCAATCACTGGGAAGGGTGTGTCACCCTGAGCACGAGAGTGTCCCTTCATTCCTACATGGGCTCCTACTCTGTACTGTGCATTACCTTTTATAACTAGGAGAAGCAGCGATTTTAATTTTGAAAATGAGAATAATCACAGAATCTGACCTTGCCAAAGTGAGGTTTTGGTACTCTGGAGAATAATTCTTAAATACTAAAGAATGACCATCTGTGGCTACTTTGAAAATATACTCAATTAACTAAAATTAGAAATTAAAATTTGGAGTATTCCTTATGCACATAGCCTTTGTGAACCAAGTGATATATTTTTAATGTCATCTTAAAGTCAAATTTCATGAACATTTGATCTCATTTACAAAATTAAGTAATTAAATCCTCCTAATCATTCCAAACTACATTTTAAAATTTAACTCTAGAATTAAAAACTCTAACAAAAAAAAAATGTTCTTGAGTCTTTGACACAAAAAAATCTGATAAATTAGATATAAATTTCTTTAAAGAGTTTGAGGAGTAGTGGCATTAGATCTTCTCTAAATTTCTTGAAGGATCAGAAGTGCTTCCACCAAGACCTGGGCTTTTCTTTGTTGGTAGGCTTTTAATTACATCTTCAATTTAATTGACTGATATTGGGTTATTTATAGTTTTTATATCTTCTTGATTCAGCTTTGGTAATTCATATGTATCTAGGAATCTGTCCATTTCTTCTATGTTTTCCATCTTATTAGAATAAGGTTCTTGAAGTAGGTATTGATGATGACCTAGATTTCTGCAGGATCTGTTGTGATTACGCCTTTTTCAACCCTAATTGCATGGATTTGAGTAATTTATTTTTTTTAAGTTTGGCTAAGGGTATATCAATTTTATTTAATCTTTCAAAGAACCAACTCTTCAATTCATTGATTCTTTGTATTTTTTTTCAGTTTCCATTGCATTAATTTCTGCTCTAATACTTATAATTTCCTCCATTGTATGAGTTTTGGGCTTGACTTGTTCTTCCTTTTCTAGAAATTTGAGGTTCAACATTAGGTTGTTTATTTGAGCTTGCTCTGTTTTCCTGATGTGAGAGTTCACCACTATAAATTTCCCTCATAGAACTGCTTTCATTGTGTCCCACAAGTTCCAGTATATTGTATTACTGTTATCATTTAATTGTATAAACTGTCTAATTTCTCTTTTAATTTCATCTGTGACCCATTGGTTGTGCAGGAGGGTACTATTTAATTTCCATGTGTTTATGGAGTTTTTGAGGTTTCTTTTGCCATTGATTTCCAATTTCATCACACTATGGTCTGACAATATGCATTGGATAATTTCAATTCCTTTGCATTTACTTGAGCTTCTTCTATGAACTAGTATGTTTTCTATTTTGGAAAAAGTCCCATGCATAGCTGAGAAGAGTATTTATTCTGATGTCGAGGGGTGGAACACCCTATAGAATTTAAGTCTATTTGTTCACAAGTTTAGTTCAGTTCTGATATTTCTATTTGAGTGTTTGGTCTAGCTGATCTATTTGTGACAGTGGAATAGTGAGGTAACTACAGCACTCTGAAAAAGTAAACTGAAGAGGATATTGGAAAATGGAAAGATGACCCTTGCTTTTGGGTAGGAAGAACCAATGCAGTGAAAATGCCCATACTCCCAAAATTGTTATACAGATTTAATGTAATCCCAATCAAAATACCAATAGCATATCTCACAGAACTAGATAAAACATTCCTAAAATTCGTTTGGAACCAGAAGTGACCTAGAATAGCAAAAACAATTCTGGGCAACAAAGGCAAGTCAGGGGCATCAAAATCCCCAATTTTAAACTATACTACAGAGATACTGTGATTAAAAAATAAAACAACAACAAGAACAAAACTAGTGAAAAACAGACCTGAGAATCAATGGAACAGGTTAAAAGATGTGGAAACAACTCCAAACATACTCAAACACCTTTTCTTTGGCAAAAGAGCCAAACAGCTTCACTGGAAGAAAGATAGCCTCTTTAATAAATGGTGCTGGAAAAACTGGCTTTCCACATGCCAAAGACTAAAACTAGACCCATGTCTCTCACCAAGCACTAAAACAAAAATCATAATGGATCAATGATCTAAATATTAAAACAGAAACACTAAGTCTGCTAGAAGATAGCATAGGTAGAACTCTTGAAGACATAGGTGTAGGCAAAGACTTGATGAACAAAACCCTGATCACACAGGAAATATTACAAAGAATCAACAACTGGGATCTCATCTTATTAAAAAGCTTCTGCACAACAGAAGAAATCAATAGAGTGAAGAGACAACCCTCAATTTGGGAAAAAAAAATTTCCAGCTGTTCCTCAAACAAAGAACTAATATCTAGAATATATAAAGAACTGAAAAAATCAAACCCCCTAAATTTAAAGGCCCAATCCAAAATGGGCATCTGAGATGAATACATACTTCTCAGATGACAAAGTAGAAACAGCAAATAAATATATGAAAATATATTAAACATCACTGGTCATTTGAGAAATGCAAATCAGAATAGCACTGAGAGTCCGTATAACTCCAGAAAGAATGGCTATTATCAAGAAATCAACCAATAACAAATGCTGGGGGTGTGGTGGGGAAAAAGGAACCCTTCTCCACTGTAGGTGGGAGTGTAGACTCGTGCAACCACTGTGGAAATCAGTATGGAGATATCTCAAAAAACTAAAAATAGAGGTTCCATTCAACTGAGCTATTTTCCTTCTTAGAATCTCCCTGAAACAATTAAAAGCATTATATCACAACAATATATGTATACCCATGTTTATAGCTGCACCATTTGTAATAGCTAAACTTGAAAACAGCCCAAATGCCCATCAACTGATGAATGGATAAAGAAGATGTGGGGTTTTTTTATACAATGGAGTACTACTCTGCCATAAAGAAGGATAAACTTGAGACATTTCTAGGTAAATGGATGCATTTTGAGACCATACTGTTAAGTGAAATAAATTTGACACACGTAAGTAAATATCACATTGTTTCTCTGGTATGAGAAACTGAAAGTGTAAATAAGGGCCAAAATGTATAATAGATATTGTGAAATAGGAAGAAAATGTTCAAATGGGAAGGGAAACCAGGGAGGGGGAAGAGGGAAAGGAAGGCATGGGAGAGAAAAGAAGGATAAAATGGAAACAAAGTTTTGGTAGATAAGGATGGGAAGGTTTGAAAGAAGGGGAGGTTAATAGGAAAAAAAGAAGAATCAAGATATAGCATGTACAGGTACAAACTTCTTATGATGAATGTGATCATTATGTATATCTAACATGTACCATAAACTTAATTAATTTAAAAAGTGGTCCCTTCAAGTTCTTTATTCTCTCTATAAATTTTACCAAATTATCTTACAAATCTCAATTTAAATATCCCAAACTTTAATTACTTACACATTTTAAATTGGATTCACAAGACTAGTAAATTATATAACAACGAATTCTTTTAAATAGTAACAAAAAATTTTAAATTAAGTATAGAATTCATTTTTAAATTCATTGCAAAATTTTAATGAAATACACGCAATTTATTTTTATTGTTATATTTAATACTAAAATAGTATTAAACAAGAGTTAAAGGACACCTCAGAAGGAAGTCGTCGTGAATCCTGGCTACACATTAAAATCACCTAATTTTTTTCCTTTGAGACTGGGGGTTGAACCTAGGGCTTTTGCATTGAGTGACCTCTTTGTCCTTTTAACTTTTTATTTTGCAACAGTCTTGCTAAGCTGCTAAACTGCTCAGGCTGGGCTCTGACTGGCAATTGTCCTGCCTAAACTTCCCACAGAGATGGGATTACGGGTATATGCAACAAAATTCTTAAAAGGCTGTACGGCTGGGGAATGGGTAACACCAATACCTAGTGCTAGTCTAACCTACTTAACACAGACTCCCTGGAGGTGATACTTTTCCCCAAAAGCTGTTCAAGTGATGATGAAATGAAGCCAGGGTTCAGAACCCTTGCTCTAAGGAAACATTACCATTCCAAGAACTGACATTGCTACAGAGGTTATCAAGATAAATGATGAATGTTTAAATTTTTAAAGTTTATTATAGTAAAAGGCATATTACCAATAAACTCCCTCAGAATACCCTCAATTTGAACACATTTATCCTTTAGTTCTTGCCACTTTCTGGAGCAGTTCTGAAGTCCTCTTTCATAAGTGTCATCAGGAGCTATGATCAAAATTATAGTAGGGCTGGGGATTTAGCTCAGTAGCTCTGGTGCCTGCCTGGCAAGCACAAGGTTCCGAGTTCGATCCCTGGTACCAAAAAAAAAAAAAAAATTATAGTAAATGCTGCTGCCAAGTGCTAAACAATGGAAAGGCAGGCTCATAAAAACATTTCGCTCTGATTTCATCTACCTTAATCACCAAATAGGGTATCAGGTGACTTCTGGCTCTTCAACGTCAAACTGACCGTGTAATGTAAATGTCTTGCTTCAGTACATCAAGGTAGCCACAACAATGCAACTAAAGACATTCGTAAAAGATGACTTTCAGAACTGCTTCAGAAAGTAGCAAGAACAATGAGGTAAGTGTATACAAAGCAAAATGAAGTATTTGAGGGGGATTAATGAAAAGATGTCTTTTAGTGTAAAGCACTTTTTTACTTTCAATGTTCACCCTATTTTTCAATATACCTGATATCTCATAAAAAATGGTAAGACCACTTGTTTATGGGCACGGAGTTTTGGGAGCTGGCCATGAGACTGAATGCTTCTTTTGAAACTTAGACAGGTGGGTCCCTTAAAAATATCTCATTCTCTACAAATGTAGGCAGGTTACACACTGGTTGCTAGCATATTTCCTGCCTAGTTTAATTCTTAACTATATTCATAGTCTTCCTGTCTGACAGAGCCATGACTCATACATATTTAAATGATATTTGATTGAATGCTGCATAATTTTTGTGGATTTATCACAAAACTAATGTCATGTCATGTCAGTAGTGAATGTACATACCAGAAAGCTTCAGGGAATTTCAAGGAAAACTGTCAAGTAAGATACAAGAACAGCAATATTTCAAGGAAATGTATCCACAGTAGTGAATTTACTCATAAGCCATAGCTTGTCTCCATTTAGGAGCATCTGAACATCAAGCCACCTTTGCCCTGAGTATTTATTAATACCTCACACCTCACCGTCATTACTCAACCTAACAGAAATCTAGCCTAAGACCCAGCCCTTGTCAGGAGTCATACACATGAAATGGTGACCCCCAAAAGGCGACATGAAGGTGAATATTCTCCCATCACCCGTCAGCTTCCATAGACTACAGAGAAAGATCTTGGTAAACAACAGTTCAGAAAAAAAAGTACAAACAGACCTCATATTTAAGAATCTGTGGGCAGAGATTGGACCTTGGAAAGATTTGTTCCCCAAGGGTACAAAAGCAGTCTTAGCAGGCCAAAGAATCTCAATTCATAAATACACCAAAGAGAATTCTGGTCACATTGCTCTCAGGTACCTTACAAAAGAAAATGCAAAGCCTGAGTAATGTCACATTCATTCAGGCCACAAAGATGATTATTGCAATTTTCAAGACTGATGACAAGCAAGCAGTCAGAATTAATGAAACACATAAGGAAATAAGACAACATGAGCAAGAACCAGCATGCACATGCATGTGCTCATGCACACACATACAAACCAGCAAAAGAGACCCATAGACTTAAATTACCAAAATAATCATGAGTGCTATGCTTAATGAAATAAATGGCAATCTTTGAAACATCTTTGGTGAATGGGGAATCATAAAAGGTCAACGTTCTTATCAATGAACACTGTTTTACCAGAATAGATGAGGTGACTTAAAACAACAGGTTTATTTCTCATAGATCTGGAAGCTAGGGTGTCCACGATTATGAGACCAACAGATCACTGGGATTTAGTGAAGGCATTTTTTCTGGTTTTTAGTCTTCTTCCCACTGTATCTTCACATGGCCAAGAGAACAATCATTTCTTCCACATTTTTAAAATAATGACACCAATCTCACTCATGAGGCCTCTACCCTCTTGAATAAATTACCTCCCAAAGCCCTCCCTCCCCCAAAACATGACAATGAATGCTAAGATTTCAGCAAGTTTGAAGGAATATAACCACTTAGTCTGTCAGTGACACAAAATATTTGTGAGAGTTAAGTGGAAGTTCTAGAAGTGATTAATAAAATTACCAAACATAAGGCCAAATGGCTACCTTTGGTAATAGGATAGAGACTTGGTGAATTAGAAGACAGAAAATACAAACTCTCCAGAATGTGGCATAGAGGGATAAAAAAGATGAAAAATGTAGAATATCAAAAAAGAAATACTAGGGAAAGATATTCAGCAAGATGGCAGAATTGAAATTTAAAAAAAATAATTCCCTCACAAGAATTTCAATTTCAACAATTTTCTATAAGCAAAAATACCTTCATATGAGCTAATGAACTCGGGTAAGATATTTTATTTTTATTCTCATCAGCATCTAGGTAGAACATAGAAATAAAATAAAAGATGTCTCATCAAGGGTAGGAAGGGAAGTTTCACATTACCAGTGTCACCCCCATCCCATGCCCATGCAGCAAAGTACAAAAAGAGATACATTCCATGTGGTTAGCAGAGTGAAGTGGGCTTATGGCTTCACTGCACACACTAGGAATCACTGTGTTGGGGAAGCCCCCATAGTCCTAAAATCCAGACCAATTCTCATCTTCTTAGGCCCCAGGCCTGCCCTTATGGACACAAACTGCAGGCTTAGCCACCCACACACAGACACCAGCTGGCCCATTGCAGAACTCCAACTATGAGTCTGCACATGGGTTCCCCACTCAGTTGATCCACCCAGAATCTGTGGACAGGATGATTAGTGAAGGGCTGTCACTGGTGAAGTCAGCCTGGAACACTCAGAAAATATGCCTATTTCCTCAAATCCACAGACACCAAGATCACAAGGCTCACAGGTGAACTGGAAAATATAACATTATCAAAGAAACAAGTTGAAGTACTGATAGCTTAGACGATTCAAAATCGTCTTCAGAAAGTTCAGCAAGCTACAAAAGAACACACATAACAACAACATTAGGAAAACAATACATGAACAAAACCTGAAGTTCAACAGAAATAGAAATCATTTAAAAGAAGAGAAAATCTAGAATTGAAGAATACCATGAATGAAATTAAAAAAGATGTAATAGAGCACACAACTGAGTTGAACAAACACAAGAATTTATGAAATTTAAAAGAGCCCATTTGAAATGATCCAGTGAGATGAGAAAAAAATAATAATAATAAAGTCTAAAAAATTATAGACCAGGCATGGTGGTGCATACCTGTAATTGCAGCACTCGGGAGGGTGAGGTAGAAGGATTGCTGTGAGTTTGAGGCCAGCCTGGGTTACATATTAAGTCCAAGGCCAGCCTGAATTACACAGTGAGACCCTGTCTCAAAAAAAAAAAAATTAATGGGACATCACCAAGAGAACTAACATGTGCATGATAGTAGTTTTAGAAAAAAAATAAAAAGGGGAAAAGTATATTGTACTTAAAGAAAAAAATGGATGAATTCTCCTGACATCTAGGGAGATACATGGATATTTAGGCTCAACCCAAAGAACACCACCAACACACATTGTAATGAAACTGTCAAAATCAAAGACAGACCCGGGGATTTAGCTCAGTGGCACTGCACCTGCTTTGCAAGCACAAGGTCCTGAGTTTGATCCCCAGTGCCAAAAAAAAAAAAAAAAAAAAATCAAAGACAGAGAATTTTGAAAGCACCAAGACATAAAGAGAATTGTCATATACAACCCAACACCTTAAGACCTTCAGCAACTCTCTTAGCAAAAATTCTACAGGCCAGCCAAGAGCAGGATGATATACTAAAATGCTGAAAGAACAAAATGACAGCCAAGATCTATCAAGCATAAATGTTCTTGAGAAATGAAAGAGTACCACTAAAGATGATAAGACAAACAAAAAATAAAAGACAGCTGGGGAAAATAGTGCATGCCTGTCTGTCCCAGCTACTTGGAAAGCTGAGGCAGAGGCACTTCAAACCATAAGTTAAAAACCAGCCTGGGCAAAAAGTGGGATCCCATTAAAAGATAGGGGGGGAAAAAGTCAAAGGAGTCCATCACAATTAGATCTGCCTAACAAGAAATGCTAAAGGACATTCTTCAAGCTAAAATGAAAGGATCCAAATTAGTAAGAAGAAATAATAGGAAAGTATTAAAATCCCTGCTAATGATAAGTACACAGTTAAATTCAGAATCTCTAATTCTGCAATGATAATGTGTAAGTCATTTCTAATTCTACTCTAAATTTTGAAAGACTACAGTATTGAAAATAATGACAGTTAATTATTTGTTAGTGGACACATAATATAAAAGATGTAAGCTGTGTCATTAAAAACAAAATCGGAGGGATATAAGGTATACTTTTTGAAGTTAATTTCTTAACATAAAACAGATTACGATAAGATGGTTTATGTAACCCCTATAAGGCAAAAATCCTATAGTAGGTACAGGAGAGAAAAGAGAAAGGCATCAAGGCATATCACTACAAAAAAATCATCCAATCATAAGGAAGACAGCAAGAGAGGAAGAAATGAACAAAGGAATTAAAACAAAAGACTTGGAAAGATTGTAATGGTAAGTACTTTCCTATCAATAATGACTTTACATTGAAATGTATTAAATTATCCAATTAAAAGACATAGAGTGGGCTGGGGATTTAGCTCAGTGGTTCCAGTGCCTGCCTTGCAAGCACAGGGACCTGAATTCAATCCCTGGTACCAGAAAAAAAAAAAAAAAGACACAGAGTGATTGAATGGATATATATAGTAAAACAAGACTGAACTACATGTTGCCTACAATGGACTCACTTCAGCTTTAAGAAAACAGTTAAATTCAGAATAATCTAATCTGTGCTTCCATGGTGAGGTATAAATGGTGAAGTATGAAAGAAAAGGGTGAAAAAAGGTATTAAATAACAATGAATCCAAAAAAGAGAAGGAATATAGCTATATTTATATCAGACAAAATACAATAAAGACAATTTGGCAATTATCTATATATGCATCCAACATTGGAACATGTAAATACATAAAGCAAAATCAATAGAACTTAATGGAAAAATAGATCAGCAATACAATAACAGTAGATTTTAATGCCTCATTTTCATCAAATCTTTCAAACAGAAAATCAGCTAGGAAGCATTGGTTTAAAATCACACTCTAGATCAAATGAACCCAAGGGACTTACACAGAGCATTCTATCCAGTGGCAGAAGATGCATTATTTTTTAAGTGTGCACAAAGCATTCTCCAGAACAGATCATATCTTAGCCCACACACATCTGTTTAACAAATTTAGAAGAGTTAAATTATGTTAAGCATCTTTTCCAACCACAAGGGTACAAAAGTAGAAATCAATGATAGGAGGGAAGCCGGAAATTTCCAAAAAATGTGCAAAATAAATTCAATCCAGAATGAGCAATAGGTCAAAAAAGAAAACCAAAAAGGAAATTTAAAAATATCTTGGGACAAACAAAAATATAAGCATAACATACTAAAGCCTATAGAATACAGCAAAAACTAAGAAGGATGTTTGTAGCAATAAATACCTACATTAATAAAAAAGAAAGCTCTCAAATTAACAACATAACTTTATACCTCAAAGAACTATAAAAAGAACACACTGAGCCTAAAGTTAGCAGAAGGAAATAATAAAAATGAAGCAGAAATAAATGAAATAGAGACTAGAAAAATAGTTTAAAAGATCAATGAAACCAAGTTGATTTTTTGAAGAGATAGACAAAATTGACACATTTTTAGGTTGACCAAGAAACAAGAGAAGACTCAAATAAAATCATAAATGAAAGAGAAGGTGCTATAACTAAATATAAAGGGATCATAAGAGACTACTATGGACAATTATATATCAATAATCCAAATAAAATAATCCAAAATAAATAATTCAAAGTAAAAGGATGGAAAACAACTCTCCATGTGACAGGAACCTGGAAAAAAGCAGGGGTAGCTATTTTATTTGCAGACAAGGTAGATTTCAAACCAAAACTAATTAAGAGAAATAAACAAGTTCACTACATCCTTGTAAAGGGAACAATCCAAGAGGAAGAGAAGACAATCGTAAATATATATGTACCAAATACTAGCACTCCCAACTATACAAAACAGATATTAATGAACATGAAAAACAAAATAAACACTAATACAATTGTACTGGGGGACCTCAATACCCCACTGTCACAAATAGATCATCTAGACAGAAAAATCAACAATGACATACTAGAACTGAACCAAAGTTTTGAACAAATGGACTTAATAGATGTCTACAGTGTCCCACCAGCTCCTGATGGCTTCACTGCTGAATTCTACAAGAAATTTAGGGAAGAGCTAATGCCACTACTTCTCAAACTCTTTAATGAAACTGAAAGGGAAGCAATACTCCCAAATTCATTCCTGGAAACAAGCATTACTTTGATTCTGAAAGCAGAGAAAGACCCAACCGAAAAAGACAACTACGGGCCAATCTCCCTAATGAACAGAGATGCAAAAATCCTTAATAAGATACTGGCAAAAAGAACACAGAAGGTCATCAAGAAAATCATACACCCTGACCAAGTGGGATTTATTCCAAGGATGCAAGGATGGTTCAACATATGTAAATCAATAAATGTAATGCACTATATTAACAGACTCAAGGACAAAAACCATACGATCATCTGAAAAGATGCAGAAAAAGCTTTAAACAAAATTCAATATCCATTCATGATAAAAGTCCTACAAAAAATTGGAATAGAAGGTCTTTATCTCAATCTGATAAAGGCTATCTATGAAAAACCAACAGCCAACATCATAATAAATGGTCAAAAACTGAAGGCTTTCACGTTAAAATCAGGAACAAGACAAGGATGCCCACTATCACCACTCCTGTTCAATACAGTTTTGGAAACATTATCCATAGCAATTAGATAAGAGAAAGAAATAAAAGAATAAAGACAGGAGAGGAAGAAGTCAAACTATCATTATTTGCTGATGACCTGATACTCTACATACAAGACCCAAAAACCTCCACAAAAGACTTCTAGACTTAATTGACAGATTCAGTAGAGTAGCTGGATACAAGGTCAACACTCAAAATCAATAGTCTTCTTGTACACAAAGACTCAGAGAGAAATTGGGGAAACAATTCATTTCACAATAACATCCAAAAAATGAAATATCTAGGAATCAATCTAATGAAGAAAATAAAAGACCTCTATCTTGAAAACTACAGCACTCTGAAAAAAGAGATCAAACAGGATATCAGAAAATGGAATGAGTTCTCTTGCTCCTGGGTAAGAACCAACATAGTGAAAATGGTCATACTTCCAAAACTGCTATATAGATTCAATGCAATCCCAACAATATATTTCACAGAACTAGAGAAAACAATCCAAAAATTCATTTGGAACAAGAAGAGACCCAGAAAAGCAAAAGCAGGTCTAGGCAACAAAGACAGGACAGGGGGTATCACAATCCCCAACATGAAACTATACTACAAAGCCGCTGTGATAAAAACAGCATGGTACTGGTAAAGAAACAGACCTGAGGACCAGTGGAACAGATTAGAAGATGCAGACACAACTCCAGAAACACTCAACCACCTTATCTTTGACAAAGGAGCCAACCATCCTCACTGGAGGAAAGATAGCCTCTTTAATAAATGGTGCTGGGGAAACTGGATTTCAACCTGCCACAGATTAAAACTACATCCATATCTTTCACCATGCACTAAACTAAAATTGAAGTGGATCAAAGATCTAAATATTAGAACAGTAACACTAAACTTTCTGGAAGATAGGTTAGATAGAACTCTTGAAGATACTGGCATATGAAAAGACTTTATGAACAAAACCTCAGTAGCACAGGAACTAGCACAGCAAATCAACAACTGGGATCTCATCCTATGAAAAAGCTTCTGCGCTGCAAAAGAAACCACCAACAGAGCTAAGAGACAACCCACAATGTGGGAAAAAAATTTTACTAGTTGTTTCTCAGACAAAGGATTACTATCTAAAATACATAAAGATGGGCCAGGGATTTAGCTCAGTGGTTTCGCTGCCTGCTGCGCAAGTGCAAGGACCCAAGTTCAATCCCTGGTACCAATAAATAAATAAAAAAAATATATATATATATATATATATAAAGAACTTTAAAAAATCAGAGCCCCTCCCCAAATTTGAAGACTCAATTCAAAAATGGGCATCTGAAATGAACAGACATTTCATAGAAAAAGAAAAGCAGCAAATAAACATATGAACAAATGTTCAACATCACTGGTCATTCAAGAGATGCAGATGAAATGTCACTGAGATTTCATCTCACTCTAGAAATAATGGCTGCTATCAAGAAGTCAACCAATAACAAATGTTGGCAGGGTTGTGGGGAAAAAGGAACCCTTCTCCACTGCTGGTGGGAGTGTCAACTGGTGCAACCACTGTGGTGATCAATATGGAGATACCTCAAAGAACTAGGATTATAGGTCCAATTTGATCCCACTATTCCCCTCCTGGGTATCTTCCCAAAGGAATTTAAAAAATCATACTACAGTGATATATGTGCACCCATGTTTATAGCGGCACAGCTTGTAATAGCTAAAACTTGGAAACAGCCCAAATGCCCATCAACGGGAGACTGGATGAAGATGTGGGGTTTTTTTAATAAAATGGAGTACTACTCAGTCATAAAGAATGAGGAACTAGAGACATTTATAGCTAAATGGATGCACACTGAGGTCATACTCTTAAGTGAAATAAATAGGACACACATGTATAAATACCGAATAGTTTCTCTGGTGTGAAAAACTGAAAGTGTAAATAAGAATCAAAATGTATACTAGATAATGTGAAATAGGAAGAAAAGGTCTAAAGTGGAGGAGGAAGTGAGAGGAGTAGGGGAAAGGAGAGAAGGGAGAGAAAAAAATATGAGAAAAGGAAAAAATGGAAACAAAGTCTTTGTAAATAGGGAAGAGTGGAAAGGTTGAAGGGAAAGCAGAGGAATGGAGAAAAAATAAGAACCAAGATATATCATGTAAAGGTACAAATTCCCAATGATGAATGTCAGCATATTGTATACCTAAAGTGTACCAATAAACTTAATGAAAAAAACCTGAAAAATCCAGAAGAAACATTAAAATTCCCAGAAACACATAACTGAGACTAAATCATGAAAAAGCAGATCATCTTAACAGAACAATAAGGAATAAGGAGATTGAATCAGTAATTAAAAATCGTCCATGCCTGCCTCACAAACGCAAGGACTTGATTTTGATCCCCGGTACCAAAAAAAAAAAAAAAAAATCATCCAATAAAGAACAGTCCAGGACCAGATAGTTTAAGAAGTCTAACAAAAACGTTAAGAACAAATATTAATCTTTCTCAAACTCTGCCAACAAATATTGAAGAGGAAGTGTACTGGTTTATTTTGTGTTGCTCCAAGAAAAGACATGAAGCTGAGTATTTTATTATTTTTAAAAATTATATTTTATTGGTACATTTTAGGTATACCATACGATGACATTCATCATTGGAAATTTTCACCTTTACATAATCTCTTGTGGTTCTTATTTTTCCCCCTTCCCCTGCCCTCCGTTCAACCCCTCCATCCCTCCCTATTTACAAAGACTTTTTTACATTTTTTCATTTTCTCATATTAATTCCATTCCCTTCTTTCCTTTCCCCTACCCCTCCCACTTCCCATTCCCCTTTGCACCTTTTCTTCCTATTTCACGTTATCTATTATACCTTTTAGTCGTTATTTACCCTTTCAGTTTCTCACACTAGAGAAACTATTCGGTATTTATACATGTGTGTCCTATTTATTTCACTTAAGAGTATGGCCTCAATATGCATCCATTTAGCTATAAATGTCTCTTAATTTCTCATTTTTTTATGGCTCAGTAGAATTCCATTTTATTTTTAAAAAACATATTTTCTTTATCCAGTCTCCAGTTGATGGGCATTTGGGCTGCTTCCAAGTTTTAGCTATTACAAATTGTGCTGCTATGAACATGGGTGCACGTATATCACTGTGGTATGATTCTTTTAATTCTTTGTGGAAGATACCCAGAAGGGGAATAGCGGGGTCAAATGGAACTTCCAGTCCTAGTTCTTTGAGGTATCTCTATACTGATTTCCACAGTGGTTACACCAGTCTACACTCCCACCAGCAGTGGAACAGGGTTCTTCTTTCCCCACAGCCCTGCCAGCATTTGTTATTGGTTGATTTCATGATAGTAGCCATTCTTTCTGGAGTGAGGTGGAATCTCAGCATTGTTTTCATTTGCATCTCTCGAATGACCAGTGATGTTGAACATTTTTTCATATGCTTATTTGCCATTTCTACTTCTTTGTGTAAGAAATATCTGTTCATTTCAGATGCCCATTTTGGATTGGGTTTTTAAAT
Source organism: Heterocephalus glaber (assembly GCF_053883595.1). Lineage (NCBI taxonomy): Eukaryota > Metazoa > Chordata > Mammalia > Rodentia > Bathyergidae > Heterocephalus > Heterocephalus glaber. The sequence continues at coordinate 34,415,672 of NW_028258317.1, forward strand.
GTGGGAGGGCTGACGTTTTTAAGTTCTTTATAGATTCTAGATAGTAGACCTTTGTCTGAGGAATAGCAGGTGAAAATTTTTTCCCACATTGTAGGTTGTCTCTTCACACTGCTGGTGGTTTCTCTTGCTGTGCAGAAGATTTTTAATAAAAAGAGATCCCACTTGTTGATTGTGTTAGTTCAAGGGCAACTTAGGTTTTGTTCATAAAATCTTTTCCTACACCAACGTCTTCAAGAGTTCTACCTAACCTCTGTTCCAGCCAGTTCAGCGTTTCTATTCTAATATTTAGATCTTTAATCCATTCTGATTTTAGTTGAGTGTATGGTGAGAGATTTAGGTCTAGTTTTAATCTTTGGCAAGTTGAAGCCCAATTTTTCCAGCACCATTTATTAAGGAGGCTATCTTTCCTCCAGTGAGGGTGGTTGGCTCCTTTGTCAATGAAGTGGCTGAGTGTGTCTGGAGTTGTTTCTGCATCTTCTAATCTGTTCCGCTGGTCCTCAGGTCTGTTTCTTTGCCAGTACCATGCTGTTTTTATCACAGTAGCTTTGTAGTAGAGTTTCAACTTGGGGGTTGTGATACCCCCTGCCATGTCTCTGTTACCTAGAATTGCTTTTGCTTTTCTGGGTCTCTTCTTGTTCCAAATGAATTTTTGGATTGTTTTCTCAAGGTCCATGAAGTATGCTGCTGGGATTTCAGTTGGGATTGCATTGAATCTATATAGCAGTTTTGGAAGTATGGCCATTTTCACTATATTGATCCTTCCTACCCAGGAGCATGTGATGTCTTTCCATTTTCTGATATCATCTTCAATCTCTTTTCAGAGTGCTATTGTTTTCAGAAAGGAGGTCTTTGATTTCTTTTGTTAGGTTGATTCCTGCATGAATCCGCCCCAAGGCTGTGTCCCCAACCTAATTACCTTCTAGGAAGCCCCACCTCCTAAAGTAAAGCCCCACCACCACAACACAACCACTCTGGGGACCATGTTTCTAGCACTTAAACCCTGGGCCACATTCTCAAACCATGCCCACACCACAGTAGAGGGAACACTTGTAAACTCATTTGCAAAGCCAGCATTTCTGATACCATTAGACAAGAGCATCGCAAGAAAAAGAATTACAGGTCAACATCCCTGATAAGTATAGATGCCAAAATCCTTAACAAAATACTTGCAGACCAAATTTAGCCACATAGTAGATAAATCATAAGCCATGACAAGTAAGATCTATGCCTAGGATGTTTCAATATATGCCAATTGTTAAATGTGATATGCCACATTAACACAAATGTCATGTTAATAGATGGAAAAAATCCAACAAAATTCAACATCCTGTCATGATAAAAAAATAGTTCTAATACATTACATGCAGAAGGAACATGCCTCGAAATAATAAAGGATATTCATGACAAGTCCACAGCTAACATCATCCTCAAAGGTGAAAACCTGACAGCTACATTTAGAAATGAAGAAGATAAGGAGGCCTATTCTTACCACTTCTATTCAAAGCAGTATTGAAAGTCATGACAGAACAATTAGACAAGGAAGACAAACGTTTTCAAATCAGAGAGAAGTGAAAGCATGACATTATAGATACATAGGAAACTCTGAAGATTCCACTACAAAAATACTACTAGTACTAATAAACTCAGTAAATTTGCAAGACACATAAATATATATAAAAACTAGTTGTTTTCTATAAAGTAGTAATAAACTATTCATAACAGACACTGAAACAATACTATGTACAATTTTATCAATACAAACACAATACTCAGGAATAAATATAACCCATGAGGTAAAATATCTGTACAATGAAAACTATGAGATACTGATAAAAATTAAAGATGACACTTTAATAAATGGAAATATTCATGTTTATAGATTGTAAGACTTAATAATATCAACATGCCTATGTTACTCAAAAAGATACACAGATTCAATGAAACTGCTATGAAAATTCTAATGCCTTTTTTCATAGAATTAGAAACAGCAATGCTAAATTCACATGGGACCACAAAAGATGCCCAAATAGTTGAAGCAATACTGAGCAAGAACAAACCCAGAACCATCACAGTTTTTTTATTAAGTTTATTGGTACATTTTAGGTATACAATATGATGATGACATTCATCACTGGGAACTTGCACCTTTACATAGTCTCTCTTGGTTCTTAGTTTTTCCCCATTCCCCTGCCCTCCCTTCACCCCCTACACCCCTATTTACAAAGACTTTTTCCCATTTTTCCTTTTCTCATATTTATTCTTTCCCCTTCTTTCCTTTTTGCAGCCCCTCCCCTTCCCCTTCGAACCTTTTCCCCCTATTTCACATTATCTCTTATACATTTTGATTCTCACTTTCTAATATCAAATTAGCCTAAAACTTTGTAGTAACCAAAACAGTTGTGGAACTAGAATAGATATAATTACCATGAGAATTAAATAGCTTGGTAATTTAGTTATCCTCCCCTCTAAACTCACCCGATGAAAGCCAATCCCCAAATTTACTGAATATTAAAAAGTGAGACTTTGAGAAGTGACCAGGCTCTGTCCTCATGAGTGAAATTTATTTCCTTATAAAATAGGGAGCATGTTTGCCCTTCTCCCATGTGAGGGCAAAACTAGAAGATGCCATCTATGAAGCATGGTGTAAGCCCTCAGGAGGCACTAAATCTAATGGTGCTGATACTGGGCATTTCAATGACCAGAATTGAGAAATAAATTGCTGTGATGTATAAGACATCCAATTTATGATATTGTGTTATACCAGCCAATGTGTAAAATATAAAAAGACTTCAGAGAACTCTGCAGCAGAAAAATAAGTACAATAATCCAATTTTTACGTGAACCAATGAACTAAGTGGACATTTTTCCATGGAAAACATAAAAATAACCAACAGGTATATGAAAAAATTACTCAACATCACTAATTCTGTGAAATGCAGGTCAATAACACAATGAAATGTCATTTCATATCTGTTGGGATGGTTATCAGAAAGATGAAAGTATTTACAAGGATGTGGAGAAAAATGATTCCCATGCACTGTTGGTGGGAATTTAAATTACTATATCTATTATGAAAAGAGTATGGAGGCTCCAGAAAAAATTAAAAATAGAACTACCATATGATCTAGCCTTCCTACTTCTGTATATATATCCAAGGAAAGTGAAATCACTATTCAGAAGATTTACAGAAATTTCCATGTTCACTCCACATTATTTACAAGACATGAAAATAACCTATGTCCATTCTAGGTGAATGCATGTAGATATGATGTGCATACATGTAGTGCATATACATACAAATATTATTCAGCTTCAAAATAAGGAAATTTCGTATTTTCAATAAAACAGAGTAACTCGGAAGACATTATGCTACATGAAATAAAGCAGGCCCAGAAAATGAGATACATACTGCATGATCTTACTTACAGGTGGAATTTAAACAAGTCATATTTGTATAAGCAGAGCATAGAGTGGTGGTTATCGTGGAGAGAGGTTGATTAAAGAGTACAAGTTTTCAGTTCCAAGATGTATAAATTTGGGAGTGCCATTGTACAACGTAGTGACTATAGTGAATAATATTATATTGTTTACTTGTAAATTACTAAGACAGGAAAACTTACAATGTTCACACCAAATACATAAAAAGCAACTATCCGAGGTGATGGATGTATTAACAAGGTTGATAATGATAATATTTCTGTGTATACATATATAAAATATCCCATTATATATGTTAAATATACATAATTTTGTTTGTCAATTATACCTCAACAAAGTTGGAAAAAAGTAAATAAAAAATTTTATAACAAAATGAAGGAGATATGGAGGATATGAAGAGAAAATCCTGATACTGTCTAGAATTCCAGAAGAAAAATGAATACACAATGTGCTTTAAATTGTCTTTTCCCCTCATAAAAAAATAAAAGGATGAGTTTCTCCTGCCCAGTGGCCACATTTAAGCAGTTAAAATGTATCTATGGACCAGCATATTCAAGTATGCAGGAACAGAATCCCAAAACACAACTAAAGTTTACAAAATAAAATTGAATAAAACCTTCAGTTATATTAACAGAGCTACTTAAATTTGGCCACAGTTTAAAAAGAGCTGCTGACATGGAAAAATTTACTTTAATAAACTCATATAAATGTTTATTTTTCTAGTAATAGCACAAGTGTTTCATGGATTAAGGGTTGTTCTCTCTTTTAAAATTTTATACTCATAGGTTAATTTAGTTATGTATCAATTCTAAGACTTCTAAGACTTATAATTAACTACGACAATATATGTCCTAGATTTAAAAGCCCATTTAAAATTAGAGTTAATGGAGCACTGGTAGTTGTCAAGCACTTGTATGCCAAGAAGCCAAAACAAATTTAAGACACAAAGCTACCCACTAGTTTGCAGATTCCAAGGAATTTGCTCCTGTCAGATGAGAGAGGCAAGAAACTCTCTCAAGTCAATAAACAGCTCCAGAAATTTGTCTTAAGTCCCAAAAGACACTTAGGAGTGTGCTTGACTACAAATTTGGCAATATTACTTCATGCTCCACCCAAAATCAACTAAAGAGTAGTTTTCTGATGGTATATTTTTTCTCACAGCTGACTACCCTTCACAAAAAGGCCACATTTCAGAAATCAAAGCTTTAGTTTACAAACAAAATAAGTTTATATGTGTGCAAAAAAATCTACATGTACTAATAACCTAACAGTAAAGAGCAGATGCATATGGAAATGTTAAGGACAAGATATATTAAAGTATAAAATATCTAAAGCTGTACACAAAGTCCAGTTTAGCCATTTCTATGCTCCAATGTCTGTACTAGATATATTAGACTTGATTTTACCTTAAAAATATAAAGTTTCTTTTTTTAATAATAAGAACAAATATTTATAAATGAGTATTTAAGAACTCAATGAATAAGAAATACATATGAGTACTTCAAAGTCCATATCACATTGATATTCTTTTTTTTTTAACTTGGGTGTCTGATTTTTCACTTAACATTATGGATTCAAGGTGAACCCATTTACCTAGAAATGTCTCGGGTTTATTCTTCTTTATGGCAGAGTAGTGCTCCATGGTATATAAATGCCGTATTTTCTTAATGTTATAACCATTAACGTCAATGTTCTCAATTAACCAATCAAAAGAAACAGATTGGCAGGATGGATTGAGAAACAAGATCCAATAATATGCTTTATACAAGAAACACATTTAATTCAAAAAGAATTCATAGACCAAAAGTCAAAGATTGGAAAGCAATACTCGATTCCACAGAAACCCGGAAATAAGCAAGGGTAGCTATTCTACTTGCAAAGTGGATTTGAAGCCAAGACTGATCAGAAGAGACAAAGAGGTCACTACATCCTTGTTAAGGGAATGATCCAAGAGAAAGAGATAGCAATCATAAATATGTATGCACCAAATACCAGTTTACCTAACTATATAAAACAAACATTAATGGATATGAAAAATTAGATATGCATTAATAAAATTATAGTGGGGGACCTCAATACCCCACTGTCACAAATAGATCAACTAAACAAAAAACTTAACAAAGAAATATCAGAGCTAAAATAAACCCTTGAGCAAAAGGACTTAGTAGACATCTACAGAGTGTTCCACCCAACAACAGAATACACTTTCTTCTCAGCAGCCAGCACATGGGACTTTCTCCAAAACAGACCACATACTAGCTCATAGAACAAGCTTAAGTAAATGCAAAGGAACTGAAATTATCCCATGAATCTTATCAGTCCATAGTGCAATGAAATTGGAAAACAATGGCAAAAGAAATCACACACATATAGAAAGTAAGTAACACTCCCCTGAACAACCAGTGGGCCACAGATGAAATTAAAGAAAAAATTAGACAGTTTCTTCAACTAAACAATAATGCTCATATGACATACCAGAACTTATGGGATACAATGAAAACAGTCTTATGAGAAAATTTTTAGCAGAGAATTTCCATATCAGAAAAACAGAGCAAGCTCAAATAAACAACCTAAGGTTAAACCAGATGGTCCTAAAAATAAAAGAGCAAGTTAAATCCAAGCTTAGATGAGGAATGAAATTATAATGATCAGAGCAGAAATTAATGCAATAGAAAATAAGAAAACAATACAAAGAATCAATGAATCGAAGACTCGCTTTTTTTTTTTTTTGTACCAGGGATCAAACTCGGGTCCTTGTGCTTGCACAGCAGGCCGCAAAACCACTGAGTTAAATCCCCAGCCAAGACTTGCTTCTTTGAAAATTAAATAGATAAACCCTTAGCCAACCTTATCAAAAAGAAAGAAAGAAAGAAAGAAAGAAAGCCAGCCAGCCAGCCAGCCAAATCCATGCAATTAGGAATGAAAACTATAAAGTTTCATAGGGAAGATGTGGATGTACACAACTTATGGAAAGTGCAGTGTCAGAGATTCACAGACAAGGGTGCAGGAAGGAGTAAGCACAGAGTTAGCAGAGCTCAGAGGCTTAATCCAATCTGAGGGGCTGTTGGGATCAGAACTAGGGACAACATCCTGGAGAACATGACCCATGAGCTGAGTCTGGAGAAGAAGGAAGGACCATGAAGAGAAAGTGGTCCACATAGGGAAATAGAAAAGTCCAGGAAGAATGGCTCTATGCTAGCCTTCACATCTACACATAACTGAGAATCACAAAAGCAGAAAGTAAAAGGTAGGGCAGGAAAGGGGTGTGCTATCCAGTCAGCTCAGGTCGGGTCACCAGAAAAGCCTGAATTACATGGTTTCCTCTGAGGACAGTGATGAGTCACTAGAGGGTTTTATGTAGGGAAATATTGTCGATATTTATTTAAATAATTTGATGACATTGCCAGTTTCTGCAGGGTTCAGAGAAGACGATGATTTTCAGGAGTCGTTGATAAGCTATGATTGGTCCTTGTTAGAACAGTGTATGATAATGCCCATGATTTTTTTAATGAGGTAAACAGATGGTAGAATATCAAAGTAGGAAATATTGATGGGAACCAAAGGAATAGACCTCAGTACAGTAAATAAGAAAAAAATCACTCCTAAATCCCAAGTGGAAATGTACAGCAGATACCTGAATATACTACCTAAAGATCAGCCACAAATTCAAGGCCACTAAACAACATCAGCCCAAGGGTAGGGTGTGATGACTAAAGCCAGCTGTGATTGTCCCCCTTTTTTTTCCCCTCTGGGTGTGTAGTTAGGTAAGTAAGGAGTAAGAACTTAGGTCTAAACTTCAAAAGGAAGAGGTGCTCACACCCGACCCAAGGACATGTGACACTGAAACCAAGTTAAATCCCCAGTGGGCCATACAATCCAGTGAAGTAAAACAGCAAAAAAGAAAAAAGAAAAAAAAAAAAGACAGAAGCAGCCTGGCCTGACTCCTTGAGAAGAATCTGTCATCATGCCATCCACTCTGCACTCAAACCACTCCTAGAACACATGAGAGAAATACAGCTCAGACATCTTTTTTTTTTTGGTATCTGGTCCTTGCGCTTGCACAGCAGGCAGCAAAACCACTGAGCTAAATCCCCACCATAGGACATCTTTCTGTAACACACCATTCTTTCCCAAGAAAATAAATTTTCAAAAGGATTTAACATTATGTTTACATTGTGTCACATAGGAAAACCTTAAGTCAACCGATTTTTGTGTATGAAGTCATAAATGCATATAGACAAAAAAAACCACTGCTTATATGAAAATCTCAGTTATTTGTCCTTTGTTTTCTGTAACATTTACAGATACATGTTCTGCTAGGCCTTTTACCACATAAGCAAGACAGCTACATGTTCTTTCATCATGTACAATTATTTTGTGGATACTCTGAGCAGGTCCCCGAATTTATGTAACATTCCAAGCCAGATCATATTAACAAGGGTATTTGAAAAAACAGAAATCTAATGCCTTTCTCTTAAATAAATGCATGTAAATTTTAAGTACTTTATAATAGTGGAATATACTACACATTTATCATTTTATCTTTCCCAAAATGCATACACTAAAGTTTATGTGATGATCCCTTCAATTTAACAAACCAAACAGGTCCATGATGGAGCTCAACCCAAAATTATGTAAGATGTCCATGGGATAAAGCATAGACATTATTTCACATGCCAATATATAACATTATGACTTTTCTTCCTGGTGCTGTGCTATATGGATAATTTTTACGAGTTTACTTTTACAAAGAAATTCTTTGTAGATTTTTAATATAGCATGTACTATGGGCTCAACACCATCAAAATGATACACATGGCTAAAATAGTTTCTTCCTTCATAAAATTATTTTCCATACTGTTGCAGTTAGATTTTTTAAATATACTGCTCTAATGTTCCAATCTCATTTTATAGGGAACAAAGAACATTATACTCAACTGTACTCATGTATATTTTCTTAGTGGGGGGGTAAGCAGTTTAAAGAAAACAATAGTACTGCATAGGACCTTAAGTCCTACCAAAAGGCATGGATTTATGACTATGATTCCTTTTTGTTTACTAGAGTACAGCTGGATGATGAACCTGAAACCAGATACCTGAAAGACAATGGCCACATCTATATCAGAGCTTCGTTCCTTGGTACTCAGTTTCATTTCCTATTCTATAATCTCTCCACTGAAGAAGGATAAAAATTACCCAAGAAATATTCTGTAATATCATATTTCCTTCCTATTTCCTATAAGGCAGGTTCTTCCAATAGCAGAGAGAAGTTAAATTGTAACCACCAATCTCTTAAACACTGTTTCTGCTATCTTTGTCTTTGATGTTTATTTAGAGTTGATGCCTATGTAAAGGTGTCTATAAAAATTAGGCTCCACATATACACATAAAAGAAAATGGTCTAAGTAAAATAATTCAACTGAGAGATAGTGTCTGAAGCTGTAGGAGGAAATATGAAGTTTTAATTACACGAACCTCTAAAGGAGGATTCAGGAAGGGCCCCCAAAAGAAAGACTTAGTGGAGCATATTAGAAAGATTTCATGAGTCAGTGCAATTAACATCTAATTTGAGGTATTTGGAATGGGAAAAAATACTGCATAAAATATCATTCAGGCAGCTATATACAATTATGCTACTTTAAAACTTATGATTAAAACCTCTGTGAAAGATTTTCAATATGTTAAAAATCTTCCAAAAACCTTTCAAAATCAACTGATCATCAAAACTCAAAATGGATATTAGTTTTAAAGTGCATGGTCTAGCTGGTATGTGACACAACTTTTCCCAAGATCATACTAAACTTTCTAAGAAGATCCAGAAATAGATGAACTCAAACAAGCACCAATAAAAGGGAATAACGTTTCTAGAATCTGGAAGAAAATTCTAACTACAATTCCACTGAAGCTAAATTAAGAATCAAGCAGTGGTAGGCAATGCCTACTTTATCAGCTGAAACAAAGCATAGTCACTAATCTGAATTAACATGGAAATAAAATTTTATCAGCTCTCATTTGCCTAGCCTTTGGCTGGAAGCCCAGCCTTTGAACCAATAAGAAAATTGGGCAGACATTCCTTCATAGCATATGTAAGTAAAATGAAATTGTCAGCAGTGTTTTTATCCTGTCCTCTCAGTTCTTCCTTTCTGATATCTATTTAGAAGCTGTAACACTTAGGAAGAAAATACACACACACACACACAGAGCTGGCTAAAGAAGGGTTAGGACCTTCTAGGGGTACAGTGCCTCCTGGGAGGTATACACTAAATATGTAGAGATAGAGGAGAATAGAGACAGGGTGGACTGAGAAACGTGGAAGCAATATGCACTAAAATTTGTAGTCTTTGATGTAATCAATTGGTTCCATTTCAGAGGCTCAAGAAAAGAATGAAAGATTTCTTTTCCAATGACTAAAGTTGCAACAGGCAAACGTCTGCTCACCAAGATTGGAATAAGAGCTGTGTGCAGCAGCTTTTACTCCTCAGCTATAAAACTGAGCGAGATCTTACAGCTCATGACTGGTCAGTGAGCAAGGCCAAGAGCAAGCTACACACCCTGTCTGTTGGCAAATACCAAGTTTGGATAGGCTTTTCATTATCCCATGGTGAATAAACAGAAAGAAAAAAACTTGGTCAAAACAAGGGAAATTAGGCAATATTTTGAGAAAATGTACAAAGTATATCTATTTATAAACTATTTGCTCCAACTACTAAGAGTATTTCAGAAACCCAGTTGCTAGTCTCAACAGGATACAAAATCAAAGAAAAAACAAAAAACTATAAATCAGGAAGATAAGTTTGTAATAGAAAAGAAAAAAGCTGAAACTACCAATTAAACTAAATCAGATCATGTAGGATGAGAGGAAACTGAAAATCCAACTGTAGATGGATAACCTACATTGGAAACACTTGTCACCCTCAACCCTCTTCTTTTGACTTTATAAAATTGAAACAATGATATTTTTACCTAATTGCTTTTAGGAATATGTGAAACTATGTGTAGTGTGCCTACCTCACAGTGGCTAATTGATAAAAGTTGTTATTATTACCCATCTTTAGAGAATTGTAGATATACTAAGCAATCTAGAGCGGAATCTAAATTAATATAAGAATAGCAAATCATGGCAGGTTTGATTGGCAAAAAGATTTCAAGTTATTTGATTTTTGTGGTTTTCTGTATGTTTTATTTTATAGAAAAAATTAAAATGTAAGTAAATAAATAAATCTCTTCCTTCACAGCATTGGGACACACTGCTGGTTATAATTACTGATTCCTTCTTTGTGTCCCCTATGGATTTGTTCTCTGAAGAAAAGACGGTGTCTTGAACTGTTCATTTATTAGCACATTTGTAGTACATAATGTTTACATTCATTGTTACATGTAGGTAATTAACTCCTTTTTCATCCCCTTTCCCTCTTCCTCCTCCTCTCATTTATGAGTATTCCAAAGGTTTCCAGGACCCAATTTAATCTCTATCTAGTCTACAAATTCTTGATGGACCTCAGCATTTCTAAAATGTTTATGCCTCAAACTAGATTTGCAACAATGTAAAAAACAGCCATCATTCCTCTGCTTTGACACTCAGTAACAGGAGATGAATTTGGTGTTTTTCACTAGTTCAAAAGTTGACAGGAGAAGAACAAAGCAGAGGATGTAATCCTTGAACAAGCAGTACTCCCTGGCTGGTGGATTTACAGTCCAGGAGAGAAGTTGCTTGGCTGTACTTGTGGATGTATGGTAAGATCACCTAGAAAGCAAAGGTCTGAGAATTCTGAGTAGACAAGTTATCCAGTATTCCTGTCACCCGCAGACCAGTCAGCCATATGTCCTCAGGTGGGCACTTGTGCGCCTGGAGCCTACAACTCTGACAGAATCAGTTGTTCAAGCATTGCTGAATTTCCATTCTTAAAATGATTTCCATTTAGTTGTAAAAACTGTCAAAATTTTGAATACTTTTATTATATAATGGAATTTTCTTTAAGGTTATCACAGCAACCTTTACTAGGACTTGGTTTGGTTTGTCTCTAATGATTAGATAAACTGAAAATAATAAGTGGTGTGATTGCTTTAATTTTTAAAAATCAGGTTAACCACAGGACATCAGTTAATAGTCAACACTGATGGAATGTATTTTTTTCCTACAATGCCAGGAAGCCATTATTTAATCAATGAGAAATCAATATGCATGCCTTTATGGTCTATAATAATTCATCAGTATTTAATGTGAGTATATTCTCTAGAGATATAAAATACAAAAATGCTAAATTTGGTTTAGATTATATTTATTCTTTTTGTAAAAATAGTTCACTTTTACTCTGGCTTAAAACTATTTCTCTCATGAAATGTACACAGTAAAAAAAAATTTGGATTGTTTTATTGAAATGTACATCCAAAAATAGGTATAAAAGAAATGACAATTACCAAGAGGTTGAAAAATTAGGTTTTGCTCTATACTTTGATTCCATTTAATTCCAAATTGTCCAGTATGCGTCATTACCATTGCAAACAGGTCACACTGAAAACACAGTGAAGTGAGTGCTGAAGTGCTGTTGTGGAGCAAGACAATCATCTGCCCAAAAGAAAGCCACTGAAGGCAAAATTTTAAGTAAACTTTTTTGTAGATTCACATTATTATTGTAGATTCATATACACAGTTATAAGAAGTGATGCAAAGATAATTCATGTAACCCTTACACTTCGCCTTAATAGTAGCATCTTGTAATTCTATGGTACAATATTATAAACATGATATTGATACATTGCACCTATTTCATTCAGATTTCCAGTTTTTCAGGGCATTCACCTGTGCACACGTGTGTGTGTGTTACTGGGGAATGAACCTAGGGCTTTCCCAATGACTCTATCATCTGCCTTTATCAATTTCCTAAATTTCTAAGGTAGGGTCTTGCTAAGCTGCTAGTTACCAGTTGGGCCTGAACTTGTGATCCCCTCACAGAGGGTTGAGATCCGAGTCTGGACCACTGCGCTCAGTGGGTTTCCAGGGTCTTGATGCTCATGTCTGCACACGTGCTATTGTTTGGCTCCTAACTGTTCCACAAAGCCGGGTAAGAGCTGTTCCAGGCTTGTGCTCAGAGTGGTGCCCCTGGTGGCCTGTTCAGAGGCAGTGCCTGGTGGTTGCACTGTCACACATCCGTGTTCACACATCCACCACTGCCCTGGAGACTAGGAAGAGCCTGACCGCATGGGGCTCTGTGTCACCCCCAGTGGCACCTGCCCCTTCTCTCTGGCCCTGGGATCCACAGTCGGCTCTCTGTCTTCCTATTTGTATCATATTAAGAATGTTATAAAAATGTAATAATATAGCATGGCATAGTATTATCGGGGTCTAGTAATATATAGCTCCAGTAAAGGAGTTTCAAAGTCATAGGCAAAAATCTAGGAAAGATCCACATGGATGATATAACTCATGAATAAAACAGCAGCCATTTTTAACCGAGGCCACCCGGAGCACAGGCCATTCCATCAAGTGACCAGCAAAATATGTTTATGACCCAAAGAGAGAGAGGTATTTCTGTGTCTCAGGTATCACCAGTAATTAACCTTGTGAACATTCTGATCAATTCTCAAAGACCACAGCAGCTGAGGGAACATGCTTTTCAGTTTTGTTTTGTTTTGTTTTCTGTTTTTTAAACTACACTTCCTAAAAGCTTGTCTAATTTTTATGCTATATACCCCACAAAATATAGAAATAAATATATATATATATATAGAAATAATAATCTGAAGGACAAATCTATTAGTGTATCAAGGCACAGTTAAATATCAATCACTAAGGGAAATTTAAAAAACTAGAGCCAGCAGGGCTAGTCCAGCTATCAATAAGATTCCTTTCTTTAAAATTTGGCTCATAAGCAGAAAAATCAGAAGACAGGGTTAGAATTCTATTATTTCTGGGAGTCTTTCAACAATACAATTTTTCCTTTTAGGCCAGAAGGATAAAGGGCTACAGCAATTGTAGTGTCCTTCAGTTTGGGTATCTGTCTTGGATGACCTGATATTCTATAATGAAGCGAGCTGTGCTGAAAGCAGGAAGCTCTGAGCACTTCTGCCTCCTGAACTGTTCCTCGGAGTCCACAGCATGCAGGTATCAGAGTAGAAGACCTCCCAAGAATGCATCAGTTTCTCTAGATTCCCTATTGTTTGTAATATGGAATGTTTTTTCATATTAATTTTCCATTTGACCAATACTGTTGCCAAATTTATTACTTGAGCAGTTGCTATCTTCAGTAGCTCTTTCTCTCAAGCAATGTCTACTTGCATGACTACTACCCATGTTCTAACTTTCTCCTTAGAATTTCCAAATGCTCCAGTCTGACAGGCAGCCTTCTTTAGTGTCCGATGATGAATAAACCAACGTTATTTGCAGAACCTATGCAGGGGTATGTAGGTTTTCACAGCACAATATTTTTATTCTTCCCATAAAATTTAATTTTTCTCAGAATAATTTTTTTTTAAACCTTAGCCTTTAAAAGGGAACTATAGACAACTGGACCAATTATCACAAATTTAAAGTAACTTTAAATTGTTCAAATGGACCACTTAATAACATTTACTTACCTCACCAGCATTTTGCCCAAAGGTAGCTCATTATACTTTTCAGTGCCTTGAAGGTCAGAGGGAACCTATTTCTTGGACCCCACCCCTGGCACAGTGACATCCTGAGAAGTAGTTCGATTCATGTGGCTCGCTGAATGCCAACAGTTACTTTACTAGAAATCAAGGCCACAAAGCTGTATACTTCCAGCATGATGTCACTGTTCAAGTCAAGGAATAAATACGTGCTGTGCAAAGTTTTCTTCAAAGGAAAAGAAATTCAACAGATGAGGGAAGATAAACAAAAACACTTGAAATCTGAAAATACAAACTATATCAGGGACCATCATTTTAAACACATTCTAGAGGGAAATAGTGTGATGGTTCAAAGGGTTGACACAAAGAGGAAGAGTATCATAGCAGATCAAGAATTCAAAACTTCTGAACTTCAGGCATGCTGGTGACACAGGCTTCTACTTTTCTGTGGTGGCACAATTGTAGCTATTAACAATTCAGATAACATTCTCTATAAGGGATTTGCTTTACACATACATAGCTGCTCCTACAGTTTTGCTCTAATACTTGATATGTAAGGGTAAAGCAGAGCATAGAGAAATAAAAAATGTCAGAAATCTAATTTTAACTAGGACTTATTTCCACAGACAAAGAGCAGATCTCAACACTGAGAAAAGACTAAAAAAGAAGAAAACTGTAGAAAGACAGGAAAGTGTTGAGAAGGAATCCCGCGATGTGCAGAGTGAAGCAAACCCCCGGCGATGGCAGATTTCAGGTTGAGCCTGCCCTGCTTTCCTGGTCCTTGAAGAACTCTGACCAGGCTGGAAAGGCCTTATCTGGGTTCCGGCTTCTAACCTTGTCAGCTGGGAGAGGATCAAGACCCTGAAAGTGGAGCTGAACATTAGGACACAGAGTCCAGGCCCTGGCTCTGCCCCTTACATGTGCTGTGTTCTCCTTGGCAGGGTCATTTAACCATCACCAAACCTCCTTTTCACAAACTCTGGGTAGTAAAGATAACCAAATCTCCATGCTATTAGAGAATACATCTTTGCATTATAAACCTCTATTAAAAATGAGTTACTGGGTTTCTTGGATAGCATGAAATTTCTACTTTAGTGTACTTATTTGTCCCCAAGGGGACCTGAAAAGGAACCTAGTTTCTTGGGGTTCTCAGGATGGCTACAGCTGGGGTAACCACCCTCACACTGCTCCACCCCAGACTCCTCACACCTGGTGGAAAAGTCCTGCGGGTGAAAGCACCCTGGGCTAGTGGAGATGGTTTGTGGAACATGTGCTTCCTCTTCATCCGGGCATCACGCAATCGCAAGGCCTGCTCCAGAGCAAAATCAGCAAGTCAGCAAGCTTAACATACTCATCTAAAAACCCTGGAGCACAAAAACAGCAAAATGCCAAATGTAGCTCACTGCCATCCTTTATAATTGTTCTTACAAATAACCACAACATTCAGGAAAAGTCATTTTATCCATTAGAAAGATGAAAAAAAGAGGATTAGAGAAATCAAAAACCTGTTTAAGTTTACGCAGTACTTGGCAGGGCCCAGGTTCTTACCTAGGATCAAATGACACCAAAATCCCTTTAATGCATGGTAATGAGCCACCTCAAAAATTCTAAATCAAAGGTAGATTAAGCACATACAGGAAAAGTAAACGGCTTAAGGTTTTGTAACCTGAGTGAACTATTTATTTCCAGAAGGTTACAAACTTAGCCAAAGCTTCTTAAAACTGAGTCAGAATCACGGTAATTTAGGATGAGGAAAGAAAAGGAGAGCAGGGTCCAGAAACCCGACATAGTAGCTTTGAATGTTTACTACATGTCAGGCAATGTGCAAGGAGTTGTAGAATAGAAATAAAGGGCTCTGTGAAAATGGTGATTTTTTTTTTTTGGTACCGGGGATCGAACTCGGATCCTTGCGCTTGCGCAGCAGGCGGTGGTGGAAACCACTGAGCTAAATCCCTGGCCCTTTGAAAATGTAAATAAAACCCACTAAGTATGGTGGAGGTGGTGATGAGATAAAAATGTTAAAAAGTCTGGGATAAACACAGGGACTGAGAGAAAAGAGCATCTTTTTCATGTACTCAATTGTTAGACTTTGAGGAAAAGCACTAGGCTCCATGCTTTCCTCTCCATTTCACATTGAGTAGAGTGGACCCTTGACTTACGAACTCAATTCCTTTCCAAGGGCCGGTTGTAACTCAGGTTGGTCAACGAAGGCTCAGACTCCTCTACACAGCCTTCAAAGTCTCTCCTGTATACAGGCAGATCTCAGGGTCCTTAGAGAGACATTGGCCCTGGATTTCTCAATTAACCCCACACAGGAAAGGATGTTGTAATGCTCCTTCCAGAACTCTTCAAGGGTTCAATCTGTATCTGAGACCATTTGGAAGCACAAGTGGCTACATTCAGGTTGCAACTCAAGACTTTGTTTGTAAGTTAAAACTAAAATTCCAATTGTAACCCAGGTTGTTCATATGTCAGGCTGGCTGGTCGTAACTCAAGAGTCCACTGTACAGTATTACACATACAACTGAGACTAATGTCCATGCAGTGAATGACAGGGGAGCTGAGCCTCAGCACAGGTGCCTTACAGAACACTGATCACACAGTCAATGGCAAACTGAGATCTACTCTAAAGCACCCTGACATTTCTTTTTGTAACAGTGACCCAGACTGCTGGCTATTCCTTGTAGTCTTTCTCTTCTTTTTCCACAGTAATAGAACCCTAAATCTGAAATGAGGCAAACAGCTACCTGTGATAAAGACTGTTTCCTACTCTCCCTCAAAGCTAGGTACCCGGGTGACCAAGTTTTGGCCAAGAAGATGTAGATCAATGTGACCTCTGAGCTACTGGCAACTGTCTTTCCCAAGATGAGCATCCCTCCCTGGTCTCTGTGTCTCTTCCGGCTGGAGGCAATGCAGCCATGACAGTAGAGCCGGAGCAGCCTCATTTACCAAGCTTGAGATTTACATTAGACAATAAAGTGAAGTAACCAGGAAAGACCCCCAAGCCAGGAAGCCAGGAACCAGCCCTGAATCATCAGTGATGATAAGAGGAATTCATTTATATATCTTGTTTAAACCACTGTAATTTGGGTTTTCTATCAACCTGAAATTATTCCTAAGTAACACAGTGTTATTTCTTGCAGTTTCTCCTGAGATAGACCTGAAGGCCAACGGTGCCGAAACCACTGCTAGCAGAAGCTCATAAAGATCTGTTTTAACTCTGCCATCCTGCTGCTCACCTGTAATCCCAGAACTTGGAGGCTGAAGCATAAAAGTCATGAGGTTCAAGCCCAGCCAGGACTACAGAGCAAGACCGTTTCTCAAAAAACACAACAAAAGACCCACTTTATGGGTAAGTCACACTGACAAAGTCATACTACACTATAGGCTATGGTAAGGTATCGGAGTAAAACATTAAAAACAAAAGCAAAGAGAAAAGTTAATGATGATGATGATGATATATTCCAAATACTAAAGTTGTGGGAAGGGGGATGCCATGATTATCTATTGCTTTACATCAAATAAAATTTCAGTTACACACATAAGCCAAAAGAAGCAGATCTCTAAGGTAGAAGATGAGGGAAAAGCATGGCATTAAGTCACATGCCACATGACAAATGACATTAATCAAATAACAAATTTAAATAGCATTTGGCAAAATTCTAGGTCCAAATTTAACTTTTACTTTATCTTTTTTGAGAACTTAAAGTCAAATATTTAAGATATTTAGAAAGCTTTATAGATTTCCTTTTCACATTTTAAACTATGAAGAATTTGTTGCCACTTGAAAGTGATAGTATAATGCATCATAATAATTACCATTTTAAGTTGATATTCCAATAACCAGAAACCTTTAGACTAACATAGGAAAAAGCACTTATACAAAAAGTGTCTAAAATCTGGAAATACTTGTGAGATATTCAACTCAATAGTTTTAGGGGCCCTTAAAAAAAAAATTAAATCAGCACTAAATCCAATTCTGACTAAGGAGAAGTTTAAACTATCATAGTATTAATGCCTTACTGATATGGTTTTCTCTTCTCAACTGCCTCATATTATAATAAGCTCAAAATTTTCACAGAATTTTATAGCGCCATTTATATTATTTGTTTGGCAATATCTCACATGGTCTGAAATATAAATTTTAAGGCTTGTTTTCCTTTCTTTGGCATGGAAGAAATGGTTTTGATACACAAAATTCAAGTTTTAAATCACCTTACTTGAACTGCCCTGGAATGTGTTACACACAAAGCACACAATGCCACAGAAATTGAGGCTAATTAACAAAATCAAGGACAAGCAGAGGAGAAGAACATTTTTCCAATGCCCAGTTAATAAGCCATCCCTCATCCAGGGCTGAGCAAATTGTTTTGGCCTTGGATCAAGCCTAAGGCACTGTCAGCACTCCGAGAATTTTTCTTGGAAGTAAAACATCAACTAAAATAATCTTCTGTAACAAAAATTAATGCGATAAACTTTCTCACAGAATTTGTGCCTTTGATAAACAAGACTTCTAAGTGTTTCTCAAGATGGAGGGAATGTTTCTACAAGTTGCTTCTTTCCCAATTATCTCATCTGAGTGTTTAGCGGAAAAACAGACCATGTCATCACTTCCTGGACTGTTGTCCTACACTGTGAAATACCATACTGCTGCCAATGAGGTTCAGTGGCAGTTTCGTGTGAAAGGATGACTTGTATTCTGCAGTCAACTACATGCATTGCTCCTTCAAAAGCACAGTTCGAATAAAACAAGGTGAGAGGCTGCAGATACGAAAAAAAAATGAAAGAAGAGACATTTAGAAGAAGGACAAAAAGAAAAGCAACTGCAGAAAAGTAAAACCAAGGGAGACCAATGTATTTGGGTAGGTGAGTGTATTAGTCACTTTCCCATCACTGGGACAACTTTAAAAAGGAGAGGTTTATTGTTGGTTCACGGTTTCAGTGGAATGAGTGTATGGTCAGCCACCTCCATGAACTAGAGGAGAGCTGTTCACATCATGGTGCCAAGAAGCAGACAGAAGGGAGGAGCTGGGGATGAGAACACATCCTTCTAGATAGTGTCCCCAGTGACCTGCCCTTTCTGGCCAGGCCCCACTTCTGAATATGAGACTATGGGAGACATTTAGATCCAAACTATACATTAGTTTCCTAGGGCTGCCAGACATACCACAATCAGGTGGCTTAAAACAACAGAAACTTATTTATTATTTTCCAGTCCCAGAAGCTAGAAGTCTGAAGCCAGGATGTAGTGGGGCCATGCTTGTTCTGAAGGATCTAGGAGAGGACCCTTCCTTGCCTCTTCTTAGCTTCTTGTGGGCTCTGGGAACCAACCGCTGGCATAATGTGGCTTGGCTCCATACTCCAGTATCTGCTTCCATCTTCACATCGCCTTCTTCTGTTTCTCTTTTTGTTTCTCTTCTCTTCTTATGAAGACACCAGCGTTGGATCCAGAGCCCATTCTAATTCAGTGGAACCTCACCCTATTGACATTTACAGAGACCTGTTTTTCTAAATAAGGCCATGTTCTGAGGTTCTGCATAGAGATGAAATTCATCCTCCTGCAGTGTGGGGGGGGGGCGCAAGACCACCACAGAGTTCCCTTTCCTTATCACTGGAGACTGACCTACAAAGAGGCAAAAATTAGGCTGGCAAGAGCAGGGTCAGAGAGTAAAAATGATGAGAAAGCTTGAAGGTGAGGTGTTAGCTTTCTGTCACTGTGACAAAATACCTGAGATAATCCACTTTAGAAAGGAAACATTTGGTTTGGTACACGGTTTCAGAGGTTTCTGTCCATGGGGACTTCACCCTTGGGCCCACTGTAGCACAGTACTTTATGGTGGAGTAGGTGACACAGGAGGCCTCTCACATCATGGCAGCAAGGAAGCCGAGAGAGAGGAAGGGGCTGGGGTCCCAGTACCCCCTTTGATTACTCTCCTAATGACCCAGCTTCCTTCCAGCGAGGCATCACCTCCTGAGGCTCTACCACTTCCCAGTAGCACCCTACGCTGACAACCAAGGCTTCGATACACGGATCCTACAGGGACATTTCAAGATCCAAACTATAGCAATGGAGGCTTCAGAAGCCCAAAAGCTGTACGGTCAGTAATGGAAGGAGTGGCAGTATCTGTGTGACCGGGTATGTAAGGCATGGAGATGGCCAGGAATAGTGCGCACGTGGGGCCAAAGAGGAGGAGCAAGGCAGTGTCTGAGGGACACACTTCCTGGGGAGAAAACTACAAGGGGCTGCTCTTAGCTCTGCTTCCTAGCCCTTGTCCACACTGGAGGCGCATGGATCTGTGAGTTCCTTTAGAACACTTCATTGCTTTGTATGAGCTTTAATATATGTCATCCATGGTTGAATCTCAATCACTCTTTCTAATAATGAGTTTTCTTATTAAAGATTGAGAACACTGGAGCATTTTTCGATTCTTTGTTTTCAATTTGATGAAAATCTAGGAAAACAAACTCTGCATTCTGGATCAACTGACAGCTATGCAATTTCACCATGCAGGTTCATGGTCACAATTAAGAAACACCCAGGGTGTGGGGGGGATTTGAACCAAGGGCCTCATTGAGGTAGACAAGCACTCTATCACTGAGCTATGCCTCTAGCCATCGAAATATGATGATTTTAATTGTTACAAGCAATTAGGAAGGAACTGCAGAGAACAGAATATTTAACTTTCATGTTCAAGCCAAGGGAAGGGGAATGGAAACACTGCTGCAGAAAGAGAAGGTTTTCCCATCCCCCCAGTAGAGAAACTGAGCAGGAAACAGCTGGGCATCCAACCCCACTGACACCGAAATAGACGCCTGGGCTGTACAAGCATAAGCTGGTCTACTCTTGAGCTTTCTTTGCTATCTTCTTCAAGTCTTTTATTTTTTACATCAAATGAAATCTTCATATAATTTCTAATTGTTTTATGCCGAAAACAAGAACACACTGCCAAGACTATTGTCAGTTCTACCAGTACTATCAGTACTCACTATCAATGCTATTTGTACCAAGCAGTACAGCCAAACAAAATAAAAACCAGTGTTCAAAATAATCTTTATATGTGGGTAATTGATTATAAGATTTGCATCATCTCTGCATTTAGGGCATGTAACCTCAAAAAAGGTCTTACCTCTTCTAACCACTTCATGAAGCATCATAAAGTAAAATGTATTCTGAAAAATGTAAATGTCTATGGAGTAAAATAGCCAATTTACAAAATTTTAGTCCCACGGATAATTGTATATTTGTATTTTAAAATGAACTGCTGATATTTGGTTATCATTTATGAAAACCTCAGTGAATATTTTTGAAAGATTTTAGTTTTAAAAAATGTTTTCTCTTTTGAAAGATTTGAATTTTTTAAGTTTTCTAAATTAGAATTGAATAAAGGAACATAAAATTAGAAATACAAAATACACTGTATCTGTAATTCTAAATTTGGAATTTTCCAGACTCTGGCCTTAGTAAACTAAGAAAGCCAAAGCTCCTTTCCCTTTTCTGACTGGCCAACAAAGTCTCTTCTGGGGCCCAGGAAGGGTGAACCACTTTGATAATGTAAAGCTCACAAAGCTACCAGCACCTGGAATGCAATAGGGAACAAACAGGCTTTGAAGTCATAGGACAACCAGGTCTTCCTGCTACTAAAAAGCAAGTCATGGCATGTATGACAGGTAGCACATGAAATGATACAATTTTCCATGCACACAATGCAGCGCATACATGTGTGTGAGTAAAATAAGCACACCTGGACCTGTATGTATACATTTATCTTCATTAGATTTTCCCTGGATCCACAACTACTTGTGTCCAGCTCCTGTCTTGCAAGCGGGGTGCTACTGTTGCACTTCATGAGGGGCCTTAAAAGTTCAAGAGGAGCCCAGGACCTCTGGGCCTTTGGCTTGACAGACTCCAGATCCAGAGTTATCAAAGAGCTGGACTGGAAGGAGCAGGAACTAAGGAAACATAAAGCTTTCCTGTACAGAGTGATTTTCATTTTAAGTGAAAACACTGAACATTCATAACTATGTTATTTTGTTTTTCCTACTAGAACTTAAGGATGTTAACATACACTAAAAAAACCCTTCTACTTCCTTCTTCTCAGGCTCAAACCTTATTTGGGAAAGAGAGCAGACATATCATTCACACACTAACAGACAATTAAATAATGAAGCCCAATTTCTTGCTATGTCTCAGCAAGTCATACCATTCTAGGAGCTTTTTATCAATTACTAGGTCTGGAAGCTATTTTTCCAATCAAAAATAATAGAAGTATAACGATGACTTTTTAAAAAATAATGAAACTATCCCAAAAACTATGAAATAAAATGACTCCCTGATATTCTACACCCACTGAGCCCCTCTCTTCAGAAATAATATTAATTAATAAACTTCTTATCTGAGTTGAATGATGGATCAAAATTCTTTGCCCTTCTACCATTGAGAAATAGTGTCCAATCCCTTGAATATGGGCTAGCCGTGATTCACATGATCACCAAGGATGTGATCACATGAGTAGAATGCAGCAGAAGTAATGTTCTGGAACCCTGAGGCCAGGTAGGAAGCCTTATGGCATCCCCTGGGCTTTGTGGAATGCACATTCTGGGAAAGGCGTTTGCACCATCCCAAGACTGCTGCCCTGTTAGAAAGCCCACGCCAGCTACACGAACTTCCCAGGGGGTGTGGGGCAGGGGGAATCACCCAGGCCAGGCCAAGAATTTCCAACTACCTCAGGCAAGGACCAGACTTGTGAGTAAAGAAGACATTTAAACACAGATGTGGTGTGGAAAAGAACCGAGAGACCTGCCAACAGCTAGAAGGCCGGCCTCTTCCAGGAAGGCAACCATTTCTAGCTGTCAAGCTGCCTCACCTGAGACGTCAGTTACCACAAGCCCTCCCAAGGCCCACAGGCCTTACATACAAAATCAGCAGCATAAAAAATTGGTTGTTTTATCCACTATCCTTTGGTTTGTTTATTCTGCAACAATAGATAACTGAAACAGTATCTTTCAAAAATTTGTCTATGCCTGTATAAGAATATTCTTTTTATTTCTATACACATTAATCTGAGTCTTCAGAGATTTTTAAAAATATATATCTTTCTAAATCAGGGTACATAGACTTACTTAACATTTGGTAGAGTTTGCAGAATATCAAATCAGTGCCATAATAACGGTCACTTAGACAGCTTTTGTTATTCTGCATTTACAAGCAATGCCAAATGAGCATCTTCACATGTAAGTCTTGTGCCTGTGTGTGTCTGCAAGACAAATTGCTATACTTGAAATTACTGAGTCAAAGGAACTTTACTTTTATAAAGATAGTTTCCTAATCTCTCCTTTGGAAACTTTTATCTTTTAATAAGTAGAACCAAGCTCAGTTGTCGCCTTCTCTGTGAAATTTCCCAGGGATTCTGCCAACAGAATATGGGTCCCCTAATGGTAGGGTTTCTGCCTTAACTGTCATGCAGCCTGCTCCACCAGATGAATGCCTAAGGCACGCCCTTGCTTCACCACAGGTGGTCGAGTAGGCAAGGTAATGAAGAGACAGACAGACAGACAGACATGGGACCACTGAGCATCCACAGCAGCAGCAAGAACTCTTTCCACAGAGGGCAGCTGTGGTGTGCACTGTCATGACGATTTCATTTCCACCCAGAGTAATCTTGACAGTGAGTGTAATTTCATCATAAAATTTTAGGGAAATCAACAAATTAGTCATCAACTTCATGTGAAAGAGTCAAAATATAAAGACAAGAAGAAGAGGAGGAATGGTTGAGCAGTGGACATAGAGACAAACTACTTTTCAACTAAGATTTTTTTCCCCATAAGTTTATTGGTACATTTTAGGTATACAGTGTGATGACATTCATCATTGGGAATTTGTACCTGTACATTATATAGCTTGGTTCTTGTTTTTTCCCACCTTCCTTCCCTCTTTTTCACTCCTCCACCCTTCCCTATTTACAAAAGCTTTACTTTTTTCCTTCTTTTCTCATATTTTTTCTTTCCCTACTTTCCTCCTCATTTCCCCTTTGAACATTTCCTTCCTATTTCACATTATCTATTATACATTTTGGTCCTCATTTACACTTTCAGTTTCTCACACCAGAGAAATTATTCAGTATTTACATGTGTCCTGTTTATTTCACTTAACAGTATGGCCTTAATGTGCATTCATTTAGCTATAAATGTTTCTACTTTATCATTCTTCATGGCTGAGTAGTCATTTTATTTTTTAAAAACATATTTTTTATTCAGTCACCAGTTGATGGGCACTTGGAATACTTCCAAGATTTAGCCATTGCAAATTGTGCCACTATAAACATGGGTGCACATATATCGCTATGGTACAATACTTAATTCTTTTGGGAAGATACCCAGCAGGGGAATAGCTGGGTCAAATGGGACTTCTAATTTTAACATGTGCAGATTTAAATTGTAGATATGACCACTAGAAATGATGGTATCTGTGTAGGAAGATTAAAAAAGATAAATTCAGTAGAAAACAAAACAAAACAAACAAAAAAACACAGACACATCTCATACTTGCCTGACAATTTGGATATCAGACCAAACATATCATAAATCAGGAGGGAAATCATAGACTACTCAAATAAATTGTGTTGAAATACTGAGTTTTCCATAGGAAAATTTTCAAACTTCCAAATGGATTACAAATAAAAAATAAAACTTTTATAAAAATAGTTTCTGAGAATTTTTTTATTTCAGGGTTAGGAATTTGTTCAGGAACAAAACTAAAATATTTTATAAATAAAAAGATATAACTACTACATAAAAATATAAAGCATTAGGAAAAAGAACATCATAAAGTTAAAATAAGCCACATACTAGAAAGAGATGTTTGTATCATATATAAGAACTAAAGGATGAGAATTCATATTACCTAAAGAATTCTACAGGTCATTAAGAGATAACTCAATAGAAGAATGAGCAAAATCCATCCACAGGAAAAGAAATTAGAATATCCATTAAACATAGGAAAAGGTATTCAACCTGAAAGACAACCAAGGAGACATGTTGCAAAATCATGTTGTGACACCATCTCAAACATCATTCTGGCAACAACAACATATTGCCTGCCTATGAGGATGTGGAGAAAAAGGACTCCTGTGCAGAGCAGTGAGAATACAACCACTCTGGGGCACAAATGGCCCTAGGCAGGAAAGTCTTAAAAATCTGTATGCCTGCAACTGAGCAGCTCCGCAGCTCATTCATACTGTGGAGAGAACCCAGGCAGGTGGATCCGTGACCACCACAGATGGCCCTGGAGCGCTGGCGAGGACTACACAGGAAGTAGCGTTGCACTGCTATGTATGTCCTCCCTTCTCTGTGACTTGCTCTATCCCAGGAGCTGACTCTAAGAACCCCCTCGCCCTCACCCTCTTGTTCTACTTCATCCAGTGCGGAGTCTCACAGCAATTAAGGGAGGAAAGGAATGCAGTCAGAGTATCTGCTTTCCTTCTATCTCTTAGAGGGATCTAGGGGAGACAGCTGCATCCCTGTAAAGGACACAGGCCATGCTAGGCCTCTAGACAGCTCTCTTTTAGGAGGACAGAGACACTGGGTCAGGGGTGAGAATGGTAAGAGCGCATTCTGCACCGGGGGCCCTGCACCCTCTTGTGCTGCACGCGGGATGTTGCTTACATGGTCAAATGGTCCTTTTTACTTTCCCAACTGCCTGAGACAATGTGCCATCTGCTCTCACTTGTAATTTCAAGGGATATAAACCCACAGTATATGCTTATCAGGGGAGAAATGCATAAACTGATATATTCATGACATGATGATATTACATAGCCATGAAAATTTATAAACTAGATCCCTTATAGATCAAAGATCAGAAAACTAAGTGAATATTAAACATTTATAGATTTCTTCATGCAGATATATAAAATATATACAAATGTTTAGAATCTAAAACTACAAACTCCATAAATATGTGATGAAAGTATCAAAAAAGAGATAGAAGGAAACATAAAATTTGTGGTAGTAAGTTGTTGCTTCCTAGAAAGGTTGAATTAGGAGAAACGGTCCAAAGAGGATTTCCTTGCTACCATTAATTCTTTAATAAAATTAAGTAAGAAGAAATGCATAAAAAAGATATTTCACATTAATTCCAGGTAGTATATATGCATTTTTATAGCATTAGCTGTATTAGTATTTTTCAATTTTTATTTTATTAGTACGTTTACAGTATACACAGCTTGCATTCATCTTAAGAAGCAGATACATGTACATAACACAACTTGTTCCTTTTTTAATCTCCTTCCCTTCCTATCCACTCCCTCCATCTCTCAACCCCCTTTTCTCATTTTCATTCTTGCTGTTGTCATTCTTAGCTCATGTTTATGACACATAATGTTTACATTCATTGTGGGTATTTGTATCTGTACATGGCATCTCCCAAGTCTTCCTTATTTTTCTATTTTTAGAATCTCTCTTTAAAAATCCAAGAGCACAAAGTACCATGCTAGCAGCATGTAACAAAATTTTTGATGGAGGCTGGTTTTCCATTTTCAATGCCAAATTGACAAGTCATTTCACGTCCAGAAGTTCTTCAGGAAATCACACCAGGGACCTAAACACTGGTGGGGCAGTCTCTACACTTAGGCTGGGGCCAAATGCTGGCCGGGTGAGGACTGTGGGATGTGCAGGAGACACAGCAGGACTGATCACGTCAGTCCAAGGAACCAGAAAGAGCTCCTGTTCACCATGCCGCCCCTGAAGATTAGGACCGAAGCATGCCATTGTGTCCCTAATACCAAGAACTAGGCAGCTACGGCTTGAAGTGGCCAAGATCCTGAAAAATTAATGACTTAAACGGTTATGATATACTGATTAATAAAAGAGAAAAACAGCCACTTGAAACAGTGAGCCTTTTCTTTAGTGCCCACAGGTATCTTCCCACTGAACACAAGGTACTCTCTGTCCAAATCTGTTTAGAAGAAATAACTTTACTTGTTTTCCTCTGACCAAGTGCCCCATCTCTTGGTACCTGCGGGGCAGATATACATGGCAATACTCTCAACCCATTCACTTAGTTCTTTCACCCTCAGCCATGGCTGCAGATCCCTGCGTCTATCCTTGGCAGGACACATGTACACCTCCAGGTCTTTGAGCTCCACAGAACCCTCTCAGAAGCGGTGATCAGAATTTACTCTCCAGTGTAATTTTCTTGCACTCAATATAAATGTATTTAGATGTGTATATCAAATAAAATACTGATTAAGGACTCATGTATTCTTTAACATGATGCCTTCATTCTATATTCACCAGATAATGGGATGGCAGTGACTTACACGGGGATGTTTAGAATCATACAGATGGTCTTTCACTAGCTATATGATCCTGAATGAACACTAAACTATCCACTCCACAGTTCACTCCCCTGTCCATAAGTGAACCATATGGCGTGTAGAGAGGATTACTGACAGCATAGTCACATGTGCTCATTGGTACAGTCATGGTTTATACCTCCTATCCTTCCCAATAACATTTGTCTTATGGTTATTGTTTTAGCTTTTTAATTTTTATTTTTATTAGTATGTTTATAATACATAATTATTATATTCATCATAGAAAGTTGGTACATGTACAGGACACATCAATTCTTCATAGTCTTTTATTAATATCACTATTAATCTAAATCAAGATGATTTCAGTAGTTTCCAGTCTTTTATGATATTGCAATAAACTACTCCATACTTCAAATTTCTGCCATGGTCTGGTCTGGAATAATGAGACACTTGTGTGTCAGCAGAGTTCTCACAATAAGGAGGGGTTAAGACTAGAGACAACTAGTATTCAACTGGTGCTGTTTTCCTGTCTCGATGAAAGGACAGTTTCCAGGATGGTATATGTGAGTAAAATAAAGTGTTCTCTGGTAAAAATGGCTTCAGGCAGCTACTCTCGGTCTCAGATAGTGGTGGAACCGCTGAGCTGCTCTTCAGCCAGCCGCTTGGTCACCAAGCAACCCGGCTGCTGTCCGTCCATTCCTTAACTGCAAAACTGCTATTTTGGCAATCTGGGCAAGGAAAAATGGGCAGAAGCACACGTGGATATTTGTGACATGTGTAGGAAACAGAGGATGAGCACTCCTGCTGAAGAGCAGAGAGAACAGGCTGCACACTTGCTTTGGTGGTTTTACCATTTGTTTGATGGAAGGCTGCAACTCTCCTTTTTGTAATGCATTGATACATTTCCATGAGCCCTTTGGGCAGAAATGAGCTCAATAAATAAAAATACACATTTAGTGAAAACTAAGTACCGAGTTTTTACTTCAACAGAAAATGAATGATGAACATGCAACTTGACCAGAATGCTTGTGAGCATTTCCACCCACCACTGAAGCAGGTTGAATCACTAACCTCATGAAGATCAGAGGATACCAATCTGCCCAGAAACACTGACATCTATTTTACAAAATGTATTGTTATTTTGAGGAGGTGGCACCTAAAGGTAACACGTGCAGCCCCAGAAGGTGTGTTTTATGGATTGTTCTGTGATGCATGACTCTTCCTTTAGTTAAAATTGCTGTTCCTATAAACTAATTTCATTTATTTCAATTCCAAATTTTCTTGCCCACACAGAAAAATGAAGCTATTTAGGTAATCCTAAATATTACCTAAATATTTGATTCCTTAGCATAGATTTTCTTTTTTATTGGTATATGTCTGCAATACATAGTAATTATAATCATCTTGGGGAACTGTCATCGGATGTTTCAATGAGAAGTTAAATAAATGCCAATAATCACCTGACTCCTCATGAGCTCCTCAGACTAAAGCATTGACAAGTTCACCCTTGTGTTACTGAAACAGGCACCAACACTGTGATTGCCATGGCTAGTTCAGCTAAACACTTCATCAGTGAAGGTACGAGTATTTGTTTTGTGATGTAAATACAAACACAAATTTATTAGAACATAGAAACCTGGCAGAAACAAAAACCTGGCAATCCTTACTAAATTAAGAAATAGAACAAAAATATACTTCAATTAATTCAAAATGTGCCCACACTGATAATCCACCAATAAAAATAGTTTATAAAATTATATATACATGGTAATGGAGTTTATATGTGTGCATACACATATTTTAAGGTCAGTTAAGCTGAGCAGTTAACCCTTTGGGTAAAGGAGTTATCCATCTTGTCTGCAGTGTGGACAATGCAGCCTGGCACCTTATGCTATACAGTTACTATATAACATAAATGTTATATATACCCACAGATACTATATCATATAGATTTTTGTTACCTTGTATATGTAACAATATAAAAGTACTACATATAACTATATCTGTATAGCTATATAGTTAAATGAAGTATATGTATATACATTCACACATATATTCCACCAAAAATGTATACATCAGGAAAAGTAAAAATTGTATAAATACTTTATCACTAAATTTATTGAGACATCATGAGATTCACCATGAGAAAGGTAATACATATTACCTTTGATCTCTACAATCAATAGAGGTGCTCAAAGTGGTGGCCATGAGCTTCCACACATTTACTAGGCCAGCAAACTGCTTAAGTGTGTATACATTTTTTGGTGGACCCTGTGTATATATAGTTACATAGTTTATGCACATACATTGTGAAATAGGTCTGAACTGGAAACATTTTAGTGGCAAAGCTGATGCTGCTCACGTGTTTCAACATGGCAGTGTGTATTTCCTCTCCTAGTTGACTTGAAAACCTTGTTAAAACTATTTTGTAAATCAACACTAGTGTTCTGCAATGGCATTAATTTTTTATTTAAAAAGCCCTCTAAAATTCATTGCCTTCTATTCAAAATCGATTAAAATATTTAATAAAATAATCAAAGGATCAATCAACAAAATCCCAAAACACTTACTCTTCTGAAGACTTTAGCAAACCACAGTTATGAAATCAATTCTTACAAACAGGAAAACATTAAAATTAATCCTACAAATACAGGGAGCAACTAACGTAATAAAATGATGAGAGCTCATCAAATGTATATAATTTGAAATTTTCTAACTTCACTTTAGAATAGCATCACTGGTGGGAAGAATTTCTTGATGCAATTCCAGAGTTCTTATCTTTAATGGAAAAAGTTGCATACAGTATTAGAATGAAAGAAAAAGTTCAGAATGCCTAAGATCTTACAGCATCTAAATTTAACAAAATGTTTAGGATCATTAATAAAGGTAAGTTTTTTTTATGAAATTTGTCTTGCAAAAATGTTTATCAAAGAAAGGTCTTCTAAAAGGATATTCAAAGACAAAAACTTCTGATCCTGAAATAATCATATACTTAATAATGAATAAAATACGAACTTGAGAATATTTTCTATTTATCAAATGTTCTCTGATATAGGTAACTGAATACCAATTGACAAAATATATTTTCTATCAAAAATATTAAGGTTCACAAAGAAGAGACATTCAGGGGAGTGAATAACTTCAAAATCATTACCTTGAAATGCAAATAGAAACATGTTTACCACCAATGATTTATACATATAAAAAGCGTATGTTAAAAATACAATCTTTGGGGTCTGGGGATTTAGCTCAGTGGTTCCACTGCCTGCCTTGCAAGCACAAGGTCCCAAGTCAATCCCCAGTACCAAAAATAAAATAAAATCTTAAAAAAATAGTAGAGATATATTATTAGAGACATAAATGGCAAATTAACATTAAATTATGTGCATCTGTTCTATTATTCTACTTTTATTGTTTTTAATGTTGATAGAAAATTTAGATTATTTCATATTACTTTTTCTTTTTAGAATTTTAGAAAGTTATTTTTAAATACAACTCTTTTCATCAATCAACATAATAAAACCAATCTATTGGTTAAGTTTTTTTAGGATATATCTATACTTGCTACTTTTTCTTCCATGGCGAGGATCAAACACAGGCCCTGACACATACTGGGGAACTGCTCCATCCCTGAACTGTATCCCCAGCCCTTTAATTTCAATTTTTCACTATTTTCACTTGCAAAAGTTCATCTATTTAAACAACAAATTTTATGATCACCTTAGCAATAATTAATTCTGAAAGCCTAATATAAAACCTGACTGAAAAAAAAGTAACTCGTTATTATAAAGCTCAACCTCAAAATATTATTCATAAATAGTTAATAAATGAGTGATGTGGCATTATTTCATTTTCTATGTTCCTCCCTCCTTATGCCCCGAGCTTATTCTAATAGACACTAAAAATGCCTAGCGTAAAATAATACAGTAAGGCTCCATCCGGTGGGGTCAAAATGAAGGACTTCGGGCATGATTTGGGAACTTTCACAGCATTTTCTAAAATGGATCAAAGTTGTAACTCATAAATATTTTGGCTCATGCAGAAGAGAGGTAAGTAAGTGTGTCTTTGACCACGTGAAACAACAAAATAAACAGGGACCCGGGTACTGTTCTCACCATGAGTGTCATGAAAGATTATTTAGGAAGTATTCATTAGTAGCCTACAATGAGGTGAGAATGGTCTTTTCCCCACCTCAAAATCAACAGCAATACTTCTAAACTACCTCAAATCCAAGATTTTGACACACAATCCAGGTCACACCCAGGAGTAACACATGGAGCTCTAAGGGATAAGTCACTGCCATCTATTCTCCAGGAATATTATTAATATAAACACTCATATAAAGTATGTTGTAGCACTTAACCAGCATTGGCATTCAGATGGTATGTACATTGACTAAAGCGCTGAAATACTTGGACAGCAGTTGGTAAAGAGAAACCCTAAATTGACTGAGACACCAGTTAGCTATTGTGTTACCCACTGGGGGTCACAGAAGCAGGAAATGGACCTTGGAGTGCTGCCAGCACAGATGTGAGTGGCTTCCACTGGCTGCTACAACTCCAGATGGAGGCAGCAACCTGGGCAGGTGCTCCAGGTGCCCGGGGCGGGTCACAGTGGATAGGCAAGTAGTGAGGTTTTGGGTGGCAAACTACAGATTCGCCCTAGGCCTTGTGGGAAGAACTGGCCTCCCGGTGAGGTCATCCAGTATTTTTCAGCTGTAGCAAAGCACCAGAGCCAGAGTCCCATCTAACCCTCAATTTAGTGGGAGAACTTAGAAGAGTATAATGCACTTTCCTGAGGTACATCAACACTCAGAGAAGATCACACCAAAAATGTCCAAGCATCAGAAAATAACTCAGAAATGATTTACATGATCTGATGAATGATTTAAGCAGGGGCATTATACTTGTGCTTTAGATAACACAAGTCACTCTGTTAAGATTCAGTGACATTAAGGACATTCACATGTTACACCAGGAGTGCATCTCTGTTTGTGTCCAGAACTTTTTTGTCATCACAAATAGAAATTTACTATTCATCAAACAATAGCTCTCCATTGCCTCAGCCCTGGGTAATCCACATTCTCCTGTCTGTCTCCATGACTCTTCCTATTGTACACCTCATATGTAGGGGAGGGCTGAGAATCATGCAACATTAGTAAGGCAATTGCTATAGACAATGACTGTATCCCCTCAAAACTGACATGTTGAGATCTGACCTTCACTGTGTTGTGTAAGGACGTAGGCCTTTGGTTGGTTATTAGGGCCCTTATAGCAGGGCTCTTAGGGAACGTCCTCACCTCGTTTGTCTGAGGAGGACAGAGAGACAATAGCTGTCCATGTATGAACCAGCACTCTGGCCTGCAAGGGATACCAAATCTGTCAGCTCCTCAACTTCCAGCCTCCAGGACTATAAATAATGAATTTCTGTTGTTCATAAGCCAATCACCCTATAGCAGTCTGTGATAACAGCCTCAAAGAGCAATATATTCTTAACACACTTACCTGCATATTACTAGACTGAGTATTGAGTATTTAATATCACTCCTGACTCTATCCTCAAAGCTCTGAAAAATGAGGCCTGACATATGTTTGAGAGTAGCACATAGGATAATCTCATTTGTAGGATAAGTTTTAGAGATTATAACAACTCATAAAATTTATAGATTCAATACTGAAACTGTATACAATCTGGTCTCCTCAAATAGCTACAAGTATTCAAAAACTAGATTAATGCTCAAAATCTTTTTAAGTAACACCAGCTAACTATAACGCTGGTTGCTTTGGTCTGCACTAAATCATTTATAACTTCAAATTGAAAATATCAGATTCAGAAGTTTCAAATTAGCCCAGTGATATGAGAGCAGTCCCAGAGACCAAGGCTGTGAAATCACCTGCCTGAAACATCTAAACCCAAAGAAACATACTCGGCTTCTCACTTTCATGACAGAAAAGGTATGGTTTGGCCAAGACCTACAACTCCAAAATGGCATAAAGAAATGAAGTTGAGGCACAAAATCACAACGTTTATAAACAATGGATCAGCATCAAAACATGTAGTCACAGTAGAGACATCCATGGAACATTTTATCAAGAAAATTTGAAAATGGCTAAGAGAAAAGTGGCGTGGACATAAGTAGCATCTGTCCTTAAGCATATTTTTAACAGTATCTAAAAAGCACCTACTCAGGCCATGGAAGTCCGAAGACATGAGAGGCTGCTACCTCTAACGTACACTCCCTCCTCTCTCTCCCATCTTGTATTTCCAACTGCCAGCTGGGCTGCATGGCCTGGACATCTCCCAGTCAACTTCAATCAACAGGTAAACGATCTGCTCCAACTCTTCTTCCTAACTTGGTACGCACCATTACCATTCACACAGGTCACGTCTCACTGAGTCATCAATTGCTTCTCTCTATTTGGCCTCGGAGTTCAACCTGCCAAATTTCATTGCAAAAAGAAATCCTTTTTCCGTCCCTACTGGGCCAGTCTACTTCAAGCCCTCCGATCACTCTAGCAGGTCTCCCAAATTATCTCCCCACTGAAGTCTGTTATTCAAACCCAACCTCCACAAAACAAAATGATATCATTTCATTATGCTAAAATAGAGAAAGAGAGAGAGAATATCCAAACACCTTACCAAGCTGAAAGAGTTTTCACAGCCTGCCCTGACTTACTACCACTTGCCTTGTGCCCCATCATCGCCCCCACACTGCACATTTCAAACACATCCATTGCCTTCCCTCCACACACCCTTTCCATGCTTCCATGCCTCCCAAGTGTTGTTCTCTGCCCTCAAGCAGGTTCTCCCTGTTTTCCGTCTACACCCAGGAGACTCAAGTGCAACCACTCTCTCAGTGATGCCTTCCTTCTCTTGAGCTGCTTCACACCCTCCTCCATGTCCCCACAGAGCTGTGTTAAAACATTCCACATAGTAGATATATTTTACTAGTACATACTACAGACATGTCTACCTTCCTCAAACCAGGAACTTCCCACAGCAGGGGTCATGGATTATTTATACTTTATCCCAGTGCTTAATATAGTGTGGAACTATGGTGTGTGTTCAAAATATGTCCTCTAAGTGAGGAACTGCATGAATGAATGATGGAGAAGATCAAAGGCTAGCTGAAAATAAAATCCCAGCAAGATTTATTATGATCATTAGATGAGCTAAAGCTTTCTTTGAGGTTGAATTTTATACATAAATAGTCACATAATTGTTAGCAACTAAGTATACATTAGATGTTGAATGAGATGAAAAGACACTGATGAGGTTTCTAAAGTCAGTATTTTAGTCATTAAATTTGGCATAGAATATAATTCATGAGTAAGAAAGGAGGCTAGTATGGTTAGAACCAAGTGAACCAGTTGGAAACTAGACAATGGTGCTGATAGTGTTGCTGGAGTTAAAGCATCTGCTGAAGGAAAGTTTTGCAAAGTTAAGTAATACCACATTTACATTAAATGAGATAACAGCTCAACAAAGAAAAGAAATAGATTAAGTAGGAAATAGGTAAAATAATTTGTAGATGCCAAGTTTTTCAGAGATTGAAAGGAAATCAACTATAATATATGAGAAAGTAAAAAAAAAAAAAAAAGCAAACTAATGGATATTTGAGAGAAAGAAATGTGAAGGATTTGATGCAAATTGAGTATGGAGAGAAGATCTATGTATAAGGAAGGATAATTTTTCTTCCAACAGAGACAGAGGAATTAGAGAAGCTACTTAATGATTAGAAAGAAACAAACAAACAAATAAAGAGACAGACAGGCAGGGAGGCAGGGATTTCTCCACATCCAACTTAGATGGTAGCAACAGACCTTGCCAGAAATATCAGGAGAAAGCAATGGAAATTCACAAGATATACTATAGATGTGCTCAAAGTTAAGAGCTTTATATGTGTATTAATCAGCTTTCCCATTGCTGGGACACAACACTTGACACCCACAACTTAAAGGAGGAAAAGTTTAATTTGACTCACAGTTTTAGGAGATTCAATACATAATCAACAGTCTCTAGGGTAGGCACACCATGTGGAAGGCAAACTGGAGCAAAGCTGCTGAGCTCATGGCAGCTGGGAAGCAGAGCAGAGGATGGTGCCAGAGAGAAAGGGTCAAGGGACAGATACAATACCCAGGGCCATGCTCCTGAGCCACCCAGACACACCCAGACATGGCTCCACCTGTCCCCTGGGCAGCTTTCAAGGTAATAGAGTTGACACAATCAAGCTTAATTCCTGTTAAAAATGTGCTTTGGAATGCCACCATTTCCACAGTTCCTCAAAAATCCCGGGACAAAATAAGCAGAGAGAACACTGAAGGATGTTAAAAGATGAAGGCACTGGGATGTAGCCTGGTGCTTAGCTGTCCTTCTGCCATGGGGTTTTCCTGGCATCCCACTGACACCTTTCTGCAGTTTTCTACTTCACAGTGAAGCCGAAGTCGAGGTTCCTAGGGACACCTGCCGCACTTGAGCCCAGGATACAGGCTGGTGCCTGAGCAGTACAGGAGCATCACTAAGCACAGATGCTGGCGGCGGCATGCAGCCTTGGCAGCAGGACAGCGAAGACGCCTGGCACTGAACCTCCAGGCATCCCTTTGAAACTGCTGCCACTTTCATGCACAAAGACTGAGCTAAAACTTCATGAAAATGTTCAAGGGTCAGATTACATGAAACAGGTTACTCAATAGCCAAGAACCCACGTGAAACAAGTTTGCACATGAGGCCCTTGTGCCTTTTGTCACTTTAGAGGACTGCTGTGTCTCCCTGACAGCAGCTCATGCACACACCCCATCTAAATTACAGACAAACGCACACAACTATCTGCTGGAACCTATGAGAATCTTAAATGATAATTCAAACATTTTGACTTCAACAAAGAGCATTGTTTTCCAAGCATCTTTTCCTTGGTTTCTAAACCCATGTGTATTTGAAGGGGAAAACTCCATGTTTCTGATTCATTTATCCTTAACTCATCAGAATATCGCTGGAGAAGAGGGCTGAGCATCCACATTGCCTTCCTCTCTCTTGTCCTGTACTTCTCGTACCACTCTTCTTAACAGCAGGCAGGTGGACCAAAGCATGATTAAACAGACACGAGCTGTAAAATGCTACCATTTTGATTCAAACTACCAGATCTTTGTGCTTTGAAAGACAGCATTAGAGTCTCCCCCTTTCCTAAATGTTAATGGTGTTATTTTGTTGGTTGGGTAGTGTTTTGTTTTTGAGCAAAAGGGAAAAGAAAAAGCAGAACATGGACAGCACTGTAAGTGAGACAATTCTCAACTTCTTTCATTGTCTTAACCTTTTACTATAAGAGGTGCCCGAGTGGTTATCAAGAAATGTGAATTAATAAATGCATTACGCTCCCCTGCACCTACAAAAGGTCAATATCACCACAGTTATAAGTTCGTTTAAAAGTAGAATCCATCTTTTTCCTTGGAGACAATGTTATATGATTAAGATCTAAATTCCTGGTCAAGCCAGTGAAATCTAAGCTCAAGAGCCCTCAGCCTGGCACTGGCTGGGGCTGCGGCAGTGTCGAGTGGCAGAGGAGAACTCTGCGGCCCCAGAAGGCTCAAGTTCAAGGTGAGCTCAACTCCTGTGCATGCTGAGTAACATCCAGGTCACTGTTCTCATCGTGAGAGAAGGACTCCCTAGAGGGGTGAAGGGCAGGAAGAGGACAAGGCCCGCAGAGCCTCGCCTCCAGCAGTGGGAGATGTGCTCGGCCCTCAGCACTCTAAGTGGCATCCTTTTAGGGAAAATGTTTCCAAGAGCAAACTCACAGGTTTAAGGCAGCAGCCCCAGGTGGCCCAAGCTCTAGGTGCCAGCGGCCCCGAGGCAGGCATGGCAATGGCAGACAGGCTAGTCAGGCTGGAGCTACACACAGCAGTCAGCATACATGGGCTGGCAGAGGCCAGGACCCAGCTCTCTGGCCATACTCTGCACCCCACATGGCCAACAGGCATGAACAGTGTCCCTGAGAAACTCCCCAACCAGCCTAACCTACTGCCCTCAGACCAAAAGTCACATGGAAAGCATCAAAAACTAATTATAAAACTCTTTGCCAGTTCCACTGGCAGCCTCTCATTCTTCAAGGGAGTATGTTAAAGTTTATTTGTGGAAGGGGACTAAAGCAAATTCTGGCAAAAGCCCATCCATGCAGCAATGGCCAGGTTGGGGAGATGTCTAGCAGTGAGCAGGGCTGGTACCTGCTGTAACATCAGCCTTAGGCCTCTGGTATTCCTGTTGGATGGAAAAACTTGACATGAACACTGGCAAAGAACAAGTAAGAAAAGGGAGAGACCACTATAAAATCCAGCAAGCATTTATAGAGTAGTAGCCCTGCTCAAGCTCACAGACTGTCGGGGCTGGAGAGGTCCTCAGAGATCCACTGTTCAGCCCTCTCCCTTTACAGATGGCAAACTCGGGCTTGGGGGGGTCTCAGGGCTCCCAGAGGTCACACTGCCC
Source organism: Heterocephalus glaber (assembly GCF_053883595.1). Classification (NCBI taxonomy): domain Eukaryota; kingdom Metazoa; phylum Chordata; class Mammalia; order Rodentia; family Bathyergidae; genus Heterocephalus; species Heterocephalus glaber. The sequence continues at coordinate 34,453,483 of NW_028258317.1, forward strand.
ATATATGTGCGGCTCTCTCGGGGCCCTGAAGGAGAGAAGGTTCAGTCATCACCGATGGCCTCTGACACCTGGAAGCTTCTCCTGATGTTAGGGGAATGTCCTATCTTCTTTGAGCTCAAGGGTGCCAAGAAATACAGAGTATATGCCAATAGGTAGGGGCAAAAGCATCATAATCAAACAATGAAGTAATGTGTAAGGACATAAAAAATGAGGATTTCAACTATTTTGTGGAATTATAAGAGAGATACAATAAGCCTATAAAATAATGCACAGGGGTCTTATATTTAAGCTTGTTTCAAATAGTAGTTTTTACTTAGCAAATAGCAAGGATATTTGCTTAAGAAAAATGTCCACATATACACGTGCATATTTCTCCCCTAATGCAAGTATAAATGATAGTAAATAAGACATCATTTTTGTTTTAAAGAGTTAAATACTAAATGCACTAAATCCTAACTCAAGTAGGAGTGGAGTATTCCTGGTATTCTTAAAGAACAACATAAAAGCCACTGGGGCTGAAGAACAGTTAGTGAAGGAACAGCCAGTAGAAGACAAGGTCAGCAGGGTCACCAAGTGGACAGGGCACTGCAGCCTATTTGGGAGCAGCTGGGAAAGCAATGGAGTGTATCAAGTGGAAGAACGGCACAACCTCACTCGTGTTTAACAGAATCACCCACTTCAGTCCCTAGAAGATATCATGGGTAGATAAAAGCAGAAGTTGAGACCAAGTGGATAACACTTTTCCAATAATCTAAGCAAGAGGTAGATTGTTCAAACCAAGGAGGCAACTCTGGAGACAAAAGTGACTTGCACCTTCACTGACAGATGGAGGAGCTAAGAGCACGGCTGGTGAATCCGCTGTGAGGCAAGCCAGAAGCAGCAGTGAGCACAACTCCGACGCTCGTCTGAGTAAGTGGATAACGGAACTGCCCTTCAGGGAGATGGGAATAATGACTTCAATGATGGTAACTAGACTGCCATTTCTCAGTCCCAAATAGCAAGTAAAATTCACTACAAATGATATAGACTATAAATATCAGAGTCATGACTTGATATTGTTAATGAGGATTAAAAAAGAAGAGGATATTAAAACAGAAGTGACTTGAAGCAAAGAGTCCACCAAAAATAAAACAGAATCAAGCATGTGTGAGGGTAAGTGTTTAAATGAGGGACTGATGACTAGCCAGGATATTATGCAGAAACCAAACAGGGGTGTGGCAGGCTGAGAGGAGCTCCCAAAACTGTTATACCTACCTTTCTGAAGGGATCTTTGTATATGATTAAGGACTTTTAGATGAGATGGTTATCTTGAATTATCCAGGTGAGTCCTAAATGCCATCAAAAAGAGGAAGAGAGAGGTGTGACACCTATAGAAGAGAGGCAGAGATTGGAGTAATGTGGCCACAAGCCAAGAGAGGTGAAGAAATACTGGAAGCCACCAGAAGCTAGAAGGGCTAGTAACAGGCTGTCCTCCAAACCTGGGGAGGAAGTATGGCTTCTGATTTTGGATTGCCATGCTGTGAAAGAATATGGTTTTATTTTGTTTTAAGCCTCTTGATTTGATGTAAAGTATTCAGCAAACATAGGGAGCACATGAGGCTTAATCTTTGGCATATCTGACACACAAGGTGCCAGGCTGCATTGTCCACATTGTAAACAAGATTGGATAACTCCTTTACCCAAAGGGTTAACTGCTCAGCTTAAATGATCTCACAGAAGAGACTGATCAACCCCAATAACCGGAAGTCAAAGCACACAAGCTTGAATATTGCATGGTTTTTCTGATATGAGAAACCCAAAGTATAAATAAAGAGAAAAATAAAAGAGATAATAGGAAGTAGGGAGATCTCTCTCAAATGGGAAAGAGATCAAACAATGGAGAGAGAGAATAGCAAGGAGAGGGAGAGGGGGTAAGAAACAGAATTAAGATGTGTTATGTACATGCACCAACCCCACACAAGGAATGTAAATATTCTGTACTGCAACATGGGCCAATAAAAAGAAGTCAAACTGCTTGAAGAAATGTGTCTTGAAATGTGGAGAAATGATCACATACCAGGTTACCACAGAAGAAATACTCAGGTTATGGCTTACTGGAGAAATTCCAAAGACTTTGTAACTTACTTGTATTTGCTTTTTCAAAGGCCTGTGGGAGGATATAAATTGATTATTTCAATCACTATATTCAAAACATTTTCAAAACAACCTGCACTAAAGCTAATGTATTTATCCCCACCCAACACACAGAAATGATTTTAAATTGCATGAAATGAACTTTGTGGAAGGGACTCCAGTCATCTGTTCCAAACCCCTAGCTTCGGAAATCACCCAAGAAACTAATAATTCTCTAGGAAAAGCCTTTAAAATTCTGGATAGAATTCTACTGCACCTTCAACAAAAAAATGAGCTTACCACTAAAGCCTAAAACAAAAGCAATCAGGACACAAAAAGCCTAAATATAAACTGTAGCTGGCCACTCAGTGTCAGATTCAGTCATTTCTCAATGTCTCTCAAAAACCACCTCCAAGAGCCTTGTGCCTATTCTTCAGCTTTGTCTGCTCCGCACCTGGGAGCCTCCAGAGGAGCTGGTAGAAAGGCAGTAGATGGCTCTGGAGGTGCCACCCCAGCTCTCAGCAGACGTGGCTTTTGCCTCATTAACAGTGGCGGCTAGAAACATAATTGAGTACAGCTGCAAGGAGGGAAAACCGCCTGAGCTCATGGTTGGCTGACAGCTCATGAAATCCCACCCTATTAGTATTCCTCTCAACAGTGATCCTCTACTTGGGGGAAAGCCTAGAACAAAATCCAGCAGCAAAGGGCCTATTGCCAAACACAGGGACACCCAAAGCTACGCACAGGTAGATTGGAATAAAATGTAATTCAAACACCCAAAACAAGAAGGGGCCTGCTGAGCACTCTCCACCCGGCCTCTGCATTGTGGTCTTGCTCTAAATGAGACACGACACCTGAAGGATGTCATCCGCCAACTTGCTGCAAATCAGCCATGCCATGAAGATTCGGACAAGCTGCAGACCCTTGGATTTAGGAGACCCCTTGGTGTCTAACACTGGTCCCCAGCGGAATTTCAGATAAACCCTTTCACTAACCCTACTGGGGCATCAGGGTACTGATGTGGCCTTTCCCAGTTTGTTCTTGGGGCTATGTTTACAGCTGCCATAACTTTCTAAAAAACCTCAAACACTTTCAGACCTCATCAGAAGTACAGAAGCGGACACTGCTGACCTGAGACTGTACCCAATGAAAAGATGAAACTAGTGTTGCCTGAAAGAGGTAGGATACCGACAATATTTACACTTCTTAAAAAACATCCAGTTTGCAACTAACTTCTTTGAAATTAAAATGCGTAGTGTGTTTCTATTTGGGGTTCATAGTATGTCTCCAAATAGACTTTTCCCCAACTTTTCAAAAGGGATAATTAATAGAATTGGATGGGTGCTACACACAAAAAAAGGGTAAGTCTTAAAAGCTCTAAAATACGATTAAAATACAAATAATACAGCAAGCAGACAATACTCATCTAATCCAACAAGCTCTGAATCATTTTGTTTTCTGCTAAGGAAATGAGCAAAGAAAAAGGCTCACGAACTGCACAAAACAAACACCCAAGCTCGTATTTCTGATCCCATCCCCTGGCATGGGGAAGAATGGCAAACCTGAAGGATGTCCAGGTAAGCTCTGGCTCAGATAAAAGTATGGTATCATGATTTCATAGATCAGTTACAAGTGCCTTGTCGTATTACAAGCCAGACATGCAATAGGTCTTTTTTTCTTCTTTATACAGACACTATTCTATTAACAGCCCCAAGAGATGGAGCTCTGGTTTTTATTTGTACTTCATCAAAAGACTAGAACTTATCAGGTGATTTGGGAATTGAAAATAGCTCATTGGTAAAAGGCCCCATTTTCTTAAGGACAATGGTGCCAGCAGCCCAAACAGAACCCACCTGGGCTTACATTCGGCTAACAAGATGTTAATCTGTTCACATCATGAAACAGCTACCCAAGAACAACCTGGGGAGATTAACTCTTGCATGGAAACAACTTTTCTGCTCAGTTGATTACATACTGTACATTTCTAAACTATTCCCCTCTACCCAACTCCACCATCTTTTACTTTATAATTTTGAAAGTGATGAAGCAGGCAAGAATCTCTTCTAAAATAATCTCTCACTCCTATTTTCAGTGGTTCCTGTCCCCTATGTCTCAGACTATTCCTAAATTCTTGAAAGTGGTTTGTTCATCTGTACACATCCAGATATCAACCACACGCTTGCATGTGTCTGTAAGACTTTCCGAGTTTATTGTGTCCGTGGTCAGCATGAGTGACCCTCTAGGCTCACAAATGTCTTTACAGCCTGCCTTACTGGGAAGTGTGGCCCGGGAACTGAGTTCTTGTGGTGGGACAATAGGAACTGGGAACCTATTGTAGTCTGCTCAGAATGTGAGCAGAAATGATGTATTCTGTTCCCGAGACTACCCCTTATGCAGCACTCAGCATTCTCTCCCACCATCTGTAATGCAGACACAGGTACCAGGTGACCTTGGGAACCATGTGTTCAAGACAGAAGAGCCTCCCTAGACAAACCCCCAGAGCACCTTCTCTTGAGCCTTGCCAATTGGACTTTGTGAATGAGAAATAAATTATTCTCCTAAACTTTGGATGTTTTAAGATCTTTCTACATAGCAACTAAATGTTCCCTTAACTAATGTATGAACATAGGTGCTGTTGTGATTAATGATGTATGCATTCATTTTATAAGCCATACCAACTCAGGGCAGTTTTTGTCTCTGCATATTTTCTCAAAAACACTTCATTATTTCTTTTTTCAACAATTCCAGGCACTGAACTGATGTAATATAGACAGAGAGCAGAGTAACTCAATTCCTGGTCCCAAGTTTACAATGTCTGTATTGGGGAGGATGGACATATAATAAAAATACAAACAAGTGTATCATTACAAATCATAAGTGCTTGAAGGAAACCGGGCATTATACAGGAAAATGACAGAAATGATATAATACGGACTGAGGTAGGAGAAGGGAAGGACAGGAGTTTCCAGGGTAATGATATTTGAGCTACAGGCCACACCAGTGAGCATACAGAAAACTGAAGGAAAATTTAAAATTTTTATTAAAAAAATAAAGAAAAGAGCCCTCCAGGCACCGATCAAACTGTACCAAGTCCCTGAAGTAGGAACAAACTTGATGCCATGAAGGAACTAAAAGAAAAGAAGGCCAGGCAAGCTAGATAGGAGTGAGCATGAATAAGGAGAAGCAGAGGGAGGAGGGAAAGGAGGAAGTGAAGGAGAGAATACCAGAGCGGGGCCAAGCGTGGAGCTGTCCGACCACAGTGAGGATTATCAGTCCTCTTCTAGAGCATGTATGCTCAGTGGGGGCAACATTCTTGGGGCTGAGAAAAGGGAGAACTTACACAGTCCCACAGGACCACAGCACATGTAAACAAAGACTATATTTATGGAATAAAAATGCCATGGGAGTGGGAGTGGATTAGGGGAAAATCTAAAAAGGCTTTTCTTAGGAGGTAATAATGAAAATGAAGGCTGAGAAATACGGGGTTAAAGGCAACAGGAAGCCAGAAAAGACTTTAAGCAGCAGAATGCCATAGGCCAATGTTAATTTCACAATATCCATCAAGCAGGAACTATTTGCATTTTTCTACCTCAAAAAGCATATTTGAGTTACCTGACCAAGATGGCACCTCAAGTAGCCGGGTGATTTCCTCCACAACACAGGACCAAAGCAAGGGAAACCAACAGCTATCCCAAGGCAGCGTTTGAGGCGGGACATCAGCATGCAGGACAGATGCAGCCCAGACACTGCAGGTGCACAATGACCTCACAGAGAAAGGAACCAAGCACCCAGCATCTACCATGCCATCTCCAGATCACTCCTGAGCCAAGAGAAGCTTCACTCAGCCGGAAAGGACAAGCAGAGGCCCCAGCATTCCCTACCACTCACACACACCTCAGGTGTTCACTGCTGAAGAGCCCTGCAGCCCTCTGAGGCCCTGAATCCACATGGAAAGCTGCTGGGTTACCATACTGCTGAGTTTCCAGGAGAACATGCACAGCCCATGTTGTGCCCCTGCCCACCCAGGGTCCTAAGAAGCACCCAGGCAACTGCTTCCAGCCTGCACTGAATGGCTTAGGCTGCCAGTGCCCCCATGGAAGCAACCAAGTGATCCAAAAAAGAAACAGAAAAGATCCATGGGACAGATAATTCATTTTTGAAAAGATAAACCAAATAGATGAATCTTTAGCTAGACTAACCAATAAAAAAGAAAGAAGACCCAAATAACTAAAATCATAGATGAAAAGGAAACTTTAATGCAAAGGGTCATTAGGAACTACTAAAAACAAATATACACCAATAAATTGAAAAACCTGAGAAGAAATGGACAGATTTCTGCACAAACACGACCTACCCAAACATGACATGAGGACGGAAACCCTGAACAGGTCAATAACAAGCAATGAGATTGAATCAGTAATAAGAAGTCTCCCAGCAAAGAAAAGCTCAAGATCAGATGGTTTCACAGCTGATTTTATCAAACTTTTAAAAAAGAAGCAACACCAATTCAACTCAAACTATTTTGAAGGGAGAGAACTTTTGCAAGCTCCTTCTACCGGGCCAGCAGTGTCCTATGCCAAATCCCAGCCACTGAGAGAGCAATCAAGACATTGGTCTCACTTACAATAGGTGTGAAAAAATAATAATGATAACTTCAGGATAAATTTAACCAAGGAAATGAGCTCTACAATGGAAATTATAAAACACCAATTAAAGAAATTGAGGATCCCCCCAAAATGGATTAAAGTTTTGTTAAAATAGCCATACTATACAAAATTATCTTCAGAGTCAATGCAATTCCTATCAAAATATCAGTAATATTTTTCACAGAACTAAAAAATGCACTACTAAAATTTGTATGGAACTAAAAAAGACCCTGAATAGCCAAAGAAACCAAATTGCAATACCTGACTTCAAAACATATTACAAAGGAATAGTAACTATATTAGTCAGTGCTTACAAGAGCACGCAGGCTGGGGCAAGGCTCCTCAAAGACAGCACATGCTCTCAACCAGATTTAATGCAGGACACAGAAATTTACAAGATTGGCCTACAGTGGCTGTGCAGAGTCAAATGTAGAAGAGTGCAAGAGATCAGTCTAAACTCTAGAGATCTGAAAGATCCAGCCGAGGCGTAGAGCCCAAGGCACCGTCCCGCAGGACTCAAATCAGGAGGCTGAAGGATCCGTGAGGAAAGACCAAGGGGTCTGGGCCCGGAGGTCAAAGGGCTGTGGAAGCTGAAGCATCTTTACTGAAAGCCAGGAGAGGCCACCCAAGACAAAAACTAAGACTGGAGCTCCTCCAGGAGAAGGGCCGAAGCTCCTCGGAGGAAAATCAGCCTCAGTGAAGCTCTTCCAAGGGAAATCAGCTGAAATCCTTCCTCCCATTCTCCTTTTATATTGTTCCAACAACAATCCTCCTTAAAGTGGGTCTTCTGCACCCAGAACCCTGGAGGCTCAATTCAGCTGGGTGTTCCCAATCAATTAACAAGCACAGTAACCAAAAAAACATGGTACAAGCATACAAACATACACTGATCAATGGAACAGGGTAGTGAACCCAGAAATAAATCCACATATTTATAGGCTACTGATCTTTGACAAAGGTAACAAGAACTCACATTGGAGATAGAAAAGTCTCTTCAATAAATGTTACTGGGAATATTGGATTTCCATATGTAGAAGAAATAAGCTAAACCCCTCTCATCATTTGCAAAAATCAACTCAAACTGACCAAAAACTTAATGTCCCAAACTCTAAAACTACGAGAATAAAAATATAGGGAAAATGCTTCAAGACACTGGTTCAAGCAAAGTGGGTTTTTTTGCTATGATCCCAATAATACAGATAATAAAAGCAAAAATTTACAAATGAGGTTATGTCAAACTAAAAAATTTTGTACACCAAAAGAAAAATCGAGAATGAAGAGAAAACCTGCAGAATGGGAAAAGTATTTGCAAGCTAATCATCTAATAAAGAACTAATAATATCCAGAATATGTAAGGAACTCAAAATAATTCAACAGCCTCCTTAAAACAATCCAATTTTTTTTTTTTAAAGGCAATTGCTGGATTGGCCTCACAGGAGAACACAGTATAATACAGCACTGGAAATATGGTGAGGCAGAGCTTTTTGTTTTTACTACTGAAAATTTAATTTTGGCAAATTAAAATTGTCAATATTTTAAAAATAGGCCAATGACTTAGCTATACAAGTGGGCAACAAGCATATGAAAATGTGCTCAGTATCACTCACCATCAGGGAAGTGCAAATCAACAGTACTCTGAGATTTTATTTCATTCCAGTTCAAACGGCTATCATAAAGAAAACAGAAATAAACAAATTCTGGTCGGGATGTATAGAAAGGGGAACTGTTACATGCTGTTGGTGGGAATGTGTCAGCCACAGAAACATAAACACTGAATGTTCCCATTTATAGGTGAAAGATCAAAGGTTGGTTCCCACAAAGTAGAGAACAGAATAGTGGTTACCAGAGCTTTGGAAGAGTACAGGGGGAGGGGGAGTTGGTAATGCAGGAGGAATAACTTCTAATATTTTACAGCATAGTAAGAAATTATGTTGGACATTGAATGTTTCAAAATAGCTAGTAGAGAGACTTTTAAATGTTCCCACTATAAAGAAATATGGCTAAGATGATACTTGTTCCAATTATCCTGATCTTAATATTACATTGTACACATTTTGAAATAGCACACCATAGTCAGCAAATATATATAATTAATGTGGAAATTGAAAATAAAAATGTATTTTAAAAAGATTTTGTATTAAAATAGTTGGAAATATCTATTCTTCGTTTAGACTTTCATCGTTAATTGGTATTAACCCAGTAAATCATGTAATAAGTCTTTCATTTTATAGATTTAAAAACTCATAAAGGCTACATAATTTGTCCACAACTGTGTTATTAGCAAGCAGCAAGCAGAGTTTAGATCCTTATCTATGCCTTTTCTTTCCACTCTTCCCAAAATTCCACCTGTCGGTCCACACATCACACCACGCATGCGATTCATTTGCATGTCTTCATTCACGCATTCATATTGGCCTCCCTTCCCACAGTATGACTTAAGGCACACACAAAAGTTTCTTTTTGCCATGATTCTGGACCTTTAGAGGAAAAATGTCCTCATCACACACTGTCCCCATTGTCACAGGCTACATACAAGATGAAACACCAGAACTGCTTAGATCTGTTGACTTGGCTGAATGTTTAGGAACTGAGTGGAATATTGCTCAGCCTTTGTTTTAACAATCAGAGGAAGATTGTCAAAGTGGGCCAATTAGTTCCATATTTAAGTGACAAATACTTGGCTCAAAATAGAAAACTACAGATCTGCAGAGGTCAGTGTTGCTGCACTTTTATAAAGAAAAAGCACCACAGAATAATAAGACAAAATGGAACACCAGTGCTTACAGTAGCATTATCCACCACAGTCAAAGGTTGGAAGTGATGCAAGCATTCAATAATAAGTGAACAGATAAAATGCGCTATGCATGTGTATATGCCATGGAGTACTATTCAGCCTCAAAAAAGGAGGTTCTGATATATGCTATACAGATGAACCTTGCTATACAGATGCCCAGTGAAATAAGCCAGTCACAAAAAGATAAATATTCTGCTTATATAAGGCATCTGATGTGCTCAAGTTCATAGACACTGAAAGCAGACTGGCGGTTGCCAGTGATAGAAGAAGGGAAGAATGGGGAGTTGTTGACTAGTGGTCATAGAGTTTTAACTTTTTAAGATGGCAAAATTTCTGGAGATGGACAGTGGTGATGGTCACACAGCAATGTCCTTAAAAGTATGGAACTTATGCTAGGATGGCATATTTCACATATACATATATATGTATATGTATGCATCTCACCACAATTATAAATTTTTCAATTTTTTAAATGATAAGTCAAAGATAATGTTAAAAGGTTGCCCAGTAGTGTCAAAGAACCTCTGCTCACAAAAACACACATGACCAGAAAGTATAAACATTCAGACTACATCTTGGAAGCCTGAAAGTTTGGAAAAGCAAATGAAGTTGTAAGCAAAACAAGAGAGGGAGCACTGGGTCCATGATAACATTACATTCAGCACCCTCTTGAGTTTGATGTGGCCAAGAAAAAGTGACCAGAAGCAATATCTGTGAGCTCTGAGCAGAAGTGCTTATTGGAGCAGCACACTCCCTCTCCTGCCCTAAAGGCTACAGAGGTGCAGGTGAGATGATGCTGTCATCGGCAGGGAATCTTTTAAAAAATAATTATTTGTTATTAGTACATGTTTGCAGCACAAATGAGTACATTAATCATGGGGGTTTAGTACCTGTACATAACACATCTTAATTACTCTTTTTCATCCCTGACCCCCTAAGCCTCCTGCTCCTCCCAACCCTGGTCCCTTCCCATTTGCATGGACTTTTGAGGACACATGGAAGACCAAGTTCCCTGGCACTCAGCACCGCAGCTGTGGCCAGATGGGGAAATAACCCTCTGTGGTGTTGAGCCACCAGGCTTGGGGGTTGTAGGTTAGCACATACTCCAGCCCACCTGACAATACAGATTTTAAGGGGGCACTAGCATAGGAGACTTTGAATTTCAGCTTATATCAGTAAAAGGCACTCTTTAATAATAAACAGCCTTTGCGTCTCTGCAACTGAATTCTGAATACTCTTTGTGACGTATACAAGATTGAACAATGACTATTAGCACTAAAGAAAACTTTTCTTTTCAAGTAGTTTAACATCACAGGCTGCATGATTCAGTGTAGAATGTATCCATGTATTTAGCTGGCCCGGTTTGTAACAAAGATGGGGAAACATTGTAAATAATAGGCGCATGAAATGTTCTCTCTGCCTCCAAGCAGTGGCTCCACCATAGTGGGGGAGAAAAGGTGTTCAATAGCACACACTCTACTTTTCGTCAAGTGTCTGGTTCCTGGATGCTTTCGGCTTCTAAATAAGTATCTGTTCATCTCCCAGGGCATGATGACTTGAGAAAACCCATAGACGCCAGTTCTTGTAGGTTACGTGCCCGGTAAGGGTGAGGGCTCTCTTTTCCCTGTCACCCCTGCATTCCCTCACTGTAGAGTGACCGTAAGCTGAGGCAATTCACAAACATCTGAAAATCATTTATAAAAAACTGAGGTTACTACAAATAAAGACACTTTAAGCTGGTGGTTCACATCTTTAGTTTGTGACGTAACTAGACACTGAAGTAATACTGTATGCTCTGGTGGGAAAATTCACTGAACAGGGTTATGAGAAGTGTGACTCACTCCCACCTCTACCACTATCAGACCAGGAAACATTGCTCAACCTCCTCAACCTCATTTCTGAAGCTAAGACAGATGGGCTGTGTTTCCCCAAATCCGATCTCTGGTCCCATTTCATCTGGGTCCTGTGTGGGTGTGTGAGTGAGGACGTTATGAGGCTCCAGTGACAAGTGCAGATCTCTAGGCCCACCCAGCATCTCTGAGAGTGCAGCCCAGGAATCTGAATCGAAAACTCAACTTTTAGGTACCCAGCTCAATTCCTAGCAAACCTGACTGATGCTCATGGCTCCTGTGCCATCTACCTCACCACCAAAAGTGCGTAACTCCCTACTTAAGGGTCAACCTAGTACAAAACAAAATATTAAAGCAGATGCAGAATTAATACAATTCAAGACATTTCCCCATTCACTTCATCTCGTCTCTATTCTCCACCACAAAAAATAGCCTATGTGTCCATCACACCTTGGAGAATATTTTAATACCACATATGATATTTCAAGGCCAGGTCTTTACATCATCTTAACTCCATGTTCCCTCATAAAACTGCTTCCAGATATGAATGTCAACATTTGTAAAACAATAAAATATTTCTGTGCTGCATTTCTCAGCAAATAGGTTAGACTGTGTTTACTTAAGCAAAAAATGGGAAGTGAACAGTTAGTGAAAATTTGAAAACTGAAACCCAAAAGGGGGGATGGAGAGAGCACCTAGGGTTGTGTTTGGGAACCATAAGGGAGTCAGCAAGCAAGGATTCCATTCCCTGAAAAAGAATTCCGCAAAGAGGATCAGTAAACCCAGGGCCAGGTCCTGAGCTCCAGGCTGCCCAGCCGGTGCCTTGTTTATAATACGGCCCAAGGACTCACTTACACTGGGAATAAGAAGAATCAGACTCTGAAAAGTGTTCATCACAACCAGAATGAATTTTAGTGGGATTTGGAGATGGATCAAGATAAGAAAATAGAAATAATAGTGCTAACTTCCAGTTAAACATGGCACGTACAATACCATGTTTTCTCCATTTTTTCCCAAATGTCTGCTAAAATAATTATAAATAAAGATGACAAGAGAACTGGAAAGGAGACAACAACAGACAAAAGATGTCAATAAATTTTTGGAATATGGAAAACTGGTGGAGGAATAACTGACAAGAGAATTTTGCCTGCAGAGAAATATAATGATGAGAAGCAAGACCATTTGGCTGTAAAACTTCATAAAGACTTCAGACTTGGAGGCACCTGGTGCTGTGGAAAAGGGGAGAAGGGGAAATTTGTCTACAGCTAGGCGTATTGGTTGAAAGTCTCTGTATAAAGGACTCTGTTGGAAAATGAAGTTGAGAAAATCTTTTAGGACATATAATAAAACCATAACAATAAAGATAAAAGATTTTAAAAGATAGATATTTGGTCTAGGAGACCAATAACTAAAAGGTGTTTTACAAAACAGAAAACACATGAAAGTATTAGGAAGGAGATTATTGAAGACATCTGAAAATAAATATTCCCCAAACTGGAGATACAGATCTATCGAATATTGAAGGCCCAGGCAAAACCTAGTTCAGTGAACTGAAACACCCCATAGCAAGGCACAGTATTGTGAAACTTCAGCATAGCCTCAGAAAACTGGGTCTCGTGGATAAAATCTGGCCTGTCACCTGTTTATGTAAATAATTATTGGAACATAGCCAGGATCATTTACCTATTGTGTGTGGCTGCTTTCACACTACAATGGCACAGCTGATTGGTTAGGACAAAGAACATTCATTATACACAAAGCCCAAAACATTATATTGCCCTCTATAGGAAAAGTTTGCCAACTCCTGCTTTAGGGCACCAGATATAAATGCTCTAGAAGTTTCCAGAGACCAAAAAGTCAGGCTAAAGACACAGGAACTAGATTAGAAATGACCCTGGATGCCTCAGTAGCAATGTGAAATCCGAAAAGAGAATGCAGCAATGTTGTCAAAATTTGAAGGACAGACTAGTATGTAGGGGCAGAGAGAAATTATTTTCAACCTAGCACTTTAAACCATACAAAAAAAAATCAAACAAAAGATTAGAATAATTGTTAAGACAAAAATAAGAATTTTTATTTTCATACTTTTTCTTTGCTAGAGGTTGTAGGGCCTATGAAATAGGAAACTTGACAGAAATTTTTTTTAAAGGGAAGCCTTGGTGTGGCATCCATGTGGGTGGCTACACAGAAAATCATTAGCCCTGAAAACAACAGTGGATCATGGAAGGAGGAACCCTGGCAAAGAACAGGTCTGAAGCGGTACCCGGAGTTTGAAAAAGGTATTCATACTCAGGTGCAGGTCTGTAGCCCTGGAGTGAAAGAATAACAGCTATAAAAATTAAAGACTTCTCTCTCCATTAAGGTAACTGTTTACTCCAAAAGAAGTAAATGTTGTAAATGAAAAGGTGCCCAACATCATTAGTCATTAGGGAAACAACAAATGAAAATCACAATGGGATACTAGCATGGCTGTAACAAAAAGTCAGGTGACAACGAGTTCTGGTGAGGATGTGTGCAAGTTGAAACCTCCCCCCACTGCTGGTAAGAATGCATAAAGGCAGAGTTAGTTTGGGAAACACCCTGGCAGTTCTTCAAATGATTACACAGAGGTACACTTTCACCCAGCAATTCTACTCCTAGATAAATGGCCCTCAGAAATGAAAAAAACTTGTTTGTAAATGTGTATAGCATCATTATTCACAATAGTTAAAGGAAAGAAAAATTCAAGTGTCCATCAACAAACAGATAAACAAAATGTGGCATATTCACACAGTGGAATATTATTTCTTCATAAGTGGATATGTTGAAATATGCCATAACTTGGATGAACATTGAAATTATCATGTTAAGTGGAAGAACCCAGTCACAAAAGTCCACATAATATAAAATTCCACTCAAAAATCCAGAGGGAAAAAAGCGATAAATGGTTGCTTAGAACTAGGGTAGAAGAAGCACAGAGACATGATAGCTAAAGACATTTGGGTTTCTTTTTAAGGTACCAAAAATGAAAAATTGACTGTGATGATATTGTACATATCTGAGAATGTAATGAAAATCAGTGAAGGGGCCGGGGATTTAGCTCAGTGGTTCCGGCGCCTGCCTCGCAAGCGGAAGGTCCTGAGTTCAATCCCAGGTACCAAAAAAAAAAAAAAAAAAAAAAACAACAAAAAATGAAAATCAGTGAATTGTACAATTAATTGGATGAGTTCTTTGGTATGTGAATTACAAGTCAATAAAGCTTTAAAAATGTACTAGAAAAAATGAGGTAATGTATTATTTGGAAGGCTATAACTATTACACTACATTAATACTGACCACTGATTTTTAATGTGATAAAAGATAATGGAAGTGAAATATAAAAGAGAATTAGGAAACCATAAAGTAATTGGAATTTCATAAAATATAACAAGAAGTCCCATTATAATTACACTGTAGAAATTATGACAGTAACTATTATATAAAAAAAGAAAGAATTAAAAGTGATTATCTAGTATTAATTTAGTCAAAGGCAAAGTACATTTCAAAATACAGACTATAACAGGGATAGAGAAGTTCACTTAACAATCATAAAAGGCCAGCTGCAGAGGTATACACCTATAATCCCAGCTTCTTGGGTGGCTGAGGCAAGAGTATGTTTAAAGCCAACCTGAGCAACATAACAAGATCCTGTCTCAAAATTTAAAAATAATAAATGTTAAAAGGGTATGTAGCTCAGCACTCTCTAAGTTCAATTCCTAGTACCACAATGGTAATAATAATTAATGATAATAAAAGGCTCAATTCACAAAGATGACATAACAATTCTAAATATGTATGCACCAAATAACAGAGCATCAAAATAAATAAAGCAAAAGCTAGTAGAACTGCAAGGGGAAATAGACAAACCTGCAATGGTAGATGAAGATTTTAATAGCTCTCTCTCAATAAGTAAAATAGTATGTATACAGAAATTCAGTAAATATATAAATTTGAATGATGTTATCAATCAACTTGACTTAAAAGACTTTGGTCAAACATTCCACCAAATAATAGCCAGATTGCTCAGGAAAAGGTAGAAGGCACAAATTACAGAAAATCCAATGAACATAGAACTTTTTCTAAGATTGACCATATTCTATGCCATAAAACAAGTATTAATAAATTTTAAAAGATTCAAGTAGTAGTATCTTTTCTTATCAGAATGAAATTAGAAATCAATAACACAAATATGTAGAAAATTCTCCAATGTTCAGAAACTAAACAATATACTTCTAAATACCCAAGGAGCAAAGAAGAAATTAAAGTGAAGTAAAGTATTTTAAAATGAGCAAAAATGAGAACATATGTCAAAATTTATGGTCTGCCACTAAAGCAGCACTTAGGGAAAACATATCATTAAACACTTGGATTTGGAAAAAGAAAGAAGATACTAATGACCTCAGTGTAGGGGATTGCAATAGTAATTATGCCCAAAGCAGGCTATAAGCAGTACAGTCTATAAAGAGTTAATAACACAATTGGCTTCTTTTGGGGGAGTTACTGGGGATTGAACTCAGGTCCTTGCACTTGCAAGGTAGCCTTGGTGCCACTGAGCTAAATCCCTGGCCCAATTGGCTTGTTTTGAGAATTGAGTCTGGCTGAAGCCTACGGCCAATGTCAGAGTAACTTGCACCCAAATTCTGTTTCCAATTAAAACCTTCTTCACTAGAAGGACAAGGACTTAATTATAAGTCTATATTTTGTCTATTCTGTTCTTAATTCAACAATGCTTTGCCTTTTCCCTTTACAAGCATTGCCTGCATTAGTTTCTATAGAAACTACACAACTACACATCCCTGCATGTAGTCCCACCCTCGCACATAGCTCACCTTTAAATAAAAATGTATCAATTTTTATTGATTACCAATAAAAATCCATGGCTTGGACTGACCAGCACCTTTGCTGAATGAGCAGCATTGGTTGTCCTGGCTCTGTTTCTTTGTCTCTTTCATTCTTTTAGTTTTTTTCTCAGCCTTGCACCATAGCACTGAGCATGAGATCAGAGCCTACTGCAGAGGTCTCTGATACCTCAACATACAGCTTTAAAAACTTGAAAAATAAGAAAATAAGACCAAAATCAAAGTAGTACAAGAAAAAAATGGTAAAGATGAGAGAGGAAATGAGTGCAATAGAAAACAAAATACTGAGAAATCCGCAAAACTAAAAGCTGATTGACTGAGATTGGTAAAATTGAAAAACTACTTAGTAGACTAATAAGGAAAAAAATGAAGAAATAAGTAGCCAATATCAAGAATGATTCAAGTGACAAAACTACATATTCTAATAATATTAGTTAATAGGAGGATTATGAACTACATTGTGAATAATTTCAACAATTTAGATGAAATTGACCCATTTTGAAAAACATAAACTACCAAAGCTAACTCAAAATGAAATAGATAACCTGAATAACCCCATATCTATTTAAGAAATTAAATTTGTAGTTAAAAAATATTCTCACAAAGTAAATTCCAGGTTCAGATGCTTTCACTGTGAATTCTCAAATGTTTAAGGAAATTATATACAGGCTCTTCTAGAAGACTGACAATAACTAATAATAAAATAGAGCTACAATAAAATACTGCCATGCAACATTTAAAGCTTATGAATTATTTGTATCATTTCCCATTTAATAGTCTGGCATTTTCAGACTACATTTGACAACAAACAACAAAAACCACAGAAAGTGAAACAAATGATGAAGAAAGACTGCTGTACAAAATTTTTTAAAACTGAGTTTCTTTTTGAAAAAAAAAGTTAGGCCTACACCTACCATATGATTCTGCCATTAAATGCCTAGGAATTTACCTAACACAGAAAATCACATGCCCATACAAGTACTTGCTCACTAATGTTCAGAGCAACTTTATTTGTAATAGACAAAAGCTAGAATACACTGGGCATCAGTAGGTGAAAGCTGATGAACAACAAGCCATAGAAAATCTGTACCATGTAATACTATTCACAAAAAGCAACATACATAACCACAAAATAATTATGCTGAGTGAAAAACAAAACCAAAAAAGGTGGGAGCATAGTAATTCCATTTACATAAAATTCTAGAAAATACAAACTAATTTACAGTAACATGAAGATCATTATTTGCCTGATATTGGATTCATAGAAGGACAAGGAGGAGACATTACAAAAGGTCATAAGAACACTTCAGGGTAAAGGTGTCTTGGGTGTATACATATGTCAAAACGTAACACACTGTACACTTTAAACATGTGCAGTATAGTGTGTGCCAATTATATCTCAAAACAGCATACAAAAATTAACACAAAACAAATAAAATATGTAGTTGCCTCTGGGCATGGATTTGAGCTTAGGAAAAACAGCGGGGCAAGAAGCTGCTACATTTCTTTCTAAGCTGTTAGTGCTATTTTTGCTTTAAACATGAGGGTTATTGTTATAGTAAAAATGAAAATAAAAGCAAGAACATAGAAAAAAGATAAAAGAGACAAGCAAGTCTTTTTCAAGGTCCACAGTTGAAAGTTTGTCCATAAAGACACAAAATCTTTTTAGCAATTCTGGAACTATTTACATCACTACTGAATTCCTATCAAGGTTACCATTTAGGATATCACTGGAGATAAAAATATCTAGTCTCTATGTTTGAATGAGCCATCACTGATACATCAAAAGAATAAAAATTGCTACTTAGTGACATTTTTAAAGCAATAGTAATGGATTTGTGATCCAGCAACATAGCATCTTGCCAACCCTACTCACTGTACCATGTATTGCTACAGTGAGGTTACAGAAAGCATTAGTTCATAATACCCACCAAGTGACAGGATTTGTGTTCAGCTTCTGAAATGAGATTTATCAGAAATATAACCAATTTCATAAGAACCTAAGCAGTGAGATGAAAACCACCTTATAAGTTAGGTGAGTACAGAAGTGAAATAGTCCCCAAAAGCACAAAGTTAGTGACAAGAAAGAAATGCTGGGATTTTCAAATAATTTTCATTTGCATTAAAATTGTTCCGAATTAATAGTGCTGTATGCTTCCTTTCATGGAGAAGATCTTGATCTCACCTCTTCCTTCCAGTCTTGTTTCAATATGTGCAAGGGAGATGTCATAGAATTGGTAGTATTGAGTGCTTTGATTTAAAAAGTTGTTTAAAGATAGCTGAGCGTGGTGGTACATCTATAATCCCAGCACTCTGGGAGGCAGAGGCAAGAGGATCACAAGTTTGAGTCCCAACTGAGCAATTTACCAAAACCCTGTCTCAAAATAAAAGTTTTTAAAGATCTGGGATGTAGCTCAGCATGAAGGCCCTGGCTGTAATCTCCAGTACTGCAGACAATCAGACAATCAATCGATCAATCAGTTTTCTTTGTTTTTGAGACAGGGTCTCACTAAGGGCAAGAACACTGTGGCCAGATCAAGTACACTGACAGGCACCGGCCTGACAGCCCTCAGAGGCAGCCTGCATTTCTCCAGGACATGGGGCCCTCTGCAATTCCTCCCTGCCTCTCCCTGACAGGTGTGGCCAGGCTCCTCACATACAGAGTACCCTTGAAGAGTGGAAGGAGAGAGGCCCACTTGGAATTAACCAATAAACCACCGCCCCCCCCACACACACACCCCAAATTTGCTTTAATCACTTTCATCCAGAAGAAATGGTTGAAGGGCAAGAAACAACAGGTGTGTAATGGTAGGAAATCACTTTGTCCTGAGTAGCAAGAAGGCCCAAAATAGCTTGAAATTAGTTTGAATGGGCAAAATGGGGGGAGACAGACAGACAGATAGATAGATAGATAGATAGATAGATAGATAGATAGATAGATGGAAGGAAAGAGAGAGAAAGAGAGAGAGAGAAAAGGTGGAAATGCATTGTTATCCTCTGTAGCACCTTTGCTGGATCCAATATTAGCAGATGTTTTAACAAAATCTCAAGAACGAGGCAGAATACCTTCTCCTGCGGGTATGTGGAGCTAAGAGGGATGCTGTTTTCTCATTTGGTTGAGATGTCCACCTGCCTGGCGCTGGGGCAGGTAGTACCTTCAGGAGCACAAGCCTACATTCATTTTACAGATGGGGAAGTGAAAGGTCAGAGCCCTGACCAAAAGGACACACGCAGTTAGGGACAAGTCCAGGACTGGAATCTCCCCCTCAAGACTGCTGAGCCTTGGGCTCTCTCCCCTGTTCTCCCGAGTTTACTGCGGGGCTTTTAGTCTATGGAAACGGTCACCGCGGTTGGCATCCCCACAGTGGGACCACCTGGGCGCTGCAGAAGGGCTGAAGCCCGGGCCTCGCCCTGGATGATGGTGGTCACCTGGGCTTCCATGGACGCAAAGCTGCCTCAGCTGCTCCCCAGGGCAGCCAGGTGCGGCGGGACTGAGGAGCCTTTCCGAGGGTTTGTCATGCTGATCAAGGCAGGTGTTCCTGCTGAACCTGACTATCACTGATAGAGGTGCCTCTTCTCTCAGGTGCTAGCTGGCGCCAGGCCTCTAGAGCACACTGCTGCCATCAGAACGACCGTCAGAAATGGATGAAAACGAGTTTCAAAACATTAAGTGAAAGAGAGGGAGAGAAACCCCAGGTCTGGACAAGCCTCCATAAACAAAACGGAAAAAAGGGAGCTTTCTGGCAAGAATCCCCAGTGTCCCCAGAGTATCCGGGCATTTTCTCAGGATTATCCAAGCAACTCTGGGAAAAGCAAAGCTGCGGGGGCTAAATTACTCACAAACTAAGATTTCAATCAAAATTTACCTGACTCTGGAGAGCAAGCCAAGGACAAGGATGCTATGTGGGTCTAGCAGTAATATACAGAAGACCCTTGACTTACGAACTTCATCGGTCCCCGAGGGCTGGTTGTAACTCAAGCTGGTTGTAAGTCAGTACAGCTGAGACCTGGGTGTTTACCTGGGTACACGCTATATATAACAGGCAGACCAATCTTCCATTAGCCTAATTAACCTGAGTTCTTAAGTCAGACCGGTCGTAACTTGAGGATCTACCATACCCTTGACCGGATTAGACACTCTCACCTTCTTACTCCTACCCCAACAGCCGGGAGAAGGGCGGGAGGCTCGGGGGTGGCAGGTCCGCTCCTCTCACACCCAAGCCCCTCTGTGCGCAGCGGTGGAGCCACCTGTGCAGCAGGCGCAGGACCGAACCGGGGCCTCCCGTTCCCACGGAAGCCGGACCGGAGCGGGCGTGGAGCCGCCGCCCGCCCTCTGGGTCCCCAGGAAGCGGCTCCCAGGGCTGCAGCTGTGAGCCCCGTGCACCTGCCCGCCCGCCCGCCGCCTACCTGTCCCACGGCGCAGAGCAGGCACCAGCCAGCCCCGAGGAGCCGCGCCAGGAGCCCGGGGCGCAGAGCCGCCCGCCGCGCCATGGCCCGGAGAGCAGAGCCCGGGAGGAGAGCAGCCGCGAGCGGGCGGCGAGCGATCTGCGAGAGTCCGGCGGCTCCCATGGCCGCGCCTCCCCGCCCGGCCCCGCCCGGCCCCGCCGCTCCTCCCCCAGCGCCAACCGGGCCGGGGCTCTCGGGGACGGCCGGGTGCTCCCACTCGGCTCCCATGTCGGGGCGCGGGAGACGGCTCTGCGGCCGGGCCTGGAGGAGGCTGCGCCAGGGTGGAGCGCACCGCAACGGTGGGGTCGGGGCGCTCCGGCCGCGATGCCCTCGGATCGGTCGTCAGGTGTATTTGGCGACCTGGTGGGCTGGGCGGCCCCCCCGAGGCTGTGCCCCTGGAAGAGGACGATGTCCCATAGCGGGGACCGCTCCCTCGGGCCAGGTTGCGCACAGCTGCACCCTCCGGGAGACCCCCAAAAGCGCCCTGAGCCCCAGGCGCGCTGGGCAGGGACAGGAGCCAGCGTCCACACTTGCGGAGCCGAGGCGGGGCAGGGGACTGACTGCCCGTGTCGGGTCCTTCAGTTCCCCTGGCTCCAGGCAGGTCTGCGCGTGGCCTCTCGTTTGGGCCACGCTTTCTGTTACACTCGAGGATCTGAGGCTTCCCTGCAGCAGAACATGTTGCCTTTGACAGTGGGGCCCAAGCTCCGTTCTTCCTGAAAACCGGGCGCTCGTTAGCCAGTCTCCTAGAGCATCTCTAAAAGAAAGCAAATTCTCCTCCCTGCTTCCATCAGTCGCCCAGGCCACTCCACCCCACTCCAACTTTGGCAGTGAGGTTGTAAGGGCGGGAGCTGGCCCCACCTCAGCAAACTCATGATAAGGGGGTTCGCGCAGCGCTGGAGAAATCCTCCTATGAGGTTTCTACGAGGGTCACCGCGGTTAAGACGTCAGCACCTTCCCTAGCAACCTCTCCAGGCCCACAAGCCCCAAGTACCCACCGCGGCCAGGCCTGCGGTGCCTCACGGCGCGGCCCTCACACCCTCCCGTGAAAGTCCCACCCACCTTAACTGCAGGGACAGCAGAACCAGCCCTGCTGAGGAAACGAGAGACCAGGCCAGGGCAGAAACGAAGGTGACGCCAGCAGCAGCATCTTCGGGTCCAGGACGGGTTTTGTACTTGTGCGAGGTATAGGAGAGCATTTCTCAGAGTGCACCTATCTAATCATAATGTCCATGTGAAAGTATGAAAGAAAAAATCAGAAGTAGGAGAATAAATTACCTTGGAGCTTAGTATTCCAGAAAGTTAAAGCTCCACAGTCAAAACTTTTAGAGATCTTTTATTTTTTTGAAAGGGTTTTAGGACAGATTTCCAGTTTAAATTGATAAAGAGCAAAAGGCAAAACATTTTTAAAAATGAACAAAACACTCAAACATGAAAAAGGAGCCCTGAGGCCAGAGAAAGGAAAGTGTTCCTGGGGAGGAAATGTCTCTCTTGGGCCGAGCAAGCCACAGGTTTCAGCAGGGTTCTTGGTGGGGAGGTGGGGAGGTGGGGAGGTGGGGAGGTGGGTCCCACCCCGTCAGGGCAGGACCAGGCCGGCAGAGAGAAGGAAACCGAACTGCATACCAGACAGCAGGAGGAGGTGACAACAGCGAAGGAACCGTGAACAGCTCTGGGGACCAAGCAGGCTGTTCCACACTGCCCAGGCCATGGGGTGGCCAGTTGGAGCAGGCCTCGCAGAAGGACAGCAGGAATTCAGAGTCGGAGGATGCTGCCTCGCCACACCCTGGACCCCAGAGCCTGCCCATTAGCCCAAAAGTCACATGCTTATTTTTAAATAGGGGAAGAAACCAAGGCCCAGGATCACAAAGTGGCATATTTAAGGTCTTACACAAGAAGCAGGTGAATTCCTTTCTACCTCAACGTGCTTTAAAAAGACTGGGCTGCTTCTAGTCCTTTAAATAATGAGGTAATAGAAGAAAATAGAAATTTAAAGGTAATCAGCAGGGAACTGAAGGGTACGATTTTTAAAGGATAGAAAAGCCAAAGGGTGAGAGAAGCCAGAAGCCCCATAAACCATGGATGAGGTGGTGAAGGCCTCCAGAGCTGAGGCAGGTGGAGAACAGGTGGGTGGATGTCAGGAAGGCAGGAGCAGGCCTCACACATTTCAGGGCTGGTTCCTCCTGAGCGTTCCTGAACCACAGGCTACCTTCAGAGCTTTGTGCCAGACAGCAGATGCAACTTTTAGCAGATAATCTGATTTTGTTGGCTGTTCATCATTTGCTTTAAAATCTGTAGGTTCTTAAGCTTCTCTTAGTGTGTGTCACTGATGTTTAAAAGAATGACTGAGTAATGAGGAAATCATTCCCTGCTGAAAATAAAGTTCTCTTGATAAAATGGAGGAAGGATGCTCTAAAGCAACCATCTTTACTTAGCAGCGGAATAACCTTGTGGTGACACAGCCTTGCGAACATGGAGTTGTCAGGGTCCTGACAACTCTGAAGGCCCCAGCCGCCACAGATGGCTCCTCATCCCGCCCCAGTGCCAGTCTCACCAGAGCCTCTGAGTTCCACACTGCAAGGCCTCTGAGACTTGTGGGAGGAGGACGTGTTGGTCCTCAGAAGCCAGACTCGGAGAGAATCGCTCTGCTGGAATATGGCAACTCACGAGGCTGACGCAGGCTCATCTCTCCCTGTTCACTTGTTTGGCACTTCTTCAACTGCTCGTGAAGATCCCATCCTCCGCTCAGCGTTCACATTTCTTCCTGTTCCTTTTGATCCAGCATCTCTTTTCCCCCCAGGGCCTCCCATTTCAACAACACTCTTTTCAGTGCCCCACACTCCCTCACCCCCTGGCCTTTCTTCACACCTTAACTGAAATGAACCTAGCTCTCTCTTGTTTTCTCAGTGCCTCCGCCACTCAGCAAGCCCTTCCGGGATCCACAGACAAGACAGCGGGGCTTCCACAGACAGGATGTGAGCACAGCACCGGCTCTTCGTGGGCTCCCAGCTCTTCCCCTGCATTTCTGCAGTCCATTCTCTCCTACCATTCTACCGGGCTACAAGGCCTACCTTAAGCCTTTCCCACTTTCTCAAGACTTCCAATCATTCCTTCATCCGGCTGCCTTTGATACATGCAGAACTCTAACTTTTCAAAGAAAACCAAGTCGGTTTAACGGGAACTATTTCTACCCAATCTATGTTTTTCCTACAGGCATCCACCTGCTTTCTATCCAAGTGTAGCCTCCCTCCGAGAGTGCTGTCCATCTCACCCTCCCTGCCTGAACCAGTGAGGAAATGCACCTAAAACACTCCCTTCCTTATACAGTATATTCAGTAACTTCCTATAAGCTGGATCCTACCTTTAGTTTCTCCCATGTTTAAAAAATGAGGTCAAACTTCTCTCAATAATCCATCTTTTTTCCTTCATCATTACATTTCTTGAAGGTTTTGTTTATATTCCCTATTGCCTCCCTCCCTTCCTAGTTATCTGCAATCTACTCCCCTTTGGGTTTCATCACCATCACTCTACAGACATAACTAGAACCTCTGTGTGTCACTTATCCTCACCCAAACACACAGCATGTTGATTGATTATTATTGCTTTTTCTTATTCTTATTCTTTTTCTTTTGTGGTAGTGGGGATTGAACCCAGGACCTTACACTGATCCACATCTCCAGCTCTTATTTATTTATTTATTTATTTATTTTTGAGACAGGATCTCTCTAGATCACTAAGTTGCCCAACCTGGACTCAAACATGTGATCCTCCTGCTTTAGCCTCCCAGAGTTCTGGGATTATAGGTATGTGCCACTTCCCCTGACTATTGGTTCCTTCTTCAAATATCCTCCTCTCTTGGCTTTCAGACACTGGTGTGTGACATCTAGGAACACAACTTTTGGAGATGTTGTCCGTTTCCCTCCTGATTCCCTGGCCTCATTAACTCATTGCTGATTCCTCTCCCATATCCAGTTGGATTTTTTATATATGTACTAATATATGTGCATCCATTTGCTTCAGAAAACATGTTCTAATTTTTCATTATATTTTTATGAATGTGATTACTTAACGAAAATGTGTCTTCCCCATCTCTCTAGGCTCTAAATTCTAAGAACACTTCACCGTTATGTTCCCAGTGCTGATCCAGTTCAAATTCTAGCACATTTGACAAAATTGACATTTGTTGAATTAATAAGTGGCTGAATTAGTATTTCATACCTTTTAGAGGGCTGAGCTAGAAAATAATAAGACACAGACAGCAACCTCTGGCCTTTATCTCAGTACCTGTAACACCACAATAAAAATTATCCTTTTTACTAAATACTTAGAAGCACAGGGAGAGAGATCTATATTCTGTTACACAGAATTAAAATTTATCTAAAGTATTCCTAATGAGTATGTCATGTATATTATAAAATGTTTAGCAAGAAAGGAATTTTCTGATAACGGGCTCAAATCCTACATTATTCCCTTCTCGGTCTGTAGCTGGAAATGCCCTTCTTGTCAGCCTTTATTTGCCTCAGTAGACAAGCAAAACACGGAGCAAAGCAGTTCAGTCAAGCAAAATGTTTGCTTTTGACAAGTTGAATGTTACATACTTTGTTCAAAGAAAATATGCCTACCTGAATTATATAGTTAAAAGGCTCCTCCCTTGAGTGAGGCTATTTCAACAATATACCAGTCCACAGAGACATGTGGCTCCAACTCTTACAAACTGTTAAATGACGTGCGTAATAAAAATGATAGGAAATACAAAGTAACACAGAAATGACTCAAAAGCACATTTCAAGAAAATAAACACTGGAAAGCAGCAGCTTTACTTACTTTCGGTCCCAATTTAATCTGTGTTCTACAAGCCTGTGTGTATATAAACCTACAAATACTTCCTTAGTCTTAGCTACTGTATTTTGAGATTTTTACATTGTAAATGTACAGATGAGCAGATAGTAGATAAAAGTAGTTATATGAATTAACATTCAGATCAAAATATTGAAAATCACCTCTGCTTCCTTCTAGTGGGAAACCACAGTGTGTCCTGGGTCTTATAACTCAAGAGCAGACTCATCTTTCCATGCAGAGCACTGAGTTATGAGCAGTGTTTGAGCTCACAGTGACTTCCGGGCACTGTGTTAGTATTCCACATACCCAGTCTCTTGAAGTTAGCATACAGAAGTCTCAAGTATAAAATGTGACAGCATTTATTTTTCTTACTGCATAAAAAATGACATCAGAAGCTGGTAAGAGGTTAAACCTTATATTACAGCTTCATTTCAGAGTCACCGTTTGCATCATAGGATGGCCCAGTGGGACCAAATCTGACACACTCCACATTCCTGAGTCTAATAACATATAAGCTGCTCTGGGTGAGGCCCAGTGGGTGTGGTTTTATCACACAGAAAGTCTTGTATAATAATAACCTTTTCAAAATTTGTCATTCTTTCTCCATGTGTTGAAGGATTTGTGCAAATGAAACAGCAAAGGAAACCAGAGACTACAAAGGAATCAAAAATTACATTTAGAACAGACATACTCACTCTGTCCATCTTCTCCGGAGACCTCAGAAACTGTTTACTTGAACTTGGCAACAATTTTTCCATTTAGTCTGTCAATAACAATATTCAGTTTCCATTTTCTGTTAGCCATTATAAAAATATGTAAAAAAAAGTCAAAGATATGACTCAGTTCTATCAAAATGCACAATCCAGTTTCAAAAATACATTTCTGAAAGAAATTTAGATTTCTAAAATATTCGTTCTCTATTATTGTATAAGCTCCTTGAAAATAAGCTAGCCTGTTGCAACCATTTTTTTTTCCCCAATACCTGCCAGGTAGAGGGCATCAATAAATGTTTGGTGAACCACACTGGCTATTTACTGTAATGCAAACAATATCGATGTGCTCTGTGAGGAGCAAACATTGACTCTACATGTACACCCAGCTTCCTGGAGCCCATGTGGGAATATTTCCAGAGTCGAAATCCTTCCTCCTCTAAGTACTGAGGTGATGGGCTGAGGGGATATAACATAGTATATAGAAAGTACTAATTGTTTAATAGGTAGGCCTCAGGTAATTCAACATTCTGTGGGCTTGTTCTCATGCAAAACAATGTCATTTTGAAACTGAAATGATTATGTTTTACTTAATTACATCGTATGGTACAGTAGCAGTTTTTGCTCTTTCTGCTTCTTGGGATCCTAGAAAGTTGAGGAATAAGGGGCAGCATTTACTCCTAGCTCAGCACCTGAAATTCTTTGTATTTCACAGCCTCCAAAATAACTCCTGGCCTAGCAGCTGGCATTTTCATGTCTTATAAAATCACAAATAGAGCCAACACAAATTACTATCTTCTAAGTAACATCCCACTTTTCATCTGTCACCTATGACAAGATATGAAGGGTTTCTGTGTATTATAATCAGCCGTTGTTTTTATTTGAAATCAGTGTCCAAACAAAGGGGAAACAGGCTTCTTCAAACAAAGACAGGCTCAGTTTCTCTAAAAGAATCTGTAGAAGGCAATGGCATATATTACACCATGTTTATTCTAAAAGAAACCTCTGCTTGTATGTGTGGGAAGTTTTGCTAGAGAAATCAGAACTTCAACACAGGGTCTCTGGATTGTACTGGAAAAACATACGATGAGGATGGTTTACTTGATTTACTTCTCATGAACATCTTAGTAAAATAATTCTTCATAGAATTAGAATTAAAACAAATTGTGATACAAAACATAATTTGAAAGTACTGATTACTTATGACCCACAATTAATGACTGGTATATATTTGCTTATTCTACTGCTCTCTGTATCCTTATAGTTTGTCCTTTGTATTCAAAGTGCAACTACTGATGATCTCACATCCAATAAGAAAAGTGTAAAATAAAGTTTAAAGCATGGCACCAGTTTCTCCTAACTAGATATAACAAAGAAGTGGAGGGGAGCAGGCAGGGAACAAGGGAGGTTGGGGGAGAAAGAAAAGAAAAAGAAAAAGGAAAGGAAAGAAGGAAAAGAAATTCTACCAAATCAACAAAATATTTGGCAACAGTAAAAATAACTACATCTTAGAAGATTCTGTTGATCTTTGCCTAGAGTATTAAATGAACTAAAACATGAAAATTGCTTTGTAAATTGTGAAGCGCTATTAAAAACACTTTTATTCATTATTCAGAATTACACTACTGTGCTCTAGAAGAATTCGAGGCAGTTTATAAAGATATATTTAAAAACACACATCAAGATGTCTAATTAAAAGTAGGTGGAACATTAGCCTTCTCTAGGAATAAGGGGCAGTGTGATGTTATTGAAATATTTCAAATCCTTTGCATGTTGACATTGTTTGAATGTGTTATGTGGGCATGAACTGATCTCATAACCGAGTAAACCAATAAAGTATTTCCATTTTGAAAAATGATAAGAAAGAAAACAAGGATTTGACTTTAAAATAAAAGTCAGGGCTGAGTTTAATATAAATGCAATTTCATAAGGACCTACAGCAATAGCTTTTGCTCCTAATTTTCAAAGAGTGATGAAATCTGATAAATTACATGGCTCATAGTGGGAGAAAACTAAGATTAGTTGCATGCATGGAGTATTACAGGTCTTGACAAAATTTAGAAGTTTTAGAATTGTCTTTTTTTCTTGCCTCATATACAGTTTATCATATAAGCACTTTAAATTTATTAGTATATAATAGTTGTTAGCAGAAATGCTATAATACAATAATTGATAAAGGAAACTATATCCTCACACACAGTGTCTAGCTCTTGCTACAGAATTTCTTGAAAAGGTACTTTCCTCTTTAAATTGCACAATTAGTGTTCGTGCATGCCTATAATCTCAGCCCTCTAGGAGGCTGAGGTGGGAGTATCTCAAGTTCCAGCCCAGGCTGGGCAATTTAACAACGTAGCAAAACCATCTCAAAATAAAAAGGGCAGGGGGGCTTGAGATGTAGCTCAGTGTGAAAGCCCTGTCTTCAACACCCAGTTCTACTAAATAAGCAAACGAACAAATTTTTCAAAGGGAAGACAAGGCACGCAAAGGAACACAAGAAGAAAGTCAGAATTGAAATTGGGAGAGGACTGTGTAAATAGGAGATGCAAATTGTTATCTAAAGAAGGTCAAGGCAATGTCAGAGAGCTGACTACTTCTATTAAGAACAACTTGGAACTAAAGTATGGAAATGGCTATAAACTAGCAACAGGCCAAGGCAGATTCTCCAGTGAAGCTCACTGACACTGACTCTCCTTCCCCTAAAAAGCTGGGTTAGGCATCTTCAGGGCTCCTGATAAAGGTCTCCCCTTCATAGGCTGCCCTGACCCAGCAATTCTCACCCACCCTAAAGCAATGCTCTACCTCTTCGCATCCCGACTAGGCTGTAAGCCTCCAGGAGAGCAAGAGCTGCATCTTCTCACCCCGCACCCCAAAACTCAGAGCAGTGCCTGGTCCAAAACACATTCTCAGCATACTCACTAAAGGGAGGAGGAGGGAAGGAAGAAAGGAAAAATGGGAAAGAACAGCACAGGAAGTCAGTTGTTAAAACTTAGATGATAAATAAATAGTGGCGAGAGTCTTAGTTGTGTAAGAAAGTAAATTAATTAGAAAATAAATCACAAAATAAGTGATAAATGCACATTTTAAATGCCTTTATCTTAGGGAGAAGAACAGAAAGAGGAAGAAAGAGACACAGCCTAGATTTTAGCTGTCACTTTATGGGCCATTATGTGAAAGTGAATTTAAAACCTATAGAAAGAACATAAAATTAACCTATCAATCTTCATTTATTGAGCCATGATACTTAAAGTCTTTACTTTAGGAGTAAATGTTATTTGCGCCTGATTCAATGCTCTTTCAAAAGGTTAAAAAAAGAAATTTATGAGCAAACATGCAGAGCAAACAGAGCCTCCTGAAAACATTGTGCCTGAGATGCAGACAGCTCAGCGACCTGTGCAGACCTGGAGCACTTCGGTCACCACCACGCAGGCTGGGAACCTCTCCAAGGTCTGAAGCAGTCTTATCAGAAATTAAATTAAAGCTCCTAACTGACACCATCTCAGTGAATTCTAGACTTACATAAGAAAAAAAAGGTCCCAGGCTGATAGAAACACTTTACAAAAGGGTAAAAGTTGTGAATTATTTCAGGAATTTGCTCATTTATGCAACATTTGCACTTTCCTAATATTTCCACATACATTTTATTTTAACAAGAGTCAGTTTCCATTTTAATCCCAGACCTTAAGATCTCAAACAAATCAACACATGAATGGCAAAATCCCTGGAAAAGTGTGTATTAATTATAACTCACACCCTATTAACAGTGTCTATATTCAAACTGCCATCCTAACTGACCTTGCTAATTTGGTGACTAGATATTTACCTTTCTATACATGATTTCACATAATACTCTTTCCCTCTGGTTTTATTATAGGTAGCATTCCTTGCTGTTGTTCTTCTCATTTTGTAACAAATAAGCTTACATTCCCAATTATCTTCTTGTGTTCTTTGTCCATTGAGGAAATTCTAAACTAAGTCACATTTCAATAAACTGACTTTTCCCTTGTGAGCTCCTGTCTCTGAAACTTTAACATCCAAAGATAAATTCTAATTTGATCTCAACTGTAAACTTTATTATCCTCAATACTTTTATTCTCAATTTTTTTAGGTTTTTTAAAATTCATTAAGTTTCTTGGTAAATTCTGGGTGTACATCATGATCACATTCATCACTGGGGTTTTGTCCCTGTACACGACATCTGTTGGTTCTTGTTTGTCCCCATTCTTTTCTCTCCCTTCCACCCCTCTACACCCCCTATTTACAAGCTTTGTTTACATTTTTTCCTTCTTTTCTCGCTTTTTCTTTTCCTTCTTTCCTTTCCCCCAACTCCTCTCCTCAGCTCCCCTTCCCCTTTGAACCTTTTCTTCCTATTTCACAATATCAATTGGACATTTTGGTCCTCATTTACCCTTTCAGTTTCAGCCCCATGGTGGGTAGCCCTAAGCTAAATTCTTTTCCAAATCCTTTGCCCTTCAATACTATACACATCTTTAAAAAACAATTCTCTACATCATTTATTTTTCCCTTTTATTATGCCCCCAATGCATTTACTATACCCCCATCCATTATTTCATCTTATACATGTGACTCTCTTTACTAAAGCTTTGGAGGATGAGAGAGGAGAATTTACAGGACTTTGAATAACAGTCAGCTAACACAGTGCCTGATATATGCAGGTAACCAATGAGTAGTCATGGGATGAATGGATGAAAGTGAAGGATGAAAAAGAGCAGAGTCCTGATAGACACCTTTACCAGTTAAGACTCGGCATCTTATAACAAAACCACAAAGGGTCGAAGCTCAAAAGTGCTCTAAAAGACTTACTGGATGAGCCACTAGGAATCAATCACTGATCAGGTGTAAAAAGGACCTGGATCATCACACATGAGCAAGGTGCAAGCTACACATGTGTAACCCAAGCACTCTGTGAGGGTAAGGTGGAAGAGTCACACGTTTGAGCTTGGCTGGGGCTATTTAGTGACTTAGTGAGAGTCTGTCTCAAAAAACAAGTTAAATAAAATAAAGGCTGGGGACGCCCCTCAGTGGAAAGGCCCCTGGTTCAATCCCCAATACCACACACAGAGACTACACACACAGTAGCAGTTTAGCAATCAAAATTGTCTGCTAACTTACCCAACTGTGCAAATTTTAGTCCTAAAAAGGAACACTTTTACATATATATATATAAAATAAGTTCCCTTAGAAGGCTTCACCTGCCAAAAGAAAAAGGAGGGAGAAAAGTTACTTCTCATAAAAGAGGGCAACACAAGCCCAGGGTTCTTGTTCTGTTCCACTTTAACAAAGACGTTTTCTTTTGAACCTCAAGTTCAATGGATTGTTCCTTCATGGACTTAGCAATATTCAAGGATTCTATTAACCTAGATTCTATTGCCATTTTTGTACCCGAGCTTTTTGTGCAGAATTTTAAGTTTCCAGCTTTTTTTCTTGCATCTATCTTTATGAAGAAAGTGGAAATCACAGATTCTATCTCCTCACCTTGATATGGAGACTATTATTTTAAAACTATGAAACATAGATTCTAAGGCATTTGAATCCAGTCATTCCATTTGAACACTGAAGATTGCTATTGTTGTATCTCATTGTATCTGAACTAATTGATGTGATTACCAGCCTATAAGGTAACCTGTATCCTAAATAAGAGCACAGAGGATATCTGATTACAAATAGCAGGGTAGAATAAAGACTTGCTCTATTCATCCATGAGATGCTTGGGAGCAGGAAAGTGATAGGAATCTGGTGAGTGCTGGTAATATCCTATTGGTCTTTTTGTGAACACTTCATTGCAGCTTATTGGTTCCTGGAAGTATATATTGCTTTTACCTCTCCAAGAGCAACTCCTATTGTACGGTATGAGTACAATCTAGAAAATTACTAGACACACCTAGGACTTTAATCACTTTGACTAAAGCTTTGATTATTTGACCCGAGTCTATTTCTGGTCAAGACAAAATTTTTTATTTAAAAATATTACCTTGACTTTCTGTTTAAATATAATCTAAGAATGTTTTTAACTCATAATCACAACATTGACATTCACTAAAAATAAGTAATTAATTTTGAATAGTCATTCAACTAAAACTAAAGCCACCTTCATGAAAAACAGGTCATGGTTTTTACCCATGTGTACAATAGAAGAAGTCAGAATTCAGTCTAAGCAGAGACATGCAGTATAACAGTCCTATAACTATGACATTCTAAAAGGAATAAAAATCAGTCATTAAGTATTTCCATCAGGATTACCATTAGCAGTAAGCTGGGCAGAAGTTTTTAATACCCAAATAGTTGGCTCTGTGGAACGAAAGAAAATTTTGTATTACAGGCAGATTTACAGCCATCTCCTGGGCATTAGAACCAAAATTCCTGCTAAAATATTTATGTGTCATTTTATCAGATCTGATTTTTTAATTCACAGAGTATTTCCATACTTGACTAGAGTTCAAAATAGGCTCTTTTGAGTAGTCAGTAAACATTTTCATACGTAAAGGTTAAAACATTATTACACTGTGTTTCTTTTCTTCTAAGGATAATTTAGAAGATGAACTTTATTTGCTTGATTAAACCATTCTAGATTAGAATAAATATTTCTTTCGGAAACTAAGTGATATTTACATTTTTAAAGAGTCTCAGGTTGGGAAGGAGGTGACTGTAAAGGAAAATGAAATAAGTGCATTATTTGAGCGAGATGACAGCTTTGAAAGAGCAGAAATCTAAGATAGTAGGTGGACACCACATTGCACTGGTTTTCTTCATGCTCAATATACTCTGTTCCACAGTTCAGAGACTCTAACTCATTTTCGGGCTGCTTAAGTCTACTTACCCAATGTTTCTAAACCACTCCATTGTGAGAAAAAGACAAAAGAATGGCTATATATCTCTACATATGAACTGGCAACTGTAAACCTGAAAATTTGGTCTTAAAAAGCAATACATCTTGGATCACTTAAGTTATTTTTAACAGGGAAAACTGTCCAGCATATCAAACTTCATTGTAATGGCATCTAGTTGTGCTGAAATTTTGAACTTGTGATCCATTGAGATATCTAAAACATGGGACAAAATTTAAACAACTCCATTTCCATGTCACATATATTTTGGGTATTTTCCAGCTCTATTTGCTATTGATTAGTAAGAACTGTATTTGATTGAAGACATGGTCCCCGGACAGCCTCATTTTCGTGTCTGTCTTGATCACGGCTAGAATTTACATATTAGAATTTGGGTTACTAAACTTACCCCTTCTTTGCCAATAACAAAGACATCATATGAACAACATTATGCCTTGGAGTTCAGCCCCTATAACCTTATATCAGCAAAATTTGCATCATTAGTATTATTTCATTAGCGTCAAACTTCTATAAACACCATGTAATTTGATAACACAAACATCTCTCAATTCATAACAGTACAATTTCTCAATTCCTGCTTTTAACTAGTGTCACGATCAGGACTTTCTTTGAAAAGACAGAGGCTACAATTCTGTTTTTAATATAAACTTATCAAATATTTTTCTAAGCTCTTAATTCAGTACAGGCCATTTAAATGCCTGCTTACATATGCCAGAGACAGGTCTAAGGCTTGAGGATTAAATGATGATCAAGTCAAAGTCCTTACCCTGATGGAACTTATCTCATAAGAATAAAGAAGACAATACACAACATAGAGGGAATACAATACTATACCAATGTGAAGAGTACTAACTGCAGAGAAGAAGAGTAGGCAATGCAGAGGCTAGGGATAGGCTGGTTCTTGTACCCAGGACTGTCAGGAAGTCTGCTAGAGAAGGTAACTGTGGGGAGAAGCTTTAATGAAGTGAGGGAAGATATCACAGAAGATCCTGGAGTGTAACCTTGTTTGTCATAATGAAGAAGCACGAAGGCCCATAGACCTGGAATACAGTGAGGAAAAGGACAGTGGGAGGGACTTAAGTTACAGAAGCAGCCAGGTGCAAGGGTTTGAATGTCTGTCCCTCCAAAGCCCATGTTGAAATGTAGTTGCCTTTGGAATCAGATCAAGAGGTGGACTGGTAGCTAAGTACAGATTGCCCATAATGGCTTTGCACTTTTGAGAGTGGCTTCTTGTAAAAGGATGCAGCACCTTAGGGGTCATCTCTCCTCCTTCTTCCTCTTCCCTTCCCTGCCTCTGGCAGTCCACCCTTCTGACATATTAGGAACAGCGTCCCCAAAGATGCAGCATTTAAGGTGTCACCTTGGTGGCAGAGAGCTCGCTCTTTTCCGATACCACACCTGCCCACTGACATTGGACTTTCAGCCCCCAAAACTGTGACAGGTGCATTTCTGTAACTGATAAATACCCAGTCTGGTATTCTGTTCCAGTAGCAAAGGGACTAAGCCATCAGGTACCAACTTACCCGATTATTTGAGCAATATGATAGCTGTGAAAAAGCAGAAATCTAAGCTATCCAGTCGAAAAGAGCACACTATATTGCATTATCTGGGCCTTGAGGTCACAGAGATTTTTATTAGGAACCACGAGAAATCACTGTGGATCCTACACAGAATCACGTAAAACACTCACGGTGACTGCAGGAAGGAGGGTTACCTGGATGGAATGGGGAGAACCTTCAAAGGCTACTGTGATGTCCCACCAGGGCATGAGACTGGCTCAGACCTGAGGAACAGCAGGAAAGGTGGTCGGAAGTGACCAGGTGCGAGGTGTGCTCTGGTGAGAGTAGAGAGGATCTGCCTCCGTAGGCAGAGATTGTGTGTGGGGTCTGAGGGAAGGAGAAGTAGCAAGGATGGTTCTGATTTTCAGGTCTGACTGATTTACTGAGAGAAGATAAGGGAAATTGAGGAGAGCAGAGAAAAATAAATAATCCTTTCTGGATGTGTAATGGGTGCGATTCCTATTTCAGACACTGATGCAGCAAAGTAAACTTGGCAGTTGGTATATGTGTTTCTTATTGCTGTGTAACAAATCGCCACAGGTTTAGAAGTTTGAAACATACTCATTGTCATCTTAGAGTTCCTGTAAGTTAGAACTGCAGGGCTGGGAGGGCTGGGGCTCTGCTGAGGTCTCACCAGGAGAAACCAAGGTGTCAGCCGGGGTGTCTGAGGCTTGGGGTCCTCTTCCAAAGTCGTGGGCTGCTGGCAGAATACATCTCCTTGCAGCTGCGTGACTGGGGTCCCCACTTTGCTGTGTGCTATTGCAGGATTGCTCCCAGCTCCTGGGATGCTTGGGGCTCCTTGCCATGTGACTCCGGGGGCAGAGTTCACTCCTGAGCTGTTTGCTTTCTTCCAGGCCAGCAGGAGCACACTCTGATGCTGAGCCTTCTTTAAAAGGCTCACCTGACTGTCCGGCCCACTCAAGATAACCCCCCTGATTGTCTCAGTCAGCTGATTAGCAACCCTACCACTGTCCACAATTAAGGAGAGAAGATGACAGAGCAATTGTAAAGCAGGGACAGGAAATTTGAAGGTCACATTAGAATCCCAGTACCCTAGTTGAACATGGGATGGTTATGTAGTTCGGTAGCAATTCAGGGAGCAGGGGGCCAGGAATAACAGACTAAATAAAATACACAGGAGATCAGGAAGCTGTGGGAAGAGGATCCCCAGGAGGTCACAATGAGTTCAAGGCCAGCTTGGACTACACAATAAAACCCTGCCTCAAAAAAAAAAAAAAAAAAACCCAGGAGAAATTGTAGATAAAAAAATATCAATACAAAAATATACCTAATATTTGCTAAGAGCATTCCATGTGCCAAGTACCTTGCTAAATGCTTAACAAGTATTCCTTATTTAAGTCGAATCACAGTGCTTTACAGTGCCCACACCCCCATTTCACAGATCAGGACACTGAGGCACAAAAAGTTTAATTTGCCCAACCTCACAGTTATTTGAGCCCAAGCAGTCTGGTTCCAGAATCTGTGAATGTACTAAAATTGTTCTATTATCACACGTTTCTACTGTGTGTCAGGAGGCACATCAGTGATGGGACAGGAAAACCTTCTACAGGAGTTCATACTGTAAAGTACATAGTGACTGGTTAGAAAAACACATGCAAAGAAGTGCTTCAACGGGCTCCTTCCATACAGTGCTAGGAAGAAAATTAAATAGTTTCAGGGTGAGAGATAATTAGTATGGATTCTATCAACTTTCCTTCATTTTGTAAATCAGTTTTCTAGGCTCCTCTAACAACATACCCCAACTAGGTGGTTTGGACTATAGAAACGTACTGTTCTCACAATTTTTGAAGCCAGTCACCCCAAATCAAGCTGCATCAGTGCTGGTTTCAGGTGAAACTGTCTCAATTCACTTGAGCTATGACAAATTGCCTTAGATTGAATTGCTTGTAAGCAACAAAAATCTCTTGCTCGAATTTCTAGAAGCTAGGAATTCCAAGATCAAGACACCAGCAGCTTCAGCATCTGATGAGAGCCACAGTTTCCCATGCTACAGATGGTGGCTTTTATGTGTCCTGGTGTGGTGGGAGGGGCACTCTCTCGGCCTCTTTCATAAGAACAGCTGTAGAGGCTTTAGGCCCTATTCACCCCCAGTGCAGCCCTCTCAACACCACCATGCTGTGCCTGAGTAGGCAAAGGCAGAACCAAGGGGAAAAAATGAAGCAGTTCAGTGGGAAACAGATATGCAAGTCACAATCTGCCCGATGTATTGGCACAACCCACATATAGTGCCCCTTAACTCAGAGTATGAAGGACAAAATAATTGATGGAGGGAATGGACTACTTTAATGATTCTACACACCTGACCGATAGAAGTTAGACCTCCGGCCTGACTATAGAGAGAAAGGTATCATCTTCCACTGGGCCTCCCCATTCTTTCAAATATGGAAAAGGGAAAGGCCAGTTAGACATGTACAAAATCCCCATTCTATAACAGTGATCTCTTGTTATAGCATAAAAACTAAAACTGAACCCAGTCAGGAAGGTGGAGAGAAGTGAGTCCTTTGCTCCTAGTCTTCCTACAACATGGAGTTCTAGTTCCAGGCTTTGGAGTGTCCTGTGCCCACTTTCTGAAATAGAGATTAGAAATTAGTGTTGAGTCTGAAAGACTGAAGTATATTCTCAAATGTCACTCAACGCCTGTTGATATATTCACTCTACATTAAAAGATAATTGGTCAATGGGATATTTCCATGCAAGAATGAAGTAGCATCACCAAAAATTGGTTCTTATATAAATACAAGAAATAATTCAAATGGAAGTTAAAGACAAAAATTTAAAAACTACAACTACGCAATTCTTAGGAGAAAATATGGGTATAAATATTTGTGATCTTGGATTAGGTAATTATTTCTTAAATATGAAATTAAGCACAAACAACAAAAGAAAAACTAGATAAGTTGGACTTCATTGAAATTAGAAACTTTTATGCTTCAAAAAACACCATCAAGAAAATGAAAATGCAACCCACAAATTGGGAAAACATATTTAAAAATCATATATCTGATAAGGAACTTATATACATAATATAGAAAGAATCCTTAAAACCAAACCGAAAAAACACAAATAAACCAGGCCGGGAATTTAGTTCAGTGGTTCCACTGCCTGCCTTGGAGCCCTGAGTACGATCCCCTGTACCCAAAAAACCACAAAAAACAGCAAACCCCCCCCCACACACACACACAAATAAGCCAATTTAAAATAGGCAAACGAGTATAATAAGAATTTCTCCAAAAAAGATTTATAAGTAGTCCATGAATTCATGAAAAGGGTTCAGCAACATTAGTAATAATGGAAATCCAAGTCAAAAACACAATGAGATAGGCACTACTTCACATACACACTACAATCTCTATAATAAAAACACAAAATCAAGTATTGAGGATGTGGAAAAATGTGAACTCTCATTGAAAGATCATAAGATGGTACAAATTGTAACTTTGGAAAACATCTGTCAGTTCCTTAGAAAGTTAGAGTTACCATTTGACCCAGTGATTTATTATTTCAGAAAGAAATCTCATACCTATTAGCAGTCATACTCCATTCTGACCTCACCCCAGGTCCTAGCAAACACTAGACCTCTTTGTCTCTGCAGACTTGCCTACTCTGGACATTTCATACTATTAGAATCATACAACATGTGATCATTTCTGTCAATATAAATTCATAGGTTATACTTAAGGGAATTAAATATATAGGTCCATGAAAAACCTGCATATAAATATGTATAGCAGCATTCCTCACAGTAACCACAAAGTGGAAACATCCAAAATGTCTACAAACTGATGAATGGTTGTACATTGTATGGTGCATCCAAATAATGATATCTTACTCAATCATAAAAAGAAATGGAGTATTGATTCATAGTATAACATGGATAAACTTTGAAAACAGCCTACATGAAAGGAACCAGACTCAAAAGACCATGTATTGTGTGATTCGAATTGTCCAGGATAGGCAAATCCACAGAAACAAGGTAGCCTGGTGTTTGCTAGGGCCTGAGAGGAGATGAGGATGGAGAACAAATGCTAACATGC
Source organism: Heterocephalus glaber (assembly GCF_053883595.1). Taxonomy (NCBI): domain Eukaryota; kingdom Metazoa; phylum Chordata; class Mammalia; order Rodentia; family Bathyergidae; genus Heterocephalus; species Heterocephalus glaber. The sequence goes on from NW_028258317.1 coordinate 34,492,228, forward strand.
ATGGGGTTTCTTCTCGAGGTGACAAAAATGTTCTACTGTTCTCTCACTCTGGGGAGTGGTGATGGTTACATAACATTATTAATACACTAAAACAATGTATGGTATACATTGAAAAACTGAAATTTATGATATATGTTTTAGCTCAATAAAGCTGTTCTTTAAGGGAAAAAGCAACATACTTTGACATAGTAATATTACACAGCCATAATTCAACCTTATACTCCACTTTTATTTTTTATTTAGTTCTTTAACAAACATTATTTAAGAGCCTACTATTTACTGGCAATATGTTAGTTATTGGTTAGGGTTCTCAAGAGGACTATAATCAGTTATAACCATATGTATATAACATGTAATCTTTGTATAACATGTAATCTTTGTATCACATGTACAGGTGTGTGAACATATACATGTGATTATGAACGGTGACTTGGGCTGGCTTACAGGACCAGAGATGGGGAGTCCACAATGGCTGTCCACATGGCAGAGCCAGGGAATTCAGTGACTGCTCAGTCCAAGAGGCTGGAGCCCCAGGACAAGAACAGTCAGGAGCACAGGCCCTGTGGGAGAAGCCAGGGCTCCCTGGAGAGCTGCTGGAGTGAGTCCTCCCGGAAAGGCTGAGGAGGCTGGAGCCCACATCCACAGGCAAAGAAAGCAGCAAAGATGAACTCACACAGGCCAGGTGCAGCTCAGCTTCTCCCTCTGCTCCTCTCTTCCCACCTGGGCTCTGGCCCATTGGGAGGGCTAGCCACTGCACGTGGGGTTCACCCACTCAGTCTGCTGGCCTACACGCCAAGCACCCTTGAAGCACCCCAC